>NW_016690280.1:307824-416471 GCF_001604755.1 Lepidothrix coronata
CCCTGTCCCTGTCCCGGTCCCTGTCCCTGTCCCTGTCCCTGTCCCTGTCCCTGTCCCGGTCCCTGTCCCGGTCCCGGCACCTGCCGCGCGGGGCGGGGCGGGGCGCGCCCAGCCCGAGGCCCGGGGCCGAGCGCCCCCTGGCGGCGGCGGCGGGCGCGGTGGGCGGGGCGGGCGGGCGGCCGTCCCGGTGCGGCGGGCGCGGGCTCGGTCTCGCCTTTGTGCGGAGCGGCGCGGAGGCAGCGCGGGCGGCGGCGGGTCGGGCCGGGCGGCACCATGTCGTACCAGGGCAAGAAGAACATCCCGCGCATCACGGTGGGTGCGGCGGGCGGGCGGGCGGGGCAGCGCGCCCCGCGGGGCGGTCGGTGCGGTGCCGGTGTCCGGCGGTGCGGTGCGGGTCGGAGCGGGGCGGCGGCGCCGCGCAGACAAAGAGCCGCCGCCCGCGCAGGTGAACCGGGCTGGGCAGAGCCGCGCCCCGGCGGGGCAGCTCGGGCTGGAGCGTCTGCGGCGGTCGGTGCCCGGCGGCACCCGCGGGGCGCGCACCGGACCGGAGAGCCCGGAGCCGGGCGGGCGGCTCCCCCCGGGCGGGGCCGGGTGCGCTCCCCGCGCTCGGTGTCCCCGCTGAGCCGCTCCCCGGTCTCGCCGCATCAGGTGCGCAGGGACCCGCCTGCCCCGGCCCGCCCGGGCGTGGGTTGGTCCTGAAGCTGCGGGAGCCCCGGTGCCGCCGGTGCCCCCGGCCGTGCCGCTCCCTCCGGGCCGTGCTGCTCCGATCTCTGCCGGGCCAGCTGTGCGCCCCGGCCCGCCCCTCGAAGGCTGCACGGGGCTTGCTCCTGGGAAAGCAGTCGGGTCTTTCATCTTGTTGATGGCTTTTCACTGGCTTCGTGTAGCTCCTGATTTTTCCCTTGAGGTCAGCTCTGGCCCCCTGAAGAAAAAGGAAAAGCAAAGCGTTTGCTTTTAATTCTTCTTTTGAATCTACAGATGTGAACAAAATGCTCCCAAAGAAGCACTGAGGGCTTTATCACTGTAAAGAGAAATTCCTTTGTCAGCCCTGATTCAGTTGCTTATAAGCAATATTATGGCTTTACACATCTTGCCTCTTCTGTATCTTTAGACCACTATGGAGACACCACCATTGCTAGTGCAGGTGGGATTTCTCCCATTCCCTGGGGCTTTTTGTACAGGGACCTTTATGATAGGTTTTACCCACGTGCAGGGCTTGTGCTTGCTCCTCTGGGATCCGACAGGAGCTCTCTCACCTTAATGGTAACAAAATCTCCCAAGTTGCTTGATTTCTCCCTATTAAGTCCTTTTCTGCCAAAGCTGACAATGCTGAGGGCACATGGTGTCTGTCGCTGATGTTACAGGTCGCTGTTGTTCTCCTCTGACTTGTTCAGCCTGGGGATGACCCTCCAGGACTCACTGGCCCCCTTCTGCAGCATTGTCATATCCTGGTTGGAGCGGAGGAGATGGCTCTGGAATTCTGGTCAAATGACTAGTATGTCCTGAATCCATACTTCGGATGCAGGGGAGGCAATGAAGTGAAGTCAGGTGGACTCATCTGTTTTAATGGAGTGACAGAAATAAAAGCTCAGCTCTGGTGACTCCCCTAGAACAAAGCCTCTTCTGTCCCTTTCTACTGATTGTGCCCCTGAGCACTGCTGGCACTTTTTATTCCTCCTTCCTAGATTTCTGCCCCAGAATCTTCTTGCATGTCAGTACAGATAGCAGCTGATGGGGATGGCAGATTGTCACCTAAGCTGTGCTTGTTAGTAGAGAAACGTTTGGGACTGTGTTGTGCCATTTCCTTTACAGCATCTAAAGCATTGCAGGCAGAGGGGCGGGGGAGGGAAGGTCTGGAGCATGAGAGTATACAGAGAATACAGGAGCCACCTCCCACTGGCAGGTATCTCAGCTATAGATCTTTGAGCTGATAGCACAGAATCGGGGGCTGAACCCACAAACAAGGGGAGCAGTGCCTTCCTTGCCTCTGTCACCCAAGCAATGGGCAGGTTGGGCTTTTGTGAAGGATGTATTGGAAAACTGGGTATTTGTACTTCCCAACAGCTATTGTTTGAACTGCCTAGTGTGTTTCTGGAGATGCAGAAACACTCCCTCCTGATTCTTCTTGTACTCAACAGTGCTGCAGTCAGTATTCGTAGTTGGTTTGTGACAGTGACATCTGACACAGTTTGTGTCAGATTTGTCACAGTTTGTGACAGTGACATCTGACACAGTTTGCCTTTTGTATCTGTTTGCAGCAATTTCTGGGCTTTTCTAGGACAGCCATTTTAGTGGAGAAACCAGGAGCAAGAGTGAGTGGTGCATGTGTTAGTATGAGATTACATTGCTGTGCAAATTATTCACAACCTGAATTGTAAAGGTCTGGTCAAAAGCTGTGTGTGACGGTGTGACAGGCACTGATGGAATATGGGAAAGTACAGGCGTGTCTGTTGGTTATGCAGTGGAGGAAACATAGGAAGGGGAGGTTAACCAAGCCTTTGGATTTTTCAGTGATGGCTCCATCAGCTCGGTATGGATGTGTTGCTCTTCAGTGTGCCTTGGGTTGTGCACCATGCATCAGAGACCACTAAACATGGTATTACTTTCCAGATGTGTGCTGATGCTGGGATGCCCAGCTCAGGAGAATAGTAATTTCAAATCTTGTGTGTCTGTTGAGAGACTTTTTATTAGTTCATTTTCTTTGGTTGTTTGGAGAGATAATCAAAGTATTTCCCTTCTTGTTGTCCACAGCATGTTTTCCTGCAGAAAGAGAGGTGGAAGACTAAAGTCTTGCCCTGATTTCACAAAATACCTATTGAATCAAAATTACTCAGTCGTTGTGCTTTTGTCATAACATACTTTCCTAGCCCACATTTTTTCTTGATGTGAGCCATGTCCATCCCAGTCACCCTGCCAGAGCCCATGAGCACAGTCTCTGTGATGTCTCTGACACCTCTAATAGCAAGGAGGTGGCATGGGGATGGCCAGTATGTTGTATCAGGTGCAAGTGGGAAGGAAGGCTTCAGACAGATTTTGGTAAACTGGCAGCTATTGTTATATCATATCTTGCCCACAGTCCCCTGGGAATCACGGTATAGCTGGCAGCTGGCTATCTGTCCCTTTGACTCCAGCCAAGGGTTCTTCCCTGCTGTCCTGTAGTACATTAGTAAGGAGAAGACATCAGCTTCTGATGAAACACCACTGCAAGTAGTGTCTCTTCTTTTACAAGGAAGAAAACCTTGTAAAGGTGTATGAAACCATACACCTGCTTCCACGCTCCCCTAATTATGCCCTTGTGCTTTGTAAATGAGGTGAGCACTGTTCTTGGCTGGGTTCAGCAGCTTTCTGGAAGCTGCTGCCTGCCCTTCCTTCTGCAGCATCACTCTGAGAAATATTAAGAGACCGCCTGATATTTTGGGAACTCAAAATGACCAGATGATGCTTAAGAGCATCAAGGGCAGAGTGTGGGCATGAGGCAATGGGTAATGGGTTTGAAAGCTTGATCCCAAATGCCAATAGGCAGAGAGACAGGGAGTGTTCAGCAAAAGGATTTCCTGGTGTGGTGAGGTGTTGGGGGCTGGTGGTGATCCTGGAAGGTTTTGGCAGAGCTGTTTTGGAAGGAAGCTCCAGGCTTGGCCTCACGGGCATCCCCTGAGCCTGCAGAAATGGATCCTCATGGAAAGCACCATGCCAGTAACAGGTGGGCTGTCACTGGCTGCCCAGGGACTTCTGAGACGTGGTCAGCAGTGGAGGTCAGGCCAGTGAACCCGACAGGTCAGTGCCAGCAGTCAGGTAGAGCCACGAGCAGCCAGGTCTGTGCAGCCCCTCACACTCACTGCTGCCCTTTGCCCAGAGGCTGTGCTGGGCAGTGCCCAGGGTCAGGCCCTGGCTGCTCCTCCCTGGCCGTGCCCCACAGCTCCTGGCGCAGGAGAGCTTTTCCCTCTGCTGACAGTGGCTGATGACACAGCCTGACACTGGCTGGTGGAAGCTGTGGTGGGTGTGCAGAGACACAGTGAGCCCTGGCAGGGGAACAGTGTGTTTATTGTGGTCTGGAGCTGCTCTGGCAGCGTGTGCTGCAGAAGCCTGGCTATTAAATCAGACTCGTTTCCTCATAACTGCTTCATTCTCTTCCTTTCTTCTTCCCCCGCCTCTTGACATCTGGGCGCACTCCTGAACGATGCCAGAGCCTGTAGATGTGTCATTTGGATTTTCCTTATTCTACTTTGTTGCATTTTTTCCTTGAAGTCAGTGGGTGAGTGCCAGTGCAGCCCCTTCACTGTCGGGTGAGTGTGGGGGGTTCTGGCAGTGCCCAATCCCCTAAATAGATGCCTTGTTTGTGCTCCAGCCATTATAGACCTCTCAATTTTGTGTACTAACAGAGTTAGCACTGAGCAGCCCTTCACATCTGCCACAGAATGACCATTTGGGGGGGGGCAGGCATATTTCCTGAGCTCATATTAACAGTTTATTCAGTAATTGTCAAGGGCTACAGTCTCCTGCCCCTGTGATGCCTGTGCCTGACTCCCTTGGCTTGCTCTTGTCCAACGTGCAGGGAAGGGCAGGCCAGCATCAGTATTTGCTGGTGCTCCCACTCTGCTGAGAACAAACTCCAGTATTGGGGAGGGTCAGTTGGAGAGGTTTAAAGGGTATGGGCAAGACAAAAAAGTGGAGGCCCAGTTGTGTTACTGGATCTGGGCAGGTAGGCTCTTTTTTTCTCATTGTATAGGCTAGGTAAAGCCAAGGGGGATCTGCCGGGGAGTAGGGGACTGGTTACGTGGGAGAAATTCTATCTATGGTTGGCTGAAATAGAAGACAAGAATCTTCTTCCCTGTGTTTCTGACCTTGGCCCTGGTTTATCCATAGCTGACACCTGAGACCATTGCTCAGTAGTTTTTGTCTACATCTCTTGTATGTTACTTAAACACTCATCATTTTCCTCCATGAGAGCCACAGCTCAGCTGCTTGCCCCCGTGACCGACAGGCTCCAAGCAACGCCTTTTAGGGGTTTCTGAACTTAAAATTACAGTATTGTTAGTCTGATGACATTTGGATAGACGCACAAGGGAGGACAGGCACCCTGTACTGAAGGAGGGGGAGGAGAATCAGTAGCTCATTAGCAGCACTTGTTTGTGCTCAGGGTCCTCAGCCCCAAAGCTGAGCATGTGGCCCTTGGGGAGAGGCGTGGCACAGGCGTGCTGGTCCGAGCGCCTGGGACTGTCCGTGCACACCGGCCGTCCTTGAGCCTCGGCTGCTCGTGAGAGGTGACACTGGGCCCCCAGGGCAAGGCCATTACCTCCGTGTGCTCGTGGAGGTGTGTTGGAAGGAGCTGTGGCCAGCAACGTGCCCTTGCTTCCAGAGCCCCACTCACACAACACAATCCGGGCAGACCCGCCCGACGTGTTAGCTGCGGTCAGGGGAGAAGCGGGGCTGATCCCAGGTCTGCGTGTTGGAGAGGATGGTGGTTGAGACGAGAACCGCGGAACAGCTCGGCTGAGCTCTTTTCCTGGTGGGAGACGAGGCTCCCATGGGCTGCGCTGGGCGGGGAGGGTAAATCCGCGTTGCCGACACCGGGGTTGCCGGTCACGGGTAGAGCCGTGGGCGGCCCCGCCGGGGATCCGCGGTGATCCCCCCGCGCTGAGCCGCGCCGGCATTCCCAGCCTTTCCCCACCCAGTTCCTTTGTCTCGGCTGCGGGTGGATGAGATTGCTGTACAAACGCACTCGGGGCTCTGGGCTTTGGCTGCTGCAGGGACGCAGGAGTTATTCTCTGCATCCTTCTGTTGACGGGGAGGAAGCTGCAAATTACCAGCACTGTGGCGATCCTTAAGAAATTGCCCCAGGGGCGGCGGATGGCGAACAAACCCGGTTCCCTGCAGAGGAATTAATTGTGCTAGAGCTTCACAGGGTGAGGCTGGCGTGTGAGCCCTGCTGAAGGCTCTGGTCAGCCCTGGTCCAGGCTCAGACAGCAGACGGGGAGTGTATTCCCGTGCCAAAACCTGGGCTGTGGGCACTGGGGGGAGCAAAGAGCAAAGCTGGGGGGTTGCTGGAGGTGTTTTAAGCAGTGGGGGACACGGCATATTCTCTGGCACAGCACAATCAGCCTGTGTCGCCTGAATCCATGGCAGCCATGTGTGAGATCAGGTCGTTTGCCCCTGTACTGCCTGCAGCTGTGCAGACTTGTGTGGGTGGAGGTAGGTGGAAGAGCAGAACCTCAGCCTTCCCAGTTCCTCGGGACAGGGTCTGTTCCCCCCAGGACAGTGTCCATCCTGTCCCGTCAGTGTATGCTGAGCTGTCCCAGTCCAAAAGTGTGAATGCAGGAAGAGCATAAGCACAGTTCTGGTCTGGGTGTTCCTCAGCTGTCTGGCTGTGCTCCTTTGGAGAAGGTTGCTGGCCACTTTGGTCAGTAGAGAGGAGAACGGAGGAGGTGGTAAATCATGAGATGGGAATTCAGGCCAGTGCCTCCTGGGCCTTGTATAGACCTGTGAAATGCCTCAGAAGAACTACCTTGAGCACAGCCAGGGGAGGGACAGCTTCCAGCAACGGGCTGCCTGTCCTGTTGGTGGTCCTTGCAAGGTGGTAACAGGAGAGAGTAAATTGTCTTCTTTAAGGCAACTTATTTTACATAGTATCTGGATAAGATTTAAGGACACGCCCGTAGTACAAACTTGCTCTACATACTGGTGTGTGGCTCATGCTGCCTACAGTTATGTCCATAACGTCCCAAGAAGTTTTTGACTTCTCTGTATATTTTATGGAAGCATATTTGCTGTGGCCTCAGTGACTCTCCTTTATGCTCACTCTGCTTGGGTGGTGTTTCTGGCAGCCCCTGTCCCATTCAGAAACAGCCTTAGGAGTATGATGTTTACAATCCTTGCTCTTGTCCTGTTGTTTCAAGTGTCATTACAAGTGTGACCTTTCTGCAGCATTGCCTGTTGAGGTGAGCAGTGGGAGAGCACCCTGGAGGGTCCTGTACAGGGCACTGCAAATCACAGAGTCACAGGATGTTAAGGGGTTGGAGTGGACCTTAAAGATCATCTAGTCCCAACCCCACCTGACATGGGCAGGGACACCTCCCACTAGACCAGGTGGCTCAAGGCCTTATCCAGCCTGGCTTTGAACACTTCCAGGGCTAGGGCATCCACAGCCTCCCTGGGCATCCTGTTCCATTGTCTAATCACCCTCACAGTGAAAAGTGAATGAAGTGTGTCTATTACCTGTTACTGACAACTGCTCTGCTCTTCCTTTCTCAGAGTGATCGTCTTCTTATTAAAGGAGGGAGAATAGTCAATGATGACCAGTCATTCTATGCTGACATTTACATGGAGGATGGCCTCATTAAGTAAGTACGGGACTTATATTATCTCCATCTCCCCTTAAACCAGCTTTAGGTTGGCTGGTTATTGGCTTTTTGTGGATGTGGTCTGTACCCAACTTGCCAGCCAGGAAAACTTGATAGCCCTCTCTGGACAGAGTCTGAGCTCTCTGTGTGAGCACATGACATGTTTTCAGGGTAACTCCAGTGACTGAATTGCAGTCAGGCTTGTGGGATTGTGATACAGTGTCCAGTGTACAGCAAAGCTGTGTCTAATTGCACCAGGGACAAGATTCATCTTTGACTCCTGTTTTGCCCTGTGTTAACCATATTAGCCTGAATGACCCCACACAGGATCCTGTTTGTTAGCACTAACAAGGACAGTGCTGTGCTGCAAGTCATCTGCTCTCTTGAGATTTCCGGGAATTGCAGGGAAACCTTTGGGTTCCCTCAGCTTCTCCATGTGTGCCTCAGAGCTGCAGGAATAGCTCCATTGTTTAAAGTCTACTGTTCAGACACGGGAAAAGTATCGTGTTGGGACATGTGAAATGAGGGTGAACTGAAAGAACCGTGGAAGTTTATAACAAAGAGACTTGAAAAGGCATTTCTTGCTCTATGATAAGAGTTAAATATCCAGCATTACCAGGGTGGTATATGTTAAAAATCCAGCAGCAGATAAATAGTTCAAGAAGTGGGACTGTATTTTTATGAGGCTGTTTTTAGATGAACAAGAGCATTCATGACTGACAGTAGTTGCACCAAGGCAGGAATCAGAGCCAGTTTCAGGTCTTGTTATGGCACAGGCTTCCTGAGTATCCTTGAGTCTCATCTGCAGCCTGGAGGTCACAGAATTTCACTGCTGTGGAAGCAAAATGCTCTCACAAGTGAATTCTGGTAAGAATGCAGTGAGCAGTTTAAAACCTTTAGTGATAGATTGATCTCTGTAAAAGCAGTGGGAAGAGCTGCTGGCTTATTGCTGTGAGGACCTGGAGCGAGCATTTCTGTCCACAGAATTTTTGTTATGTTAAGGAAAAAAACTGCGAAGGGACCAAACTTGAATGAAATGCAAAAATGGAATTTGCTTTTCATTTTTACTTCCCCAGTGTGCCAAGGAAATCAGAATTTTTCCACTAAAACCAACTTGTCTTTTATCTTGATTTATCAGGGAAGACTGAGGAAGGCTTGGTGGAAATAGGATTTCTGAAAGAAGAGATTTGAAGGCTGAGTGCTACATATGGACAGATAAAGGGATTGAGCGGGCAGGGGCTGAGGGAAGGGAGTGCTGAGGTTCAGGTGACTTGGCCTGCAGGAGGGCTGGGTACTTCGAGTTGTGCTCAAACAGAACAGGCTCCAGAGGACTGTGGTTGTGTATTCGGTTACCAGTGGATGTATACTGGAACTTTCTAGATTTCCTGTTTTCAGAAGATATTTTTAGGTACTTGTGATTTTAGCTGCCTTCACTACAGCATGGCACTGCTCATGGCAAAGCTGTCCTTCAGGGCACGGAGGAGACAAGGTGAGGGGGGCACCTTGGGAGGACAGTTGAGCACCTTGGGGGCCTTGGGCACCTTGGGAAGACAGTGAGCCCGGAGCTTGCAGGCTCTTCTGTGAGCCCAGGGGACTGGAGTCAGCACTTGCTGAGCTCCCCCCCAGCCCCCAGGAGTCCCTTCACCCTTGGGACCTTGTGCTGTGAGCGGCATTGCAAGTCCCTGATGAGCCCTGAGCTGGCCTAGCAGCTGTGGCATTACAGTGGAAATCATCTTTCTCTGTAAGTAAGCCTCAGACTTGAGCCTTACTTAAAGTGGGCAGAAGGACAGGGGAGAGGAGAGATTAGGGGTGCAGCTTACTGGGAGCAGGGCTGGTGGTGTTGGGTTTTGTGAGCATGCACCCTGGGTGAGCACTTAGATCTGCTCTGCATGGCCATCAGACCATTCTCCCCAGCTACCCAACCCAGGGCCTGCCCCAGGCAGCAGGTGCCATCCCAGACACCCACGGAGCAGCTGGACAGATGGCAGCCACCCCTGGACTAAGCACATCGTAGGTGTCAGCAAGCCAGACACCCTGCACGTGGCTGTGCAGCGGGGTGGGTTCAACTCTGCCTGGGTCTGGGAGTGGGACAGAGAGGGGTGTTCTGTGGGCAGGGAGGTGACCTGGCAGTTCCTGGCTGAGCTGTTCAGGGGTTATGCTGTGGCTGGTTTTCCTTTGTTTGACCATCTTGGTGTGATCTCATCAGGCAGATTGGAGACAACCTGATTGTCCCTGGAGGGGTCAAAACCATAGAAGCCAATGGGAAGATGGTGATCCCTGGAGGAATTGATGTCCACACTCGCCTGCAGATGCCATACAAGGGAATGACTGCTGTGGACGATTTCTTCCAAGGAACAAAAGCGGCTCTCGCTGGTGGAACCACCATGATCAGTGAGTGCAGCAGGCAGGGCTTGTGCATGACACCACCCAGCAGTCCTGCAACACTGTCCAGATCTTTTTTCTCTTTGCTTTTCTCAGTCTTTGTTCTAAAGGCCCATGATGGTGCGTTCATATCTTCTATGATCTTTGTCAGTGCAGTTTAGAGAGTAAGGATTGGGATGAATCTTTGGATCCTTAGTAATGATGAAGTGATGGTTCAGGAGGTCTGTGTAGGACTGCTTGCCCATGCAGATCCTGTGCTCTGCAGTACTTCTTTGTCTGCAGCCACTGCTGCCCCTGGGACCCTCAAAAAGAAAAAATGACGTAACTTTTT
Source organism: Lepidothrix coronata (assembly GCF_001604755.1). Taxonomy (NCBI): domain Eukaryota; kingdom Metazoa; phylum Chordata; class Aves; order Passeriformes; family Pipridae; genus Lepidothrix; species Lepidothrix coronata. The sequence continues at coordinate 317,872 of NW_016690280.1, forward strand.
TCCCCTGTTAAATAAAAATAGGGCAGTGTGGTGCTCAGATGACTCTGAGCAGGGAAACAGAGCAATGTGCTGGCATCCCACACTGCTCAGAAATAAACAGTGCTAACGAAAAAGGAAAGGGAATTCTGAGGTCCTTCCCTGGAGAAGGCCATGGCTGTGCACTGGTTTGAGGTTCAGGTGTTACTGCTGTGCAGTGGTCACAGCTGTGTGTACTGCAGGGTTTCTTGGGATGCACGAGCAAGTGTTGATCCTTCCAGTAAAGGGCTGGGTTCTTTGTCCTCCCCCCACCAGTTTTCCTTCTCTCTGTGCCAAAAAAATACATTTTGTGGAATGGATTATGGCAGGGTGTGGGGATTCCATGGTGGGCAATAAAAGGTGCATTAGTGTTGCAGTGTGGGAGGAGGCTGTGTGCTAATGGGGTGGGAGTGGGGATGGGGAATGACAGGGCCCTTCAGCTTCCAGCCAGTTTCTCAGCAGAAGCTGTAAAAGTCCCTGGTCCCATGCCAGAGGCCATTAAGCAAGGGCTCTGTGCACTTCCCTGCCGATAAATGCACTTGAGGAGTGAAGGCGCGTTGTGAAGGTAACAGGAACCTCTTGGGAGCTGCCCTGAAGCCCCTGAGGAGACCAACCCAGGATGGTGGAGGTGCCAGGCCATGGTGGGGTGGCCTGGTCGGGGAACCCTTGCCCAGCCCTTGCTCTGCTGTGCCCCTGCAGTGGACCATGTGGTGCCGGAGCCCGAGTCCAGCCTGTCGGAGGCGCTGGAGCGGTGGCGGGAGTGGGCGGACGGGAAGGCCTGCTGTGACTACGCGCTGCACGTGGACATCCCGCGCTGGAGCGACCGCGTCCGGCAGGAGCTGCACACCATCGTCCAGGAGAAAGGTTTGTTGCCTGCTGCTCCCTGCCCAGCCTCGGGGGCTGTGTGCCCTGTGCCCTGGCCAGGGAGGGCGAGGGGCGGCCTTGCTGTTGGGAGGGTGGCCAGAGCAGGCAGCCTGACCACCCCTCTCTCCTCTCTGCTCTGCCCCAGGCGTTAACTCCTTCATGGTGTACATGGCCTACAAGGATTTGTACCAGATGTCCAACACCGAGGTGAGGCCCCCTTTGCCACCGTGGTTGTGTTGATGGAAGGGGCAGCAGGGGGTGGCTGCCTGTGCGGGGCTGCCCCAGGCTGTGGCCGTGGGCTGGCTGAGCTCCTGCACTGCAGGCAGAGGCACAGGTCTGGTGTGGAGAGCACCAAGAACACCTGCTGATGACTGTATTCTTCGGAAAGCTGGTCCTGGCACGGCCAGAGCATTGCCTGGCATGGCAGCACCAGGCCCTGGCAGCTATGGGGCCATGGGAGGTGCCAGGGCTATGGGCTGCCTGCTCAGGAATCATTTCTTCTTGTCTCTCTTTTAGCTGTATGAGATATTCAGCTGCCTGGCAGAGCTGGGTGCCATAGCCCAAGTTCATGCTGAAAACGGTGATATAATTGCACAGGTAACTAACTATTTCTGGCATGCAGGGACTGAAAATCTACCCCAGGGTAGTGATGGTCCTGAGGGAAGGGCTTGACACAGAAGGAGTCTGCTTTTCTGGTTGGTGGTTTCAGTCTTGTAACAACTCTGTTCTTTTGGTGTCCTAGGAACAAGCCAGGATGTTGGAGATGGGAATAACAGGCCCCGAGGGCCACGTGCTGAGCAGACCTGAGGAGGTAAGATGCAGAGGACAGTTCAGCCTTGCTGCACTGAAGAACTTCCCCAGTCACAGTGGGGCTCAGTGTGTGTAGTGGGGCCAGACAAACATCGTGGCAGGGGTGTGTGTGTGTGTGCATCCAGGGGTGTCCATTTATACAGACACTGCTGTCTGGTTCATCATCAGCCCAGGAAAGAGTGAGGTGCATGTTTGTGACAAACAGTTCTCAGTCTTGCTCAAGTTGCCCAGCAGAGACAGAAGCCCTTGTTCTGAGTCTCACGGAGAGGAATCAATCAACAAAAATGTCTGTATGGCTGTAGCAGCCTTTGGGGCTGGACTGGGGGCATTTGTCTTGTATTGGTGACTCCACAGATGTGAGAGACCTGAGAAGAATCAAATGATGAGTTTTAGTTTCTCTGAGAATTCACTGTACACATCTGAGTGCTGACAGATTCCAGCCTCTTCCTGCTTTATATCTGCTTAGAGTCTAAAGCATGTTTGAGAGTCAGATGGACAAAGCCATTGGTGGAAGGAGTGGGAGGGAAGGAGAGGGGGAATTCCCTGGTTACAAATCATTGTCAGAATACTAATTAGATTACTTCTAATTTTAGCTTGCAGGGTATTTTTCTGTTTGGTCCATTAATCTGAGTTGAGTCTAATTTTAGATAGGTTTCCTTGAGATAACTCCCTGCTGAGAGGTGCTTTAACTTTCCACAACATGTGAAAGAAGAAAACAGTAGGAATTTGGTACAATAGCAAAGCCGAGCAGGGAAGCACAGGGATGGATTTATACTTCAGGGCCCGCTGAAATAAAATCAGTTGGCTCAAATTATAAGTGTACAAAGTTGGCTATATTAGGGCTGGTAACAACATACATGGCCTAGTGTAATACAGTGTTTATTTTCTTAGAAGTACGAGAGTGTAAAGCATTTTCTTGTACAGGGAAGAGTCTCAGTGTCAAACACAGTGGCTCGGAGTCCCTCTGCATGTAAGCTGCCATTTATTTTTATGACTCTGACCTGTTGCCCCTAGCTGGCAAGCAAAGGTGCAATTCAGGGATGCTGTGGTTGTGCCAGGATTTGAGAACTGTCCTATTGCCATAAGACAGCACTGCAGATCTCTCCCAGAGTCAGTAAAACATTGTTGAGTGTTTAATCTTGAAATGCCATTAAAGCATAAGGCAACTGAGAACACTGCCACGCTCTAGATAACATCTGTTCAGCCAAATCCAAATCTCTTTGAAAATAAACAATGTTCTTTTTCCACAACACATTCTACCTGGGAAAATGTTTAGGTGGAACACAAATGGCCCTGCTACCCCATAAAGCCCACAGGTGCAAAGGATTGGGAGGGTGATCTGTGGCTCCGTGGGTCTCTTCTGTCCTGGAGGGACCTCAGTGGGGGTTAAAGACTTCTTTCTGGTGATGGTGGTGACTTGGTAGGGCAGGATGGTGCTGCTCCAGATTGTAACCTGCTGTGAGGGGTATTGAGTGATGGCTGTTTGCTCCTGTCCACATGTTAAGCATCGCCAACTACTGCAGTCCATAAGTGTGCTGATAAAACTGTTCTCTTGCTTAAATTTCTATTTTAAGAGTCTTTAAGCAGAAGAGAAAAACCTCTTTTCACTGTACAGCAAATAGCCCAGCAGAAGTACGAGAGGCATGGGTGGGTGGTGTGTCTGGGTGCAGTGCTCTGCTTCTCCTGCCCCAGGACAGTTCAGCTGGCACAGCCCCAGGAGCTGCCCTGGGGGCTGGATTAGTGGTGTCTTTTTAAGGCTTCTGTTTTGAACTTCCTCATTCCAAAGCTTGAAGCCAAACTGTAGAGCAAACAGTTGCAGAACTCTGGGGTTGAGCTCAGGCTGAACACAGACTGATGTAATAGTCCAAAGATATCCCTCCTGATGGAAATCCGCCCTGCAGTAAGAGCAGGACAGTGGAGTGAGGCGGGTGTCAGCAGGCTGGGGTGAGCAGCAGGACAGCCAGGCCCCAGTGCCAGCAGCCTGCCAGGGCATGGCCCCCTGCACCCAGCCATTGGGGTGGCAGGGACATCTGGTTAAACCTGCTGCAGCCATGGGACAACCTGGAGCAGGGAGTGCTCTGGAGGGGCTGACCCTTTGCTGCCTGATGTCAGCCTGTGCTGGCAGGCTGGGCAGCAGTCCCTGGGCTCCTTGAGCTGTCAAGAGAGCTGGAACCAGGCAGTGGAAAAAACAGCAGATGCAGCTCTACTGGCCCCTGAGCAGGGTCCAGGCAGTGCTCCTGTTCTGGGCATGGAGCAGGGTCCAGACAGTGCTCCTGTGCCAGGCATTGTGTTGCTGTAGCCTGCGATTTGGGCCAGGCCCTGGGGAGACTGAAGCTTCCCCCCTCAGATCTCCCTGATTAACCTGCCCTTGGGGAGTCAAGGGTAAAAGCAAGGACACAGGGTGCAATCCATGGTGTGCTGAGAGCAGCAGGGGCTCCTCCCTGCCCACTCAGTGCTCCTTTGCAGCTGTGTGCCATCCTCTCTTCCAGCTGGAAGCAGAAGCTGTCTTCCGGGCCATCACTATTGCCAGCCAGACCAACTGTCCTCTCTACGTGACTAAAGTGATGAGCAAAAGCGCTGCTGACCTCATCTCCCAAGCCAGAAAAAAAGGTGAGTGGCAGCTGGTGCTGCACTCATCCCTGCTGCTGCCACCAGGATCCTGGATTATGTGGCCCCCATGTCCTCATGGTTGTTTTGCCAAGACCATGACTGTGCTTGGAGTGCCGTCCAGTGCTTCCCCTTCTGCTGGGGAGCAGTTAGCTCAAGGGTTTGCCTGACTTGTGAAGGGCAGGGGACACTGCACCGGGCCACATAGAGCCACCTCCTGTTGTCACATCAGGTAATATCATGTGGGGCACAGGTGGGAGCAATGCTTTTTTTAGTTTGTCTGTGGCTGTGAAGGGCTTGCTGAGGACACTTGTCCCATGCACGTTGCTGGTGGTTTGAGCTGCTGCACGTAGCTCTGGCCTCCCTTTGAAGTGCTGGCCCCTCAGGCACCTGGGTGCTTTTTCAGATGACTGGGGGCTCCGTTTGTCACTGGAGGTGGAGCACAGGGATTTCCCACAGGCATGTGGGCATATCCACAGTTGTGCTCAGTGGGTTCTGTGCCCCCACCCCGGGAGCTGTGAAGGGGGAGGCTGGTGCACTGGAATCTGTGCCCTGGAGCAGGAGGACCCTACGGTGATGGCAGGCAGGACTTGCTGCAGGACTTGTTGTAGGACTTGTCTCTCCTGCCTGCCCCAGCACCGGAGGCCCAGGCTGGCAGTGTGGGACAGCCTGACATGGGTCTGGGTGTTCTCTGGGCTGTTGGTAGTGCTGTAGAGCAGAGAATGCCTGCAGGCTCCACAGAAACAGCATCCTTTCTGTGCCCTTTTGCAGGCATTGTGGTGTTTGGTGAGCCCATCACAGCCAGTCTGGGGACTGATGGAACACACTACTGGAGCAAGAACTGGGCCAAGGCCGCGGCATTTGTGGTCTCCCCGCCACTGAGCCCAGACCCAACAACTCCTGACTACATCAACTCCCTCCTGGCCAGGTGAGTGACAGCTCTGCTGGGGATGCTGCTGGGGGGAAGTGGACTCTGGATAGGGAAGGAAGAGGTTAGTCCAATATGAACCACTTCAGTGTAGGTGTTTACTGAGCTGACTGGTGAAATGGCTCTGACTCCAAGCTGTGGTGGTTTATCCCTGAGAGTGGAGGGAGGACAGGAGAGGCACCATGAGGTTAACATCAGTAATGAGAAAAATACCAGGACATGTAGTCTTGAACCATTTTAAATGCCCTGAAGAAGGCAAAGAAATGAGGACCAGCTAACACGGACTTGTCAACAGAAGCATTCACCAAGCTGGAGAAGTGAGGAATGGCTGCCTGGGTTGAGATGCTGCAGGAGAACATGGAAGGGTTACAAGTGTCACAGGCTGGTGGGGACTGCAGTCAAATACAAAGCAGATGTGTTCTCACACCTGTACAGGTGAGCAGTAGCAGAGCCTGCAAAGTGCAGGAGGCCTTTAGGAGCAGCTCCTGCACATCTGGCTGGGATGATAGGTCTTTTTTTCACCCTGAAGGTCAGGGGGTGGGGAAGGGATTTGTTGAAAAAAATACAGACAATAAAAGCACTTCAGCAATTTGCTGTGACCTTTCACAGTTACACTCCATCCTCTCACTGGCAAGGCCCATGCAGCAGCTGTGGGGACACAGCACATTCCTGGCCCTGTCCACGTGCCCTGTGTCCATCACACAGCCCCTCACCCTGCGTTTGTATGTCCAATCGTGTGGTGGCTGGTCTGTGTTAGCCAGGGGATGGCTGACAATGGGGGAGCTGTAAATGGAAATGACCTTTTAGGTAACCCTGGAAACATCTCTGCTGAGATGAGTGAGGGATGCAGTCAGTGCAAAGTGTCTCTGCAGCAGGGCACGTTAGGATAAACCTGATTGTGCCAGGGTGGAGATGCCATGCCCGGGTGTAAGAGAGGTGCATTTGGGGTCTGAGTATGCAGGTCGCCCCGGATTTTGCTGTGGTCAAGGACCAAGAGATGCCTCCACTCAGTCTGGATCTGTTATATAAGTGCAGGTCATAGCAACTGGGAGGGAAAAGTGAGCCCAGCTCCTTCACTGGCTTTCTAATCCTCCCCTTCCAATTTACTCCAGACCTCAGAGGAGAGATGAGTACTTCTTAGTCCCTGCAGCCCACAGGTGTCTGTCCTGACACCTTTGTCATACTGCTTTCTGCGAGGCTGCAGTGGGAGGAGAGGCTGTGAGGCTCCAGCTGGGCTGGATGGCTTGTTTTCCTCCACCAGGACAAATCTGGTGGAGATTAGGAAGTGTGTTGTGTCATGAGCTCAGGCCTCTGGCTGTGCAGTCCATCAGACATATGGCAGAAATTATCAGAGGAAGGTGGAGATTAACAGTGGATTAGGGCTGATTCACAGCCTGGAACAGAGTCACTGTGTCTGCACTGTTCGGGTCCTGGAGGCCCCTCACCTCACGTGGGCAGTGCCAGGAGCTGTCCTGCCTTGATCTGCTTCCTTTCACCTGGCAGTGATGACTTCCCAGCTGCTGCCTGTCCATTGCTCCCTGAGCACTCGGCAGCAGCTGGGTGACTTTCAGGGAGCCATGGACAGCTCCTTGCTTGCCTTGGCTGCTGGCGGCTCACTGGCTCTGCCTGTTCCTGAGGAGTGGGATGGGTCAGGGTATCTCATCTCTCTGGGCCTCCTGGAGAGAGCTGCTTCTGGGCAGTCCCAACTCCCTCCATCCCACTACCACAGGCTTTTGTGGGGCCAGGGAGGGCTGTGCTTGCCCTCGGGGTGCAGGAGCTGGCAGTGCATGACACGAGCTTGTTGTGCAGGACAGTCCTGGAGCAGAGAGGCCTCTTCCTCCCTGTGTGGCAGAAGGACTCTCCCAAGCAGACCTGACAAACTGACGGAAATAGGTTTTCTGACTTGCACTGGGATGATTTTTCCTTTGTGCTCGTGCAAATGATGGAACCTGGTGTGGAAGGGTATCTTCTGACCTGACACAAAGGCCACCTTGTTCCCTGGGAACTGAGCTGTTGACTCCCCTTGTATGCAGGATGCTGTCCATACTCAGGCAGGCAGCACAGCGTGGCAGAGGTCTCTTGCCCCCAAGTGACCCGGGGGCTGGGTCAGGTGGAAGTCTTAAGGCTGAGGGGCTGTGGAAATGAGGGTGCAGACTGAAATAGAACTGAGCCAGGGGCTGCCTGTGGCCAGAGGAAATCCATGTCCCTTGTGTCTCTGCTGCTGTCTGACTGCAGAACGACTAACAATGTGTTTGTTCCACCACTGACAATGTGTTTGTTCCACCACCCCTCAGTGGTGACCTGCAGGTTTCAGGAAGTGCTCACTGTACCTTCAGCACTGCTCAGAAAGCCATTGGAAAAGACAACTTCACAGCCATCCCAGAAGGGACCAACGGCATAGAGGAACGAATGTCAATCATCTGGGACAAGGCAGTGGTGAGAGTCCTGCCAGGGAAGGGGCAGAGCGGGCAGGGTTGGCTGCCACCTCATGCACCTATACTCCTGCCCCGCAGAGCTGGGCACCCAGCTGCTTGTCCCCTCTCTGGCTCTGAGAGTCAAACCAAGCTGGAGCAGGAGAGGCAGCTGTTGTAGGTTTGGGGTGAACAGCCTGGAGCTGTGACGGTGCCCCCACTTATTGGCCTGTCTGGTGCCAGTGGTAAGATTAGTCTTGACAGCCTGGGCCCAGCCAGCCAGCACCTCATGTGGGAGGAAGTCTGGTGCTTCCCAGGGCTCTTACTCTCTCTTTCCCCCAAAAAAATACTTAGTTCTCTTTGTGTCTGAGCAGGCCACAGGAAAGATGGATGAAAACCAGTTTGTGGCTGTGACAAGCACTAATGCTGCAAAAATCTTCAACCTGTACCCACGGAAAGGGAGAATAGCAGTGGGCTCGGACAGCGATCTGGTTATATGGGATCCTGATGCAGTGAAGATCATCACAGCAAAAACCCACCAGTCTGTAAGTCCTGTGCTCATCTGTGTGAATGCTGGAGGCTGGGGTGCGAGTAACTCTGTAGAAAGACTGCCTGGCTGCTGGGAGCTTGGTGCTGCCATGTCTGTCTTTGAGGAGGGGTCACTGAGCCCAGGCTCTGGGTGTGCCAGCTGTGACTGTGGATGTCCTTGAGCCCTGGGCTCTGCACATGGGGCTTTTCTCGCCCTGCTTGGGTGTTCTTCTCCTGACCCTGGCCCATGCAGGTGTAAGGACACACATTTCTCTTAAACTGGATTCCTTTTCCAGGCACAGTTTTTTCCTGGCTTTGCCAGTGTGCTTTGTTCATGCCTTACCTCAAGCCTAAGTCCTGCCCTCCTCTGTTCTTGGACTCTGTCCTCACACTGAGCTTCAAAGCAGCAGGTCCTGGTTCATGTTGGGAGCTCTAGTGGGTTCTTGCTGTGCTGGACTAGTGAGCTTCAGGAGGCCTCTGAGGCAGGCAAGGCTGTTACAGGTGTCCTCTCCCTGCATTGGTGACTCCAGCAGCGATGTGTGGGGACTGACCTGCTCTGAGTAGGCAGGCAGTGCTCATATCCCTCCTGACCATTATCCCTGGGTTGCTGCAGGTGGCTGAATACAACATCTTTGAGGGAATGGAGCTCCGTGGGGCCCCGCTGGTTGTCATATGCCAGGGGAAGATCATGCTGGAGGATGGCAACCTGCATGTGACCCAGGGGACCGGGCGCTTCCTGCCCAGCAGCCCTTTCCCTGACTATGTCTACAAGCGCATCAAAGCCAGGAGGAAGGTGAGGAGACGGGGATGCCAGGAGACAGAGTTGGGACACTGCTCACCCAAATCGCATTTTTCCTTCATAACTGGTTATTTTTACTCTGCTGTTCTTGCTGGACCCTGTAAGCAGTGCTGCAGACTGATGTATTTTGAATATATGCTTATAAAGCTGAGGCTTGGGTAGGCAGCTTTGCCTGTTGTGTTGGTGGTGTGCCAAGCTAGAGGCAGATGCCTCTCGAGGTCAGCAGTGGTGATGTCTGTTCTCATCCTGTCCTGCTGCAGCAGGAGTGTGGAGGGAAGTGCTGAGTTAAAAATGAAGAGATTGGGCAAAATTGCCTTGTCCTCCCTCATTTGTGCAGCATGAGCCCCATCTGGGCTGTTGTGCTGGTTCTGCACACCTTGCAGGGCAGGTGAAGGGTGGGGCTGTGCCAGGCCTTGTCAGTACAGGACTGGGGGGGCATGGGGCTGGCAGTGAGAGTTTTCTCTGCAGGGGGACTGGGGAGCCAGGGATGGCTGGAGTATGATGCTCCCTGGGCTCAGAGAAGTGTCACTGTCCTCTTCTCTCCGGTGACAGATGGCAGAGATGCACGCCGTGCCCCGGGGCATGTATGACGGACCCGTGTTTGACCTCACCACCACCCCCAAGGGGGGCACTCCTGCAGGGTCAACCAGGGGGTCCCCCACACGGCAGACACCCCCTGTCAGGAACCTTCACCAGTCCGGATTCAGCCTGTCAGGTGAGTACGTGTGGCAGCTGGGCTGGGAGAGGGCAGAGCCCCTGGCCACGTGTCCCAGCTCCTGGGGCGGGGGGCAGCTGGGAGGTGGCATGGGACAAGGTGAGCACAAGAGACAGGGCAAGACCCTGTGTGTTCCTTAAAGGACATGGCTGGAGCTGTACCTTGCAGTAGAAGCAAGGCAGACTGTGCCTGTGGAGGCCAGCACAGCATCTGATGCCACTCTTGCTGTGTGGGTCTGTTCATGGAGCATCTGCAGAGATGTTTAAGCCACTGCTGCTCTCGGGGTCACTACTGGAGTTGGGAGAGGGAGCAAGTTGCTGCAGACAGTCTCAGGAGGCCCTTTGCAAAACCCCAGGCTGCTTGATTGCTCAGTCCTGTGAAGAAAATGCTCTTAACTTTGCTCTCCCCCTTCCCTTTGCTTTCTCGTCCTGTCCCAGGTACCCAGGTCGATGAAGGTGTGCGCTCAGCGAGCAAGCGCATTGTCGCACCCCCGGGAGGCCGCTCCAACATCACCTCCCTGAGCTAAATGTCCCGGCTGAGGAGGAAACAAAGTCCCTGTTCAAGCGAAGGAAGAAAAATGGTACATTGGTGTTTTAAGAAGGAAAAGAAGTAAACCTGTTCAGAAGAATCAATAAGCCTCAAGCCTTATGTTTCACAAATGCTACTTGCTACCTAGCTTTAAAGATGTTGCTTCATTTTGTTTTTGCATAGCCTTAAGGTTCTGTTGTTGTCACTGTTGTGGGTTCGGTCGGGTTGTGTTTTGCTCTTCCTCTCTGTATGCATGCAGCTCGGACAGGTCGCTGGTTCAGTGTGTTATTGGTGTTGAACGCGTGTGGGATGCTGTGGGACAGTGGGAACGGCCCGTGGGGTGACCCAACGAGGGGGCAGGGTCTGGCCAGAGGCAGGATGTGGGATGGGGAGGGCAGGTGCACTGAGCTGGTAGGGGCAGGTGGGTCTGTCGTGTTCATGTCCTTCATCTCCACCCAACGCTCTGGCGCTTCACCACGAGGCCTATGGGGGAGCCCGAATCATCTCTGTAACGGCTGTCACAGCACCTCGTGTAAGGAGTTTTACTACTTTGTACACTTTATTAAAAAAAAAAAAGTTGTTCCTTCAAACAACTCGTGTTGCTGGCTGGCTCTTTTCTTCCTCAGGCGGCTGCTGCTTGGCAGGGGCAGTGCCCAGCTGTGCCCACGGGGAGCTTGGCCGGGGTGGCACGAGGGGCTCAGGGTGGTGTTTGGGCTGGAGGGGCTGCAAGAATGGGCTGTCAGGATGACACAGTGCAGTGTCAGAGGGTTGGTGTAGCTGCTCAGGCAAAGGCAAAGGTATTGCCAAAACAGCACGTTGCAAGTGTTTGTAAAAGCCTGTTCAGTTTGTCCATGCAGTCTCTGGCTGAGCCTGGCCTGGGCACCAGGGGCTGTGACTGCCTGGCAAGAGCTGCGCCTGTTGTCTGTGCGGTGACAGGGACTGGCTCCATGTGGCACTGCCTGGGCATGGCACTGGGGTCATCCTGGCTAGGCAGGCTTGGAGGCTGTTTTCTGTGGGCACCTGTGAGTTAAATGCTCCCCTTCCATCCAGCAGTGTCTGTCAGACTGAGAGGCACTGCCCTCTAAAGCTTGGAAAGCATGCAGAAAAAAAAAAGTGATAGCTTTTTAAAGATTTCAAAAATTAAAGGTCAGTTTAGGCTGTGCTAAACAAATACACTTTTTTTTTTCCTTCTTTAGTATTTGACCTTGAAATACTTATTTTTACATGCCTGCAAGTCAGGCAGAACAAGCTGTCCATGCAGCAGTCCTTAAGGGGCCAGGCCAGAATAGTTGTGCCAGGGGCAGGGAAGGCTTTTCATGCTTACAAGCTTTGTAAAGTGCTGCTATCAAGTAATTAAAGAATTTTCCCTGTTGCCTGGTAGTGATTAAGCTGAGACTGTGCCTCTGTTTACAGTAGAAGAGGGGAAGGGAGAGATGGTTGTAGAAATCTTTGGGGAATTTCTAAAGATGCGATGTTCTTACCATTTAAGTACTTAAGTTGGTTTGGGTTTTTTGACCAGCCAGTATAGAGGTATTTCTGTAGCAGCAGATTTTTTCCCCAGGAGGAGCAGGGCTGGTTTCCTTGTCTGGGACTCCAGATAAACACACTTATGGTGTGTGGACCCCTACCTGCAGCAGAGCAAGGCAGCAATAGTGATGTGCTGTGCAGGGTACAGGGACAGCTGTTGACAGAGTCCATCCTGACCAGGCCTTGTGCCAGACCCCCTGTAGGACTGGGCAGAGAGCAGAGGACCAATGGAAAACACTGGAGGTACTCTGGATAGCCTTCCTGGGAATGGCAAGTCAAAAGGCAGAGAGACACGGAGCCCCCATCCCGCTCAGAAATCCTATTGGTTAAAAGACAGGATGGTTGGGGAAGAGGAGGGCAAGAACACAGCGACACGAGTCAGAGTGTGCTGTGACTGAGCAGGACATGGTGACTTTCCCCTGGCAATGACCCTACTTTGAGGGCTTCACTACCTACTTACTGCTGAACTAATTCCATCCAGACAGGATGTGTCCCTTTGGGTAAATAGGAGGCAAAGAGTTCATCACATATTCACTATATTGCTGGGAATGGGAAAAATGTCAAAGAAGGAGGGGAAACATCAGGCCTGCCAAAGCATTTAAATAATAGCATCATTCCCAGCATTACTGCAGTAAAAACACCTTGGCCAATCTCAATCTTGGCCAAGACCACACCAGCAGTATGGCCATTCCTGCAAACAGTCCCTGCTTAAATCGAGTGTGATTTCAATGGTAGAGAGATTAAAAATACACATTAAAGTTTCCCTCTGGTGGCAGCAGTTTACCATGATGGTGAATGGATTTTTCAGGCATTTTTCATGCTGGAAAAGCATCTGGATTTGTCAGTGCCTGGTTGTTACCTCTTGGTGTCACATCTGTCTGCACACTCAGGCCCTGCCAGCCCTGCTGAGTATGTGGATAGGGAAAGGGACAGGAAACCTTTACTGCCTCTTCCCAGCTAAGGAAGGACCTCGTTGCCACTTCCAGCCCCCCATGCCCACCCTCACAGGGTGTTCACAGGAGCTGTCTGTAAGCAAAGGTCACTTTTGCCACTATGCACTGGTGGAGACCCTGCACCTGGGAATTGCCTCTTCCCCCTTGAGCAGCCCATCCATGTCGGAGTCCCAACCTCTGCAGAGCCCTCACCCACTGTGCTGTTGTGGCCCCAGCACTGCAGCTGACATGGTGGTGGCATCTCTGAGCACAGAGCGCACCAAGGGCTGTGGCACCGGCCAGCCAAGCTGGAAGGGTGGATACTGTCTCATCCATCGTCACATGGTCACGTTCCTGCCATCAGGAAAGGCAGCATAATAGGATCTGAGTCTAACTGACTGTGGACAATTGCAAGGCAGCACCCACAGCCTCTCCCCCCACACCCAGGACCCTCTGGCTGTGGGTGGTAGGCTGAGGGGGTGGGTGCCCCAACTCCCCCTGGTGCCCTGGGCTACTGGCAGGGTCCTGGCAGCAGAGGATGAGTCCACGGTCCGACATGGTGATGATGTGTGGGTGGGCAAGCCCCAGCCCCACGGGGAGATCTCCTGCAGGGGCCGTGCTGCTCTCAGAGGTTGTTGTTCTGGTTGTCCTCCCTGTACATGCCTCCGCTTTTTGTCAGTGGTGTGGTCTCCTGGATGCTGTCGTGGTGTCTCACCCTGGGGGACAGAGAAGGACAGCTGAGCTGTGGGGGGGGGGGCCCAGGCAGAGCCAAGACCCTGCAGCAATGCAGCTGCCTGGGAGCACCCCACTCCCTGGTCCTCTATGTCCCCTCAAAACTGGGGCCCCATAGCCCCAAGCCCCCCGCCAGCCCTAAACCCCCCCAGCTTTAGACCCTCCCTCAGCCCTGGGCCCCCCAAACCTGTAAAAGGCTTTGGCAAGGGCCAGAGCCTCTTTTTCTGCCTCTGAATCAGAACTTACTTTTCTCTGTTAAAAACAATGAAGTCCCTCTGGAGCATCTCCAGGTGCTTCTGGATGTGGCTGGCCTTTCACATTGGAATGGAAAAATAAAAGAGATGGGAAATAAATTCACAGCTGACACAGAAAGACATTGCAAGGGCAATTTCAAGGAGGCACAGCAATATCTTTAGGCACAGAGCATCTTTAGCCCTGCAGTGGAGAGAATGGCATTAAGGCTCTCCTCTCACACTAAGCCAGTGCATAAACATTCTGCCTTCCACCACAGGGAAGACGTGGGAGAGTTTTAGGAATAAAGTTGGTCACGAGGGAAAAAAAATGTTCTGTTCAACCAGTTTGCTGTGGTCTTGCTAGATGGCAATCATCTTCCGTGGAAAATGAGAGACATCCTTGACCACATGGTTGTACCTGCTTGCTCTCACCTGGGAGGAATTGCTTTTGCTGGTGCCTTTCTCCTTCTTAGCCAAGCGCTTTTTTTTTTTGTGAAGAGGTTTGGATTCCAGAATCATTTCTTCCAGTTCAAAGGTTGGGTCACAGTTTAGTCTGCCTTTCTGGAGGGGAGAGAGAGAGGCAACCATAAGTGGTCAGAGCCTGTCTTGAGAAGTCTCTTATAAACTGGACTGTGCCTGAGAGCTGAATTTTGTAAAAAGATGTACTAATTACAGCTGCACATGCAGCCAGAGCAACTGCTGTACTCCTGCCATACTTTGTCAGTCCCTTCAGCCAGAGGGCATATTCAAGGTGTGACAGTGGCTCTTTTTGTGCTCCTGCTTCTACTCTGCCCTTTGGTGGCTTCAGAGTGGCAATGAGGATGAGGACGGTGTCCTGGCTGGGATGTGCCTCCTTAGAGTACCACAGCAGCCTGCAGAACTGGTCTTAAAGCAATACAGAATCACACCCACAGGGGGGGAAATACATGTAGTTAACAAATATTCACAGTTTACCCCAACTTCTACGTGGCTGAAAACCACACACAGCAGCACTCAGACTGTTCTACATAATTATAATGTTACTTGTGTGCTGTTTTAATCCAATTAAAAAAGGCTCAGAAACACTAATCTAGTGTATGTGCTATTTACTGTGAACAATGAGCTTGTTAGGGCAGGCATTACAGGAGGAAACAGTTCCCATAAGATGATGGGTGATCCCCAGGCTGCTGCTGAGCCCATTCTGGTGCACTGGGTGTTTGGATGTTGGGAGCAGCATTGTCCAGAGCATGGCTCACAGGCACTGCCCACATGTTCCATCCCACATGGACCCACAGCCCAGAGCCTGTAACACCAGTTCTGCACCCAAAAATTCCAGGGACACCGTAAACAGAGCAGATCAGTTTTGGGGCACCCACACTGCAGTCATCCCCCATTACTCTTCATTACACCCACAGGGAAGTGGCAGCCCTGCCCTGGTCTTCCTTTTCCCCTTGTGACACCTGATGCTCCAGTGGAAGTTTGTCAGAACGTCCCATGTCCCAGTGCCAGGTGTGACGCTCAGACACATCGGGAACATTTACACCCAAACAGCCTTACCGTGGGAATGAATTCTGGCATTATCCTTTTCTGGAGAACAGCATCCCAGTTCACGTCAGACAGATACGGGAAGGCCTGGATGTCCTTCAGCTGAGAAAAACGTTTCTCGGGATTCAGCTCGAGCAACTGCAGGGAGAGTTAAAGGGAAGAGATGAGACCACCCCACGGGGCACACGCTCCGTGGAGTGGGGCTGAGGACAAGTGGTACTGCAAGGGACAAGGGACACTGCATCAACACTGGCACTTGGACCGGTGCCTCTCTGCTGCTCTGGCTCACAGTCCCTTCACCAGGGTATGCGACAGGCTCACAAGCTTTAACTCCATTAATTCCTATTTTTATGAATGACTTTTATCCGCATTGAAGAAGCGGGCATTGAGGCAGTACAGTGGCATTAAACAATCTGTCCAAGGTTAAGAATAACCATTTGGAACGGGGAGTTAAACTCAGGCCTTTGTGTTCTGCATTTAACACCGTATCAGTAAAACACCCCGTTTTCTCACTCTACTAATGGAATATTCTTATTCCAGTGTGAAAGCCATGCCTTCACACTGCTTATTTTCAGCATTTTTTAACATTGCTGTAGGAATTACTTGCGTGGAAGGAGAGGACTGAAGTTTGTCTCTGTTCAAGGCTTATACTTTGCATAAACTCCTGAGAACATGCAGACCAAAAATGCAGCAGGAAAAACAGATGATCCAAACCCTCCAGGGAGGGTGTGGACACAGTGACCCCCCCCAGCCCTCCTCATGCTGATGTGCAGCTGGGCACACAGCAATGTCCCCACCACCCAGGTCCCCCTGGGCTCCAGCCCAGCGCCAGCACTGTGGCTCTGCAATGACAAACATCTGCCTCAGACGTTAATAAATACAAAACTCCACAGGGGATGGTTGAGCCAGGAAGGAGCCGCAGTCGGCCTCATATATAATACATCTGGCTGTTAAAGCAAATGCAAAGGGGCACTGGGCAATTTAAATAATTGTGACATTGCATTATTTATTCACAAGGGAGCCTCCATGGCTTGCAGCATGCCGTGGTTCCAGGGAAAAACTTTCAGCATAGAAACACAGAGGACATCTGCAGTAAATATCCCTGTATTACTGTTAGGCTCAATGAAATATTGGCTTCATTGAATTTTAAGCAAATGGAAATATTCTTCAGTTTTCTTCCTGGAAAATAGGCTGTGATTCTGTCTCAGCAAAGAATTGATGGCCTCTTTTCATAAAAATGTTTCAGAGTATTTCATTAGAAATGACAGAATACTTACACATACTATTTGGAAAAAAAAATAGATGAAAGCTTCATTAAGTACTACTTTACTGCCTACACTTATTTGAAAATTAGAAAACCATTTACATGCTTTCTGAAAATGTGCTTCCAGTGCTGCTTTGCAGGGGTCAGTGCTCAGCTTTGCTGCCGCTGTGTGCAGACAGCATCTGACACTGTCAAGCTACTGAAGCTGTGGCTTCGCTTCAGATGGGATTTCAGCTTCAAAATTATTCCAGTAATGATTTTGAAGCAATTCAAGATTTTAGGGGTTATTACAGCATAGGAAGCTCTATTGAAATAAAATTGCAGTGGTGCATAAACCACGTGACATCAAAGGATTTCAACAGCATCAGTACTTCCTGCAAATATTTTCCAACTTGGAACAAACGATTTTTTGAGGATTAAAAAAATATAATTTTTTTTGCTAAACTTACTGACACATATATCAATATCTGCTTCTAACCTAGGTCATTCCAGAGCGCTGGAGGACACTCTGGAAGCGAAGGCTACCGTGTCCTCAGAGGAGGTGCAGCAGCAGCCGCCACGTGTGCCAGCCTGGGACACAGCACTGCTCGCTGCCATCCACCTCCTGCAGCTGAGCACCAAACGCTGGCATTTATTACACGGTGCCACCCAAATGTCACTGACACCAGCCTGGACACTGTTTGCAAGGACTCCCCTCCCCGTGCACTGCGAGTGGCAGGAGCACTGGCACACCCCGGCCCCTCGCCCGCCCCGCGGCCACCTCACCTTCTTGATCAACGACACCATGTCCGGGGACCAGGCGGCGGGGTACATCACCTTGGCTGTCCTGAACACGTGGGCGATTTCGTTCGTGGAAGTGTTGGAGCGAATGTGATACGGCCTCTGTGGGAAACGCCACAAGGAAAGCACCTGAATTTATCTGCTTTTTTTCCAGGACTCCTTGGGAAATCTGTTTAGAGCGTCTCACAGTCTCTCTGTCCAGTCCCCAGACTCCCGTGGGACATTTCTCTCTGTGTGACCGCGGCTCAGTTGAAATAAACAAAATGTCAGCAAGATCTATGCTAATAACTGGACATTTAACAGCAGGACAGGCAGGAGCAAAGCCCAGAAGTCAGAGTTAAAACCAGCATGGGTTTGCTTAGCCTTATCAGTGTTTGTATCTTACAAGACTGACACACAGTGCTGTGGTTAGAGCATTCCTGATATTCCCTGTAAAACCTGCCGGTTTCCAATTCTTCACTCGTGCTGGGGACAATGCCAGTGAAAAGGAGCTGGATTTCTCCCACTGATCAAATTAGCTCAGAAAAGGATGACCCAGGAAGGGTAACCAGCCCCAGGTGGGTGTCAGGCTGCAGGATGACTGTCCCTTCTGCCCCGTGACCAGGTGTCATAGCACTGGGACGGGTGAGCCATTGCAGAGGAGCACATGGCACAGCAGAGCACTGGGGACAGGGACTCCACCGGCATCGACCTGCAGTGCATGGCTGGAGTCACCTCCCTGCTTATCTCCCAGCTACAACAATACTGCTGCCTTACCAGGAGAGACACCTTACGATGGTGGGCTGTTTTCATTTGGAAAGTTTTGATTACCAGATTTTTACCTTATGTCGGAGGGAGGAGGGGGGGCGTTAAAGACACATTTAAAAAACAGTGGCTATAAACAGTGAGATCAGATCAGGTGCAGTGTGCTTGACGCGTGCCGACACTAGATGGACCTCAAGGCCTCCCTTCACTTCCCCACGCAGCAGCCACCCAGGTGCCACCATCTCACCACGGCTGTGCCATCAGGTGTGAGCATGCAAAGGCATCTCTGCTCCTGCCCTTGGAAAAAGTGCCATCGACTCTAAAATCAATGTGATGCACAGTCCTGACATTCATTTAGCATTATAAATGGAAAGCTCAAATATTACATTAAGATGTTTACAGGGATGTGGCTTCAGTTACCCAAGAGGTCAGGCAGCCACATCCCCTCCATGTCTGCTAACATGATCCCTCACAATTTGAGACACACAGATTCATCTGAAAAATCTCTTAGTCAAAACATTTTTTTAGGCATTCTGCAAAGACTGATGATAGAGTTTTTAAAAACATGTTTTGCATACTCATACTGAAAGAAGTTTCAGAGCCTCACAAGATTTTAAACATTCTACTTGAAATTACATTCTCCTTTTGTTTCAAAGAGTGTAATTTTTACAATGTTGTCCCACTTTTTTTACACAATACTTCCAAAACACTGATGTATTTGTCTGTCTACAAGGCCCCCAATCTTATCTATGTCTTATCTGTATCAGCAGCAGAGCTCTGATGGCACAGGCAGGGATTGGGCTTTATCCATCATTTGCTCCAGCTGCTCAGTCTGATTACAACAGCACTGAGATTTTCTTTCAAGTTTCCTTTTTTCCCTTGCAGGATGGGAGCTCCAGGTAAAGGACATTGCAGCCCAAACCTCAGGAGCTGTTGCTTGTTTGCCTTGTCCTGCTTATGCCAACCCAGAGGCCCTGAGCTGCAGCGGGGAACCACCACTACAGGATGTTCTGTATTGCAGCAGCTTCTCTGAGCTCTTGGCCATCACAGGAGCCGTGGTGGACATGTAGTCTCTGCTTCCTATGCTGTAATAACCTCTAAAATCTTGACTTTGGCTTGGTCCTCTCATGCCTGCTACAAAGCATTAACATTCCCAACAGTGTCCCAAGGACAGAGCCCGCTGGGCCGGGAGCCCCACACGTACCCGGGTCCTGAGCAGCTCGTAGGCAGTGACTCCCAGTGACCACCAGTCCACGGCAAAGGAGTAGCCAGTGGGTTTTGTGGAGTTAAACATTTCAGGTGCTGTGAAATACAGGGAGAAGAAAGTTTGCCTTGCTGCAATCCCAAGTGGCAATGAGCAACACAGAGTGCCTGACCCACGCCCCTCCTTTGCTGCCGTGCTCCTGCGTCAGCAGCACCCAGCAGCCCCACAGGCCCCTGCACATGAACCTCTCAGTGCTTCTCTGCCCCCAAAGCCCAAAAGGAACGAATTCCTTTTACTGACAGAGCAGTTGCCCATCATCCATAGTAAACAGGCTCCAGGAAGCCTCTGTGCCCCAGCAGCGCTCGGGCAGATCTGCACATTGGGAAGCTGCTCCCATCCCACTCATCTCTTTGTTCATATTTAAAGCAGTTCAATCTGGCAGAGCCCACATCCAGTCTCAACCATCAATGAAAGCAGCTCTCTGGGAACATTAATATGCAGCGTAAATGCAGACGTGGTGCCAACTGCACCCTTGGCAGGGAAAAACAAATTTTAACTGAAGGAAGCCTGAGAGCCACAGCTTTTAATGGGGAGCCGGGGGGGAGGCACCGACTGAAATGTTCTTTCTTAGCCAATAAATTTCCCTTTTGAGAGTAAGGAAAAAAAAATACTTCAAAATTTTTGTACAAGCTGGGAGGCAAGAACTGATCTAAAACCAACAAAACAAGGAGCAATGCTTCTTTACAGCCACTCACTTGGCCTGAACATGGAGTGACGCTAGTTTTTAAAGCAGCCATTTTATATAAAAATTCAAATTATTGCTAGTGATGCAGCTGCATAAGACTTGTGCTGATGTACTAAGGGACCAAATACAAACCTTTGTGCTTCATTTTCCCTTCTCGAGGGTAGCAGGAGCACTTCATCACTACACAGCATGACTGCTGCTTGTAAAATGCTCAGGGATCTCAGGGGTGCAACCATCTTAGTTTTTAATCAAACCCATGCTGTACAATGTGGCATCATGGCACTAAAATCCACGTTTGCAGTGTACTCGAGTCCATCTGCATTTAGGATTTGCAGAGGGGTACAGTGCACGTTCCCCAGCTGCACTGAGGCATTCCCTGTCCCTGCCCCGCAGCCCCTCTCCGGGGTGCTCCTTATTTCAAACCAGCATGTATATTTTGGCACAGACAAGGAAGAAAAGAGTCCAAACCCCCATCAAGAAGGACTTCACCCGCGTCCCACCATAAAATGGTAATTCAAGAAGGTTTAACTGGCATTGGTTCTCACCCATGTAGGGCTTTGTGCCAGCGATGGTGGTGACGTGGATCTCCTTCGTCAGCATCGTGGCGATGTTGAAATCGGTGATGTGCACGTGTCCTGAAAGAGAGAGGTTAACATGTAACAGGATTGGCTTTAGTCTCACAAGAGAAACAGCTCTGAATCAGAAACATGAAGTAAAATACTCCATGGAAAGTAGCTTCCAGCAAAAAAAA
Organism: Lepidothrix coronata; assembly: GCF_001604755.1. Classification (NCBI taxonomy): domain Eukaryota; kingdom Metazoa; phylum Chordata; class Aves; order Passeriformes; family Pipridae; genus Lepidothrix; species Lepidothrix coronata. The sequence goes on from NW_016690280.1 coordinate 338,513, forward strand.
ATATTCTGGTGGGAGAATTGATAGAAAATATTTCAGCTTGCAGGCTGCTTGCAGTTGTGTCTTATTACTTCAAATATCCCCTTATTTTCCCTTTGGGGAGCAAAAAAATGGGAGTTCTCCAAGAAGTAATTTAGCGATGATTGTTTTGAGTCTTCATAAATTTGAGGGGAAGAGAACTGAACTTTTCTCACAGAAAAAATTCCACTATGTTTTAAAAAATAAAAAGTAAAAAAAAAAAAAAAATCCCTGATGTTTGGCTTTCTAGTTGCTTTCCATTTGGTGTTCCAGGTACTAAGCACTCCCTCCATTTGCCTCCAGTGTGGAACCAAGCACCTTTGGCAGCCAGCAAAACAGCCTTGCACAGAAATCCAAACATCATGAAACCCCCTTGGGGCAGGAATGGGCTCTGCTGCCACGGCTGTAATATGCACAACTGCTGCCTTTGAATCGAAAAGGAAATAAAAGAGGTGGATGTGATCCACAGGGGGATCAGAAAGGCAATGCTCTCACCTAGCTCCTACCTGTGCTTTTACTTGTCTTTTTTGGTTTTTTTAGGCACTCTATTATTCCCCATTCACTGTCAGGGAGCAGAGCAGCCCCACATGGACATACAGGTGATCAGACCTGGCTGGCTGCACTGAAGAGAATCTCTCTAAAACTCGTGGGTTAGTTCAGCCCAATTCTCCGGATCAAACACAGGCAGGCTCCGCTTCCCCACCTCCTTCATCTCCTCCTCAGGCACTGAGGCTGCTCACCCCTGACAAAGGTGAGCTCATTATCAACACATCAGCTGTTCTGTTTCCTGTGTTTTGCAGCCTTATTGCCCCCTCGGCAGTAACAGAGGGGAGCTGGATTGCTGCTGTTTTCTCTAACCACAGAGATCGAAGTAAAGTGGCTTTTGCTGATAGAGATGCTGTGACAACACCTTCCTCAGTCATTAACTTCAAACAGCTAGAAATCCACTGCTGCTCTAGTTCACAGTTAAAGCAGAATAACATCACCTCTATAGGTCTGGAAGTTGATGCTGTGGCAATGAACTCCTGTTTTCTTGTCTGGATACTGTGAGCATTTAGGTAAATATTTACAACTGTGCCTATATATCTGTTCTGAGAGCAGTGATACAAGTTGCCTGCTGCAAATACCTGATCTAGCTGGGGAAATGTGGAGAGTAAAAGCAGAACTTGTGATTTCACCTGAAACCCCTGTATCACGCCCATGTCCTGGTGAGTTGTGGCACTGCTGCAAGAGCACAAACCAGGCATTGGCACTCTCCCCTCACACAGTTCCCAACAGACCTACGGAGCACGTGTTCCTCCCTGCTGTTCACACCATCCACAGGCACTCACCCCCCCAGCCTGCCCACTAAAGAGCAGCATCACATCACTGGGGAGCACTTTGGAGAAAGAATGACATCCAACTGCCCTGTCTGGATACATCCCCTGCATCCTTGTGCTGTTTTTCCTTTCAACTCCAGCTCTCATTCTACTTTGCGGGGAGCTGTTTTCATAAATATGAATCATAAAGGCTTATTAGGAATTTGATATTCCAAGCACAAACATGCCTTCCTCTGGATCCATCTTTTAAATTATTCACTTCAAACAAATCACAAGTTTTATAAACTAGCCCACTTGAGAAATGACCAAATCCAGCCAGTGAGGCTAAGGAAGGGGCTCAGGGCAGTGTGACGAGGCTGAACAGTTATGGCAGTGTTACAGACCAGGGTGGGAGCTACTGGGGCCCACGAGGGATGTACTGGGGGTTGCTGCTGAGCTTTAGGGTCGAACCTTAAGGCTTGTGTTTTCCTCATTCTCAGCATCTCTAATTGCAGGCAGTTCTGAACCAGCACAGCCAGAGCTGCTCTTGGGCACCACATGGCTCCTTCCCCAAGCCTGAAACTGGCACTGCCAGACCAATCCTTGGGTTTGCCTTAAGGCAAACAATTTTCTTATTGCATTCAGCACTTCTGTTACTTCATAATTCCTTCACCTTTCTAGAACATCTTTTGTGCAAAAAATACAAGGCTTCTGCAGATTCAACTAAGAAAACATTTTAAAGGATACGAAATTAGAGTCCCCAGGAGCTGTGGATCGTGGAGGCTCTTGGACAGGCTGTGCCCTAACTTTCTCACCTGAGATGAGGGAGCAAACATGCCATGCCTGCACTGGCATAACTCACCCACTGAAGCACTGCCCTAGAGAACCTTCCGGCAGCAGTACAAGAAAGGATCCTGAGCACAGCCATTACAGGGCTCTTGCAAAAAACCTCTGTTTTACCAGAGATAAAACTGAGCCTTTCTTCAATTTTATTAGACAAATGACCTGGTCAAAAACTCCTGATGAATTAGCCACAATTCCCAGAAATTGCCATCTGTTATATCCGTTCATTCCCAGGTGAGCTGTGCTGTCACTGAGCCAAATTGATAGAAGTGTCTTTAAAGGAGGAAATCACTTTGTGCTTGGAATGACTGCTGGAGGTGTCATCTGCTGGGGATTTTTTCCCTGGAGGACCTGATCCTAATCTCTGATGTTGAACAATGGCTCTTTCATTGCACAGAAAGTTATTTGCCTGATATTCCACTTTATAATTCCTTGTCTGAAATTGATATGTCACCAACCAGGGTGACAGAGGCCAAAGTGTGAGGTGTGTGTCAGGTCCATGACAGTGTCAGGACAACACGTTTCGACCAACATGTGGCATAATGAAAGGCATTAAAAACTGAACCCAGCCTCCTGCACCAAGATCAGGTGATGTGCACGAGGGCTCCTATAGCCTCCTTGGCCATTAACACCCACAAAAAGGGTGCTGGGGTCTGTAACAGAGCGGGAGGCCTTTCCAAACTTAAATCTGAAACGTGAAGGAATCAAAGCTGTAAAGGAACTTTACAGCTGTGTCAAACCATGACACAGCCCATGGGAGATGGGCCAAAGGGCAGAGTTAGGGGGCAAAAGGAATCTAAAAAATGAAAGACTGAAGTTTGATTGCTGAAGGTCTTCAGGTACTTCATATTCTTGGGGAACTGGTCCCAGTCAAGAATATCACAAAAAAATTAATGTCAGCTAATTGCATCTATTTTGTGATCCCAGTTGTGAAAGTGGGATGGTGATGGGAGAGGAAAGAGAATGGGGAGCTGCAGCTCTGCACCACAGGAAAGGAGATACTGAAAAACAACCACGATCTTCTAGGCTAAATATAGATAAACATGCAGCTACAATAACAGCTACTCTGGGGACAAGAAAAAATTGAACTCTGTGTGTGACCAAAGCTTTCTGTATGCCTCAGAGGACCTTCGCTGCCATGGATGAAGAAAAGGAATACTACAAGTCACAGAGAGAAGGACACTGGAGTCAAGGGTATGTCCCCAGAAAAAACCTGAAACCTCTGCAAAACACAGGTGAAACATCGCGGTGAACAGGGAGCAGGCTCAAAACTCCTCCTGAATTGCAGTGTCATTATAGAAGTTTGCAGGTTGCATCCTTCTGGGCTGAATGCAACTGCAGAGATGAGCAGAGTTTTTTGTCCATTTTTTTCCCCTCTTTGAGGAGCACTGACCTACGTTCCCATGGCCACAGAGATCCCAGCTCCTCTTGGGGGACTGTGTCACCCCAGACTGAGGGGCTCAGAGGTTCTGGGGAGTGACTGCCAGCGAGGGCAGACCAAAGACAGCCCTGCACGGGGAGCCCCAGCAGTGCTGGCAGAGCAGATCCCCAGCACATCAGTGAGGTCAATGTTCTCCACGGTCTGAGCATGGGATAACAGCCAGAGAAGGACCAAGTGAGGCAGGACAGAGGCTCCAGCCCCTGGAGGCAAAGCTGCTTTGCTTCCAGCTCCTAAATAAATAATCAGCCAGTGCTCTGAACTTAGAGGTCGTATGCAAACAGATCGAGCCTGGGCTCGGTGCTGCCAGGCAACCCTGGGCACACACATGGTCATGCAGAGCCAGGTGATGCCTCCCTTGGGAGATGCAGCATCTGAAGTGATAAATTCAGATATCCCTCTTCCCTGCACTGACTTTTTCTCTTCAAGCACCTTGCTGTAGCTGCTAATTAAGATTTCTCACAACAAGTCAGTTACACGGATTTTTCAAAAAATATGAGATGACAAAGTGTTTCTCTAATGATTTACAAGCTATTAAAATCAGACAACTCTTCACTGTGAGAGGTTTGCTGGGGAAAAAAATGTGACTACAGAGTCATGCAAGAATATAGTCAAGGGTTTTGCTGAGAAACATTACTGAAAAACTGATAGCAACATCTATAACATACTCAGCCCCAAATCCCCTTTGGAGCTCCCTCCCAATACCAAATGCTCAAGGAAAAGGAAAATACCTGAATAAGGATTATCTGTTGCACCATAATTCATTCTGTTTGTGAACACACACTGCACAAACCCTGCAGTGACATGAGCATTACTCTTCAAACAATCCATTTTGAGTAAGTTTTAAGCAAGAGCCAAGAAAGTGTTAAAATCAGCAGCTGACCCTGAGCAGCACCAATGTGGGGTCCCTGCCAGTGCCTTGTAGGGTCATCATCAGGTCAGTCAGCCAAAAGAGTTGTTGGTTAAACACTGAGGCAACCCTAAAAGCAGCATTACAGGGTGCCCAGTGCCCAGAGGTATGAGACACTGCCACTCAAAAAGCAAGTGAAGCACAAAAGGATGGGATGGTGCCACTCCCAGCTGGGCTGAGGGAAAGACAGCAACACTAAATGAAGACACCAGTGAGCACCGAGACTGCAGCCTGGGTCTCCTGTCTCTGCCTCTGCTTTTACACATACACGTGACAACAAAGCACCCGGCACTTACCGTGCTCGTCCAGTAAAATGTTGTCGGGCTTGATGTCTCTGAAAAAAAAAGCAGAGAAGCAGAGACAGCCATTAGCCTAGAGAAGTGACAGGAAACACGGCTGCAGGCACTTCAGGAAAGCCCAGGCTCTGGGACACACTGGCAGAGACACCGTGCCCTCAGAGCCTCAAGGCTTCTCAGTTCTGATGTTCCTGTTTGATTTAGGGATGAGACAGTGACTAATCAAACAGCAGCAGTGGGTACAGAGCCAGGGCTGTGAAGGCTGCAGGGGTTTGGGTGAGCAGCACTCAGGTGAGTCCACCCACAGTTAAGTTAAAGCTTCTTTTTACCATTTTCCTCCTGTTACTTCTCAATCTGTTTCAATACTGTGTTGAGAATGGTTCCCCATTCACTCAGTACAAATTAAATTATTTTAACATCTTTGGTCTAGAAACAAGCGTGTTCTCCACAGGTTTTGTTCCTGAGTAAAAAAAACCCACAAAATAATACCTATAGCAACGCTTTCACCAAAGGGAGGAAATGCACACCTGAGACACTGATACACCCATTGTGTCCACCTGAGTGACTTTACAAGCTATTACCTGTCTTTAATGAGCTCATTACACCGGCCCCCATTGAGTGCCTGCCCAGCTGATGCCATTCAGTGCCCCAGGGAGAAGGTCCCAGCCACAGGGCAGGCAACAGCTACAGTGACCCTGTGCTAGCTGCTGCTCCCCACAAGGCCCAGGGGTTCCAAGGGAAGAAATGAGCAGGTTTAGGATTTTATCTTTGAAAATTCTATCCCTAAGATACAGTTTGAGTTCACCGAGCCACCTGGAATCAGGAAAACACAATATACCTAATTTTCATGTAATAGCTTACAGCTCTCTGGCCTCCTGTCACCCAAACTACTTCCAGTGGATTATAAACACCAACTACCTTCCTGGTGCCATCCCCATCACACAGGTAAACACAGGAACAGGCATCATGAGCAGAGCATGGGGCTGTGCCAGGTAAGTGGCTGGTTCTCCCCATAAGCACAGCAGAACTGTTTCCAATTATTTTTTTAATTATTAATTTTTAATTTCTAATGTGGCTTTTTCTGATTTCCCTCAGTTTGTCATACAGCCTCTGGAATTACACCAGCACGGTAAGATCATTCTCAGGATGCAAAGGATGACCAGGGATAATGCTGACTACTGTTTATTTGTGTATTTCTTTTTTATAAACTGGTTATACCATTTCCTAAACTAAAATATATTAATATATTAATATTTCCTATTCTTTTACATCTAGGTGTGAAATAATTCCAGCCTGGGTTTGCTGTCTCTGCACAGCTTTGTTCAGCCACACGAAGCCACTGCTTCCCTGTCTCCTGATGTTCCCAATTACAGCTGTTGCAGTGTAATTGACTCAGTTGAGTCACTTTATCTATCTAATATTGTCCCACTGGGTTACAGTGTTAATTAAACAACTTTCATTACAGTGTTAATTAAATAACTTCCAAATTTTACAGCCTGCCATACATGTTTTGTTGTTCTTGATTCACCTTAAACACATGCAGCTGCACAAAGTGCACACTGCAGCCTCACCTGCAGCTTCACATTCACATTGGGGCAGAGATCCAGGCAGGTTTGGCACAAAATAAGCAGTACAAAAGAGGAGACCCCTGAGAAGGTGGGAATTGTTCCCAGGGTCTGGCCCCAACCCAAGCAGAGCAGAACCACTCTGGGGTCTCATGGCTGTGGGGGTAGGTGAGGGGTTGTTCCTCCGTCACACCCCAGGTATGGCAGCCAGACACTGTGGACAGGAACAGGAGTTCATCCTCCCCAGCCCCTCCCCAGTGTGTGCCTTCCCCAACAACAACCAGGACCATTTCAGTTTTACACTCTGTGCCATGCTTAATTCTTGCACTGCACAAGAACACTCCTCTGAAGTGATATTTATAATTGAGGTGACCTTCTCCCTGCCTTTATTGACCCTCATAGTCCCTCCCTGCTCATCCTCCCTGACAGCAGCTACTTGGTCAAACCCGTGGGTGCCCAGGGTTGTGCTGCCCATGACACCAGCAGGAGAGAGCTGCATGTCCATCCCTCCACAGCCAAACCCTGCTTCCCAGCCAGGGGAAAGCTCTTCCTCCTCTGCTTTTCTGCAAGTCTTCAAAGGTGTGGCAAGAGCTCACACACATTTTTTCACTGTCCATTAGAAATCTTGGTAGCCAAATCCTAGAAAGGAATTTACCTCACAGAGGAAAAAAGCTGTGTTTGGACCCATTCCTCATATTTTGGTGGGGTACAGAGAGGGGGACAAAGGGAGGCACCTCCAAGTGTGAACACAGGGGAGTTGTGAGTGCTGACAGCCACCCTCCCTGAACCACGACAAATATTAATGAGCTACAGCTAATTAAACCTATTAGAGACAGCTTTTTGCAGAATCAGCAGAATATGCTTTTTCACAGCTACCCCAGAGGGAGAAATCAGATGCTCTCTGCTGTATATGAAATGCTTTTCTTGGGGAAACCTTGTGTTTCACATGAAAGCAAACGTACGTGGGAGAATATTTTGTTTAGTATTTAAGCTTCTATTTGTCATTTCACATCAAAGAGGAACAAGCCTTCCCCCCGTGCAGCCCTCCTGAGGTCCCAGCTGACCTGTGGATGATGTGCCTGCTCTGCAGGTAGTCGAGGGCCAGCACCAGCTCGCAGATGAAGAGTTTCACTGTGCCCTCTTGGAACCGCACGTTTTGTTGGAGGTGGTAGCGCAGGTCCCCTCCAAGCAGCAGGTCAACAACCATGAACATATCCTCTTCATCCTGGAAGGAGTACCTGAAAGAGCACACACATGGTTCAGGGATGGCAGCACTGAAAAACAACAGATCATAAAGTGACATGTGGTACTTCTGGGAATACTCATCATTTCTCGGAACTTTTTCACTTGAGAAACAATAATTTCATGACCTTCCCATGCTCTGTTTCCCACTGTGACTAAAATCCTTTGGTCACACTTGTGATGACAATAATTTAGCCTCAGATCCATAACAGAGTCAGAGCAGACTGTTTGAACAACTCCAGAAGGACGTTCTGCCTTCTCTGAGCACCTGTGGGAAGTGACCACAGGAGCAACACGGAGGAGCCCTGGCCCAGCACAGCCCTGCCCAGACCCTCCGGTCTCGCTGTCGGGTGCCAGCTCTCCCAGCAGCAGCCTGTCCATGAACCCACGTGCTCAGCACAACAGGGGTGCAGCTGCTCTCTGCCAGTCCTCTGTAAGTGACCTTATTTGATGGAGTGTTTACCCAGTGTCCCTCTGAGAGAGGCAGACTACCAGCTATGAGCCCTTTCCTCATGGATTTTTCCTTACCAACACACCGACTGCTTGATGGGATGAACAGCACCACAAACCACACCACAAGCCACTCAAAGCTTATAGTCTGTGTATCACTCGGAGTGCAGGAAAGCCACAGGAATGGTAAAGGCATTCTGAGGCCAGGGAAGGCATGGCAAGAACAGGGACACTTGCATGGTTTGCTCCCTACAGATCTGTACATGTGCACACGCTGGTCAGTTCTCAGCTGCTGAGTGAGCTTTGGCTGGAACTGTGTGTTCAAGTAGGAAAGCAAAGTATGGAGATATGACCTGGGAGGTGTGGCTGCACCTTTCCCACTCATACCCCACTCAGAACAACACGGAATGGCAGCTGCAGCAAAATCCCAAGGGTTCACCAAACAGCACCCAGGTTACAGGGGATTTCAAAAAGGAACAGTAATTCAAAGATTTGTGATCTTCTATGTGTTTTAGCCTCGTTTCTTGTGTTTAGTATCGATAAGTTCTATCTTATTCTAAAATTAAATCCAATTTCCCATAAATGTAATTATCTACCACCCCAAAGGACTCCTATACCTACAGGATATTAGCCACTTTATCACATGGTATATGAGCTCACACCACTTGGAATGTTACTGGTGTCCTAATAAAATTAAGAAGAACGCAGTGCCAAGGGACACCCTGCAAAGAGCCCTGCTTGGCCATCGATCCTGTGCTGCTGCTGGGAGCTGTTGTTGCTGCAAACCCACCATTAAATACAGGTGGTGGGCAATATCTGCCTGGGGGGCACTACAGGTTATGGTGGTGGGCCATCTACAGGTTATGGTGATGGGCAATATCTGCCTGGGGGGCACTGCAAGGGGACACATGAATAAACTTTCTTGTGCTGTCTGGGGGGACAAGGGAAATAGATAACTTCTTGTTTCATTAAACAGGATTCCCCTGAAACCAGAGCCCTGGTGAGCAGAACACACCAGCTGGTCCCAGGACAGGCTTGCAGCAGATGAGGGGGGTCTGGTCTCAAAGGTGTCTGTAACTGACTGTGCTGACTGGAACAGTGAGCCAAGGAACCACCTCTTACCATAAATTAACCAAGAAGGGGTGTTCCAGGCCCTGCATAATCTGCAGCTCCTTGAAAACATTTCTGACTTCATTACGCTCCACGCACTTCTGTTTGTTCATGTATTTCATGGCGTACATCTTCTTGGTGTCAGTCTTTTGCACCACGCACACCTAGGAGAGCAAATCAGGGGATAAATCAGGGATGATTTGTCAGCTAATCTGGGCTGGTAAAACCCAATGACACGAGTGTTCTCCAGTGGCTTTGGCAGAGTCCACACTGCCAAGGCACAACCCTGTGCACTGATGCTGCAACAACGGACCTTGCCCAGGAATTTCTTGCCTAGTTTTCACCTGAAGAGAAATTTTGTGGGGAAGGTGAGCAGAATGAATTTATCACCACAAGATGGGAGATAGGGAATGGCACAGAAGTCAACATTTCATTTAATATCACTCACTAATCATGGTCATGTCCATCCCTCCCACACTAGTTACTGCTGGGGAGAGCCCCCTCCACCACAGAACTACAGTTCAGTCACGGGGAGCAGCACCTGATCCTCGCCTTCCTGGGAAGTGTCACTCAGCTCACAGTGAATCCTGGGCTTTGTTTGAGGGATACTGGGCTTTGGATTGTAACTTTTCTTATATGTCCCCAAATCTAGAAAGAAACATCACTTCAAGGCAAGCCTCCGAGCCTGTGAGAGTGCACAACGAAACAGGCCAGCGGCTCGGATTTGTTTACACAACAGTTTATGAGGTTGGGATGAATTTGCAAGTTTCAGTCAACTTTTTTTTTTTTTCCTCCAGATAAATCTCTTTGTCTGAGATTTTTTGTTGCCCTCTGCACCCAAGACACATCCCACTTCTGGCATCAGAGTGCCTTTATGTGAAGAGGCGAACGACCTTCTGCCAGCCTATACAAGTGGCAAATTCCACGACAGCATAAAAATAAAATGCATGACCGAAACTTGATGCTTAATAACAAACACTGTGTCTCTCAGAGAAATATTTAACATATTAAAAAACCTGCCAGGCTTTCATATTGATTGTAGATGTTTATTGAATATGCATCATGATGTTCAGTGTTGATTTGCTGGGAAATCTTAGGAAATGCTAATTCAGAAACGTAATGAAATTCCGTTCATTTGATTGATCAGTTTCTCATTTTAATCTCCTGTAATATAATTTGTGGCTACAGAATGGATGAGGAATCAAGCTCTGAATCCTTCCTGATTACCAGGAGTTGAAGCTCAGGTCAAGGCTCACTGACAATGCAGGGCTTTGGTTCTGTGCTGTCATGCAAGCCTCCAGTTCACCCACTTCCACCCAGTTACACCTCCAGCTGTCCACACAGTGATTAGGTCCCAAAACACTCACTTTTCCAAAGCTGCCCTTCCCAATAGCTCGCAAAATCTCAAAATGGTCGAAGGTAACTGCAAGAAAGAGGAAACATTTCAGTATTAAATGGCTGAGCAAACACTTGATGGTATCACATTATTTCTACTTTTCCTCCATATGAGCTGAGAAAAATGAGGGATACCCCAGCAACACTGTGTTTCTTTTGGAGATTTGGGTGTTATTTAAACTTGGCATTTAACAGGGATTTTTTTCACTCCAGCTCAGCTGCAAAGGGAAATTCCCTGGGTCAGCCTCTGTCAATGGCAGATCAGGCAGAGAACTCCCAAGCTGATGTTCTCACTTTGTCCTCCTGCCCTGCCTGTTAGAGGTATCAGCCTCATCTTGCTCCTGCTGAGAACAAATGCAAAGCTTAGTCCATGAAACCCTTATACCTCATGAAAACATTGCCATTACCTTTTCAGGTAGGATGGCACAGTCTAACCAAAGCAAAGTTTAAAATGACCAGCTACAGCACTTGGAAGGAACACGAGCTTTCAGGCACAGATGCCCTTTCTCAAACCCAGAACAGATGCAAATATCAAAGTAAATACAAGCTGATGATGACTGAGTTTAACTGGATCTGTTTGCCAGTGAGACCATCAGAGAGAAGGGTACCTGCAGAACAAAAAGGGAGGGCGAAGATGCTTATCACCTGCAGGGGAAGATGAGAGGGGTGCCTGCTGCAGAGAGAGGTCAGCTTCAGTAGCCCTGTGCCATGCCACAGCCTCAGCTGTGGGGAGAGGGGGATCTCTGGTCCCCAGCACTGGGACCCCACATGGGGCTCTGCATAGCAGGGCAGACCATGGCATTAACAGCTGGGCATTAACATCTGGAATGGCTGCAAATCCAGAGGAGTTAGACCAGCAGCCAGTTTTTGCATGTCCACCCCCTGTATCTCTACTGTCCTTTACAGGAATGCTTTCATGAGCATGTTCACACCCTCTGCCTCCTTGTTATTTAATGTTGATGTTTTCATTAACATTTTAAACACAGGCCTATAACTGAGCTGGGTGTAAAAAAAGCCAAGTTGCATACTTCATTTAAGACTTTCAAACTAGGTACAGGCACATTTTAACCTTTCTCTGGTTAACCTTCCTACCATCCCCAGCTTTCACAGGGAGTCATTCCGGAGTCTCGCTCCTGAAGGGCACTGAAGTTTGTGGTGTCCAAGTCAGGAACCAAACACATGCTGTTCATTCTGAATCACACCTACAGAATTGACAAGCCACATTTCCCTGCCTGATGGCATCTAAAACAAAGAAAAAGACAAAGCTTTTGCCCTTCAGAGAAAAAAAACTCATGTGCTCTGCCAACTCAGACAAACAGTGTTTAGGAGATGCAAAGGAAGATAATACAATTGCCATAAAGAAGTAACTGAGGTATAATCATGAAACACTATTTTGTAAGCAGGGATCATATTTCTAAACTGAGGTTCAAGGAACAATATTTATATTAAAAAGTACAGATCCCAACCAGCCACAAAAAACATCCTTAACAAAGACCAATCAACCCTACCAAAGCCCCCAGGGTCATCTGCCAAGGAAAGTCAGTGCTTCAGGAGCTCAGGTCCCCCCATCCCTGTTGCCCACCCCAGCACAGCAAACACAGCACCACACAGTCTGTTACAACTCCCCTTCCTTTTCTCACTGCAATTTCCCCCATTTTCATCATAGTCTCTCCCTCCCTCTCTCCTCCTCTGCTCTGCAGCCTCAGGAAAACAAGTACTGCCACTCAGTGATCAGGCCAGTCCCTCTGTACTGGAGAGTGGGACGTGGTGCAGACCCAGGCAGAGGATGATGCTGATGCTCTGCTCGGTCCAAGGGCGACTTAAACACAGAGCAGCTGCTGGTGGGCTGGAGAGGGCACCAGCAAAGGACCATGGAATGATGTGTGTCCTTCTGACCCACCACTGTCCTCACCTACTATCTATTTCTGCTTTATTTCCCACCAAATTTAGTGGGGAGAACACCAGGCTGCCACCCCCTTGGATTCTTCCCACGCCCTTCAGCACAGGAACAGCACAAAAAAAATCTGGCTTTTCACATGGTCTCATCCTGACTATGCCAGGAGTCAGATCACTTTGTAGCCCTGAACCTTCTGTCTGGTTATTACATTTTCTTTTCAGCTCACTTGCTTATTATCCACAATTATCAGAGGAAATGCTGAGAGAAAAAATAATACTGTCACCCTGCTTCAGCTGAAGGCAAACGAAGCCCTTCAAAAAGTTCAAATAAAAATCATGGTGCCACAGAAAAGAGTGAAATTATAACAACAGCAATTTGGGAAAATATGCAAGAGTCATTAGGATTGGCACTGGAGCACCCATACCACTTGTGCTGTTCCACCCACCCTCACAGGTCCCAAAGGAAAAGTCTCCCTGTGGCACAGTCACAGAGGTGGGACTGGTCCCCACTGCCCACAGCCCGGGGGATGGACCTGCCCATGCCATGGAACACTGTGCTGCTTCCTGCTGTACCCAGCAGCTCTTACTTAACTACTATTTAAGTTGAAATTAGAGTAAGGACAAGATTGTGACATCTAAGGTGATACAGCCTGTGGTCACTGATCTGCAAGATAATGGAAAATTCCATAGAGGACATCTCTGTTTCAGCCTGATTTCTCTCCCCCCCAGTATAATAAAACACAACAAATTAGAGAAAAAATGTGCTACCACTTTTTAAATTTAGGCAGGGCCATGGAAGCAGAACTGCACTGGTCTGGATGCTGCATCAGTGTGGAGGGGTGGCCCTGAGCCCACTGAAGCCCAACAGACTGACACCGAACCACCCAAGATGGTGAGGACGGGGCCTTTCCTGGCATTGCTGTGTTTCTGTTGCAGGAGCTAGTGCTGCATGAATCACGTCAAACCCAGAGAGACACCCAGCAGAGACCAGCCACCTCGGGGAAAATCCCACAGCCGGGGCACGTCACCCCGAGGAAGGCTGTCAGGAACAGAAGTGCTCATCATCCCGAGCAAGCACAAGTGGTTGTTCATTAGAGATGCCAAAACTGAGCACTGAGATGCACCAGGAACAAAATCTCCAGGAAAACTTTACAGCACTGATTTCTTTTGCAATACAGCAACTGGGAAAAAATATGAAAAACAAAGAAAACTTGCAAGCAGTTACATTAATAAATTGGAAAGCGCAGCTGGTTTAGCCAAACAGCCACAGACCTGCAGTGGCACCATGGGGCACGCTGGACAAGACTTGATGGGGTATCCAGGTCCCTGTATATTTTACTTTTAATAATATGTATTTGTATTTATCTACAGATGCATTTTGTTGTTGTACCTAGGTAAAAGCCCATATGGCAGTCAGCAAGCTGACTCATGCAACAGCAAATATATTTATGGAGCAATCTTTTAATGACTGTCTCTGTAATCTTGGCAGCACAGGGACCCTGGCCTTCAATACTGCTCCAAGCAGTACTTTTCCAACCCTCCTTTTCCAGCTGACCTAGGCTGCAGGCTCGGCCTCCCCGTGCCTGTGGGCAGCACTGCCCGGATGGGCAGCTACCAGGAACACCCATGGGAACACTCATTGCTCAAGCCACCTTCCCACCACATTTCCTACCGGTCCTCCACATGCTGGGACCTCCAGAACAAACCTCCCCAGCCTCCAGAGCAGCAGTGTTTTGTCCCTGCCTTTGTGTGCCAGGGACACCTCAACACCAAAGCTCTGCTGACAGTCCTGCTCCCAGAGCCAGCTGCTGCAAGGGGAGGCAAAAGGACCCCAAAAAACAGATTACAGCTCTGCAGGGACTATGGGCACACTGCTGCTGCTGGTGCTACTGCTGCTGACCTCCACACACCCCTGCTGACCCAGAGCTCCCAGGCATTTTGCAGCCTCAGGATGGGCACTGCCCACAACCCTCACAGTCACAGTCTGCACTGAGGACTCTGCAGTCCCAGAGAACAAACAGGAAAAGCTCTTACCATCCTCGTTCCCACTGAAGGGTGGTGACTTGCTGGAGGTGTTTGCCCCCATGGTGTGCTCAGCCCAGGCTCAGTGCTCCCCACTCCTCTGGTTCCACTCAGCCCTGGGATGGTGCTACTGTGGGTCAATCCCAGCAGAACTCAGTGATGTCCTGGTGCATCCTGGAGAGGGCAGGAGGCAAAAACTCACCATCACTCAGGATGAAGAAGCATTTAGAGCTTGCAAAATTCTCACTAGAGGTTCACTGCTCTGAGGGAAACACTGAGTGTCAGGGAAAAAGCACATTACAATGGAGTTTATTAGGGAAACCAGTAACACCATAACCTTGTAACCCAGACCAGGACTGCTGCCCACTATGGGAAGGGTAGAAACAGATCAGCAGACCCAAAGATCTGGCTCGTGTTTGCTATATTATCCAACACATATTTTGTAGCTTCAGTGATGACTAATTGTAGTGAGGGCAATATCCACAATAAATGGACACAGTGACTTGGCTAGACAAAATCAAAAAGCACTTTTGACTGCTGAGGTCATGTGGAAGGGTAAAAGCCATAGAAGAACAAATTCAAAGTGTCAACTTTTTGATTTAAGCTGTTATGCAAGTCTTTCATTTGGGACAAAATCATACCATTCTGGGCTTTTTTATCAAAAAGATTCCATGGAAAATCAAGGTGCAGTTATCACACAAGTTCCTCAAAAATTTTTTCAGGTATGAGCTATGAACAAAAGAGCACAACTGATTTCTGGCTTGGTGCTGGCTGCAGTGGCTGGCTTTCCTCTCCCATTGCAAAGGAACAGCTGTCATTAGCAGACAGCACAGGTTTCAGTTTTCCAGTCTCCCCTGACACGTATGGGAACACTGGAGTGTAGCACTCTGTGGAGTTCAGTGACAGCTGAGAGAGTCTGAATGCTCTCCATAGGGTACAGCAGCCACCCTACATCTGAAGCATTTACATGCAAAGCACCTTTATTTGCTTGCTTTTGATACTAACATCCCTTTGACATACAAGTTTATTTCTTGTTGGAAGTACAAAGCCCTAAAAGAATAAAATGAGGGAGTAACAGTGCATCAGGATCTGGACTGTGTCCAACCCGGAGCATTCTCCAGGGCATCTGTTTGTTCATTGAATATTTTCTCAGATCTACACTCTGAAAACACCTACTAAGTAGCTTCACTTTTTTACTTTGAAAGTAACAAAATCACGTTATTGAACCAGAAAAGGGAGGAATCATAAAATATATGTCGGAGAAAAGAGAATTACAGGGAACTGGGGCTGCCATGGGATGCTGTGGGTTCCCACACCAGCACACCCAGCTCCTTCTCTCACGCTAAGGAAAATAAAATCTTGATTTCCCATCTCAGAACTGAAACAAGATCCAACAATAAAACAAATGAAGCAGCAAACGTTTACGATCCCTATCAGTGCCTCTGAAAGGAACAGACTGAGCCTTCAGTTTCAAACAAAGCCACTCCAGCACCTCTTTTCAAGCCCCAAAACTTACTCTTCAGAGGAAAAACAGACCTTCAGATGCAACAGCCATAAATCAGGTTCCCATGCCACTGTTTCTACACCCTGGTGATCTGACTGATGTCAGCCAAGCTCAGATGCCCAAGGAAACTCCCTCGTACAGCAGTCTGGAGCTGAATTTATTTTTGAAAATACCTCAATACATACAAGCTCCGAGGAGGGAGTGCAGGTATTCCTTGAAGTTAAGCTAATCTGAGTACTAATTACAATCATTTGCATCTTTACAAAGTGTACCTGGGGTACGGTAATGATACATCCTTTACTCTTTCACGTTGCAAAGTCACAAAATTATTAAAATAATTACTTTTCCTCGGGCCAAGAGTACTAATGCTTCCACTCTAACATCATGCTCGAGTCGGACCCTCGTTGTTCCCGGGGTCTCTTCAGCGAGCATCTTACAGGCGTGAAGGCAGCCGGGCGATCCCGGCTCCCAGCCCCGGAGATGAACGCAAACCCAAAGCAAAGCAGAGGAACGCAGCCACCTGCGCGGTTTGCACTCTCACCGCGAGCAGGGTGTGCTCTGAGAGGAAGGGAGCGCAGCGGGACTGAGGGAAGGGCTGGACGTGCACCTGGAGGACGAGCAGCAGCCGCATTCCCCTTGGTGGGGACTGCTGAGCCCCTGGAAGAGGACCGCGATCTCCGAGGGTTCACAGACAATTTCTCTCACCCCCTCTGCGCTGCCCGAGCACCGCTCGGGGGGAAGCTGCGGCTCTGCCGAGCGGCTGGGACTGAACGGTGACACAGCCAGGAGGGACATCACCCTGCGCTGCGGTCCCAGGGAAACCAACGACTCTGAACTCCCCCGCGGGCACAACGGCGCTCGGGAAGGACGAGAGCAGGTGCCGTGGGTGTCACCATCATTACCATGGGTGTCGTCTGCGGTTCTCCTCGCCGCAGCCCGGCCCCTGGCAGCGCGAACCCCGGCCCATAACACGCTGCGGGCAGCGGCGGAGCTGCCGCCGGCGGGCACCGCACCTCCCGAGCCGCCACCAGCAGCGAGCGATCGCCCCCACTGCCCAGCCCCGCCGCCGGGGCAGCGGATCAGAGCCCGGGTCCGGAAAGCACAGCCGGGAAGGTGCCTACCTGGGGAGAGCGGAGCGCGGGGTCCGCGGCGGGACCGAGCAGCCGCCGGCCCGGGCGGCACCGGCGGGCGGGAGGAGAGGAGCCGGGAGCGGAGGAGCCGGGAGCAGAAGAGCGGAGCAGCCGAGGAAGAGGAGCAGCCCCGCCGCCCGCCCGCCCGCGGGGTCCCGGCCGGACCCCCTTGGGCGGCGGGAGGAGCTGCGGCAGCGCGGGCGGGACACGCGGGGCAGCGCCACGGACACGCCACCACCCCCGCGGGGCCGCCGCGCCGCCAGGACCTGTCCCCGTCCCCGCCCTGCGGCGGGCAAGGACGGTCCCCCAGCGCCAGAACCACCCTGCCGCCCTCGCTCCTGGGTTATCCCTTCTCCTCCTCGAGCCTCGTGCCGTGACTTTTATCGCTTTTGGAAAGGGGAGGGCCGGGCTCTGCCCCCCGTGCCCAGGTGCGCACACCCACCCACCCACCCACCTCGAGCAGAGCAGGGTCCCATTTGAGCCCGGCCCCGGTCACTCTGATTTTGTAAAGCTGAGTCCCGGGCTCCCGGCACCTCCCCTGCCCGGCCTCATTCCCAAAGAAAGGGTCCCATAAGAAGAGACAGATCACATTTCCCACCCCATTGTCCATACCGTTTGAACACTGGCTTCTCTCCTCTCATTCCTGAGTGCCAGGAGCAGGCTCAGACTCCCGGGGCTTCAAGGGAGAGCAGTCCTTGTCCCAGAGCAGACAGAAGTCAGAGCAATTATCCAGCTTTAGCCATACTCTTGTATTACTTAGAGAAGAACCAACGAGCTGAAACACGGCTCGAACTCCCCTAAAACTATCTAAACCAAATCAAATTATCTGAAAAATAAACCCATGGACTGCAGAGGGAGAAAGAACTTGGATTCCTGCAGAGCTGGGCCAGGGGACACCCATCCTCAGCACCCAGCCCCGAGGTGAGGACACGTACCAGGGCTCTGGGGGCAGGTGTGTTGGGACCCCAGCTCCTATCCTGGGAGACGACCTCCACAGCCCTGCAGCAAGGATGGGGATCCAGCAGTTACCACACAGAAATCAAGTAACAAAGTGGTTTACCCATTTGTGGTGGATAGGATAACAGATTCGTGCTGCAGGGAATGGTTAGTGATTTATCTACAGTTCCAGCATCATGGGAGGCCCAAGATTCCCTTCCCTACCTTTCAGAGGTTCCACCTGTGGTCTTCTGCATGCCCAAAGCAGCTTTTCCTCAATGGACTAAAATTTGCTGGACTGAAGATCCTTTCTATTTGATCTTTCACAGTAGTGGTTTAAATGAAATTTGAAATTTTTTACCGTAAGTCATTAGAATTTTTTTCTAAACATTATTCTTCCAATTTTATTTCCAACAAAAGCTATAATCCAGGAGAATTAGTGGAATAAGAAGTAGAAATGTTACAAAAGTATTAGTCCAGAGTTGTTGTCTGCAGAGTGGGTCATCTGGAGAGTTTCAGGATCTCTGTATGTTGGCAGAAATGAAATATTAAAGCCTAATTACTGAGTAGGACAAAGAAGCAGCAAATGAGAGGACAGAAGGCAGCTCTTCTGCAACAGCTCCTGCAGAACAGCCAACTCTGCCCCTGGACTGCAGAGGCACCTGGTCCAGCCCCACTGGGCAATGGGAAAATACTGCTCTGGTCGGTGTGTCGAGAGCTGGTGAGGGATTCATTTTCCATGGGAAACAGAGAACCTCATGTCCTTCAGCTGGGGCTTTGGTCTGCAGTAAACAGAGAGCACACTAAGAAAAAAAAAAAAACAGTAAACATTTCCCTCAGTTTTCTTAAGAATGGAGCTTTCCTACTGTGTCAGCTCAGAAAAAGGAGGCTCTCAAGCAGAGGGAAGCCTCAAGTAGGGGAATTTTTTCAGCGGGACTAGAAAAAGAAGTTCGGGGAAGTGAAGTGGGCTCTGCAAGGCACTCGTCATGCGCAACAGCCCCCCCAGCTTTCCCGGCTGGAGAAATGGGAGAGCCACGGTGGATCTCTGGTGCCTTCTAACGGAGAGGAGGCACGGCTGATCCCTCTCTTCTGAGAGGCTCCTGTCACCAACCTGCGTCGTCCGCCAGCACAGGAACTCCGCCGACCCCCAGCCCAGGAGCATCGGGCAAATCCCCGGGGGTCTGCAAAAGTCAGAGGGGGCAAAGCCCCAAGAGGCTGCCACTGAATTAAAAAATAATTAAAAATAATGTTTTATTCTCTTTTACAATCTTAACTATTCAGCCAACTATATTTTTGTTTCAAGCTCCAAACTAATTTTTATCAACGGCTTACAAAAATAGAGATGTTTTGCTAGACTATGTATTTCCTGGAACCTTAAGTCTTAAAAAAAAGTGAAATTATACTGAACAGCCATAACTCAGCTCTAACCCTCTGGTTAACTTTAACATTAGGTACATCTGCAATGTGTCAGATTTCAACACCCATTGCTGGTATATCCCGTGGTTAAAGTGGGCTCACCTTCACACACTGCCCACAGCTCCTACTGAATTAGAAGGATCTTGTAGCTTTGCAGGTGGCTGCCATCCCAAAGCACATATAAATATTATATACATATTTAATTGAGGTTAAAACTCACTCCATCCTGTCCAAAGGCACAGGCTACACAGGGCTCCCCTCCAGCAGCACAGGCTCTGTGCTGTCCCTCCCACGAGCAGGGAGCAAGGTTTTCCTGGATAGGCAAATCTGTTCCTAGTGCCTTATCCCATTTACAGACACCCTGGCCCTTGGTGCAGCACAGATGATGGCACCTGCACCCACTCTGATATGTGCTGTGGGATGGCTGCTTATGAAAACACCTTGGGCATCCTTTTCGTTATGCAAACCACAGTATCCCAAGCCTGCATTAGAAGAGAATTTTTAAATACACCAATCCCAGCAAGATTCCTGTAGGGTCTGAGCTCTGGTTTAGAGAACACACTGAGGAATGGTTATTCCTGGCTGCAGGATGTGAAGCACTAGGACTCCTCAGCTAGGGGTCACTAGAATTTAAGACAGAACTGGATTTCAGAGTCTAAAGTGACAACAGAGGGAGGGCATGCTCTACAGAGAGACTACTGGATAAAAGCTTTCATATATTAATGGTAACATTACCTGCAGCTTCATATTCCTTCTCCAATACTGCTCCTGGTAAAGAGATTGCAAAATCATAGAGAATCCCCTGGCAGTGCAGAGTCCTTGTCCCTGCCTCCACAACATACAGTCAAAGCACCAGGCTCTCCATGTTCCCTCCTCTACCAAGGGGTTTTCCTTCACTGCAGCCTTCCTTTCCCACTTAGTTACACTTCACACATTCCCTTCCTCCAGCTCTATTAACACCTGGAATAGGGGGATCTCTCTTCCGATATGAATAGATGCAAAAGGAAATCTATCTCACTTCACTTACGTTTCCCTTCTTTTGCCACAATAAGACCACCTAATCTTCATTGTCTTGATTTTTTTAAACCCTTTCCATAATATTTATATTGCGAAAAACAACTAGGGAGAAAATGTTTATATGGAAATGAAAGTCTTAAGTAAAGTCTTAAGTAAAGTTTTCTGCACAAACAAATGTGTACACAAATCAACAGTGAGTGTGTGACAGCTCTCCTCCAGCAAGCTGGGATGTTAACAGTGACTCTAACAACTACTTTGTGTGTCTGTTCTTATTGTGGTGAAATCGAGCTTGTTAGTCAACGTTGGGTCATGGTCACTCGAGGTGTCAGTAGGTGGCTGGGATGTAAAAGTATTCCTGCTCCCAGTCCTTTTCACTAGTATGTACTGTAACCTCTCCCACTGGGACAGGATCCCTGCCTACATCACCCACTCCCATCAGCATTCCCATCCTGTCCTGTGCACCTTAAATGGATGCTCTCCCACTGCTCCCAGCATTAGGACTCATCCAGTTCCAGGGCTGGATTCAGTGCAGTTTGCAGCAGACATCATAAAGTTAATCAATATCCATGTACAGCCTTTTCCTGGGCATATTTGATTCTTAAAAGAGTTCTTAAAATTCTTAGAGTGAAAAGGCATTTAATTTGCACGCTGTCAAGAGAGAGACCAAGTGCAGGAAAGATTTTTGTATACATCAATATCACAAGACATGTCCTTAATTAGTGAAATCCCATCCTTACAGCAAGAACTGATTTCTAAAAGAAACAACTCCAAGAATTACAGTTGATGTCTACATGATCCACAGAGAAATTTCAGAAATGAAGTCAGCAATAAACCTTTAAAAACACAATAGCTTTCTTTAAATCACTCCTCTCCAATATATCAAAGAGGGGCTGGGTTATTACAAGCTTTTTCCCAGCCTGGTGTCTCCAGCAGTGAAGTGTTTGTGCTCTGGGAGTCTGGGGGTACCGAGGGCTGAGAAACCCTGTCTGCTGCTGTCAGCACTTCCAGCTCAAAGCAGGAATAAACCATCCCTAGTGTCAGTGAGAGAACCACAGCAGTGGCACAGATCCTGTCAGAGTCTGTTGGGCAAAAAATATACTGAGCTACAACACATATGACAGCAAAGATCTGAGACAGAGCCCTGCAAACTGCTCAGATGTTAGACACTCACTGTCACTGCTACCACAGCTTCTGCCCGAGCTGCAAAAAGCACCACAGAGCCTCTGGAAAATGGTCATCTCCCCATTGCCTGGATGTGGTATTTCATTCTCACCCTCCCCCTTTCCCCACAAACAGCTTTCCCTTGGATTTATTTCCTCCCATACAGACCCAGACATTAACTACACGGGCTTGAACCCTGACAGTGACTGCACTGCACTGCTCCCTGGTGACAGGCAGGTGCCACCAGCACTGGCACAGCCCCTGGCAAGGGGCTGAGAGGTCCATGCCCTCTCTGTCACGGGCTGCCCAGACAGCACCAGGTTTCAGGGGTACTTTTTTCCAACATTGAACACGGGGCTTTTTTCAGGACACTGCTGTGGACTAAGGGAGGCAGTTCTTGTCAGTGATTAATAAAGCTTTGCTGGTGCATCTTCAAGCAGCTCTCATGTTATTTCTAGGCCCACAGCAAAATTCCTGGCAAGCATACACCCAACCAGAAAGGACTGCTTGAGCAAAAACCTAGAAGATGCTGATTCTGTTATTCAGGGCACTTTGCATGTATCTGTCAGGACTCAACTCCCAGAGAAGGCAGGATGCCAAGCCACTGCAGACAGAGATTAAAAATGGAAACCAGGAGTTCTGGATAGTTGTTCTCTATGTCCTGGACATGTGTGAGGCAGTTACATCTCAGCTGTAAAAGCAGTGTGTGTAATCATGTACTTATGACCTTATATATACCTGGATTTTCTTTTGTAGGTGGCTTAGTATTTTGAAGAAATCAGATGTACAACTTCACATTCCCACTGCCAAAAACTCTTCATTAATGTCTTCAGCAGCAGCTGTTCCTGAGAAATGCTTTGAAAACATGAAGAAAATGTCATCAAACACATGGTTGTTTGTGGTTTCTTCAAAACAATCACATAAAATGAAACAGATGTGTTTATAAGCATAAAAATCTCTGCAAAACACTAGTAACTGAACAGCATTAAAAACATTAGACATTCATTACACACATGGATGTTAAACTGACATTAATAAAGCTCCAGTGTGAGGCATTTACAGGTTAGCAAATGCAAAAACATCAGGGTCAAAGGCTCAAATTAACCTGGGGATTACTCAGGAGGAGAAGTCAAGGGGAGGCAGCAGACTTTACCAAGAGCTTGGCAAGACCTGTTTTTGTAGATGTAATTTTTTTTTTTTGCATTTTCCTGTCACATTTTGTAGCTATTTCCACTGTTCAGACACCTCAAGTTAGAAATTTCGCTAAACTTAATAATCTTCCACAATCTGATCTCCTCATACCCTCAGATTCCAGAACTTTTCATACTCTTAAAGCTTCATTTCCCCCCGTATTTGTCTTGAATCATCCAATAAAGCTCACTTTTGACTTTGTAGCTGTTATATATTCAAGATGGTTACATTACTTTCGATATATACCTGTATTAATATACCAAAAATTAAATAAAATCAGACAGAAATCTCACAAAGACATTCAGGTAGGCCATGGCATAGTCCATATAACTCGGTGGTATCTCCTGCTGGACATTATCTGCCAAACCCATGTTTTCCTTTTCTTTTGCAGGGAAATAAAAAGTCTCGACGGCACGACCCCCTGGCCGAGCCCAGTATCACAACTGCCGACTGTGAAGCACCTCCATTTTCTGTGACACATTTCACCTGTGTGTAAAACAGGTAAGATGATATTTCCTGTCCTCATGGCTCCCTTGTGCTATTTTCTTCATGTCTGGAAATGCTTTAACATAAAACACATGTGAGGATGAAAGGAAGCAAGTTGTCCTTCGAGGCAGTGGATTTTTTGTTGACAGTGAAAAACTGTGTTGCAGAAAGGGAAATTCTGCTGAGCTGTCAAGAAAACAAGGAGCAACAGTAGATAAAATCCTAATTTCTCTCAGAGAGTCTTAACACAGTATTGCTGCAACAGCAAGCACAAGTGAGAGCTCTACAGCTTAATAATAGGCCTTGCAATAGAAATGCCTGTAGTAATTTTTTTAAGCAGCTACAGGACACTTGTGATTCCAGGCAGATTTTGATTTACAGTATTATGATGTACTGTAAAGCAGCTCCATGCTGCTTGGATTCATTGCCAAGCAGTTCACAACTACACTGACCACAAATGGGGAAAAAATGTCTTGTGGTAGTAGGAGTAGTTCTTTTCCCCCCACCCCGTTTCACTGTTAAAGAACAGTGCTGGGAATGACTGGGGACATTAGTATTCAGATGGAGAGAGGCTGTGACAAAGACCATGACTACAGGGCCTCCTGACTGCTGTGCTGCTGCCAGTGATGTGGAGGGGACTGACTCCGATGGCTCCGTTTCCCAACAGCCCTGCCCTGGCACAGAGAGAACAGACGGGCGATTCATAACGCGGGCACGATGCTCTCAGCTTCGCAGTGTTAGCTTTGCACTTCGCATGGGAGAATGATACCAGGTGAGCAGACACTTATCTTCGTGCAGGGATTGCAGATATTTGTCCGAGCACGTGTGTGTGTTTGTTTAGAAAAGGACAGGTGAAGCACCAGTGTGGTCATACCTTCTTTCTGCGTGTGTTTTCCTGGCAGGATTTGGAAGCCTCATGCAGGATGTGCTGTGGTGCTTCAGTCAAGTAAAAGGAACTATAGACGTTGGGGTGACAGACGGTAAGTTTATTTTTCCTTTTGTTGCTGCGATCAAAAATTACTTGTCATGTACATCTTGCCTGGCTGGTGTGCAGGGAGGTTGTTCCACATCGTTGGGAGCTGCTGGCACAGAGCTCGGTTACACTCCTTGGTTTCTGCCCTCCTTATGTGTTTGTGCATCTGAAAGAAATGGGTCTCTCAAAGTAGCTGCTGAACCAGGAATTTATTTTGAAGGCACTATGGCCTAATCATATCAATAGCCTTTGAAATAGAATTCCTTTTGGTTTTCAGCTGTTATTTACAGAGTTTTTCAGGGAATTGCAAGACCCTCTCCCACCATAACCTCATTTACTGGAATCAGTTCTGGAACTGAGGGAGAATCATAGATTTACAGAATCATGGGCCATTAGATTAATTTCTTCTACTTTGTTGTGATCCATGAAGTGTGATGACTTCCTTAAAAGTACAGACTTGTAAGTCTGAGAGGACTGAGTCAGCCCAGGCCTTTGACAGCAGAGTTCTGACTCCTGGTGGGAATGTAGCTTTTCCTGGAGCACTGTCACCTGTCCCACTTCAGTGGCAGTTTGGTTATGCTGCTTTTGCAGAAGAGGTTTTCACTCTGTAACCACTGGAGACTGAAGTTGGGCACAACACTCAGGAGGATATTTAATTATTTATTAAATCTCTAGAGAAAAATCCCACCACAGTGATTAAAGCCAAAATATTTTTTTACTTTTGTTTTTTTCCAAATTGTTTGTAAGTGTTTTGAGCTTTTACTGTAGAATCTGCAGATCTTTGAAAATGATCAGGAGCACTTGTTTGCTATTTTAGGATTAATGAAATGTAAGGCTGCCTGTTCTTGCTCACTATTCTTTTCTTAATGTAACCAGTTATCAGCTGAGGGTTATAAGTTTTCTTCTTTTACCATTGGAGGCTCAGTGCTGGAGGAATACAGAGGCATGATGACAGGAAGGAACCCCTGTGATTTTTTTCTTGGGGTAACCTGGGCTCACAGAAGAGTAAATTCTGATTTTTATCTGATGGATAACACTTAAAAGCTGTATTCAGTGAAACCAGTAATGAAAAGGCGATACCATTGGTGTGTTGAGTCTGGCCAACAGGTACAAATAATATCACCATGACTGAGCAGGAAGCTTAGGAGAGTGTTAGATGTGGGATGGGCTTTGGTTCTTGTGCTGGTTTGTGTTTGTACCTGAATGTGCATGTGTGTGGCTACTGATGTATATACACACATGAATTAAGTCACAGATGTGGTACCACAGATACCTCACCTTCATCATAAGTTCATCCATAACTTGTTACTGTTATGTGACTCTTTGTGGCACATTTTTGACCTTCAGAACTCTTGGCAACATCCAAGCACCTGAATTTGCACGAGGTGATTTCATTAGTAATTAGGAAGCATGTAGTTGTGTACAGTCAGGTGAAAGATGTTACTGTTATGTTTACAATGTTCTGCACCTTTGAATGTAGTAGAGCCTTCCTCCTTCAGCAGGATGGACTGTCATTCTGGTTTTCAAATAAGATGATACTTCAAATGTTGCCAATAATTCTGCATTAATTCAATGCTAATTGCTTGCTCTTTTCCACACGTGTGAAGCCGCATGAACAGATCTACACAAACTTTCTAATTTTGTTCTTTCCTTGTTTGTTGCTTTCCTTGACTTGAAGAATGGCACCACAGTCCATGGTACTTGTCCCGATGAAACCACGGGTGTAATGGATCCTTTAACCGACGCAACTGTGGGGATGAATGAGCTCCCTTGTGCATACATGGGAGGCTGGGACATCTTTCAGCTGCTCAAACACTGATTTCAGTGTTAAACGTGAAGTACATGATGTTGCTGATTGCCGTTGCGGTGTCACAGTGCTTTGATCTACATTTCCTTACTGCCAAAAGGAAACAAGTTTTAGAGATCTTTCCCTATTTTGATACATTGATAATGAGCAGTCTAGTGTAGAAAACCGCAAACCCAAGAGGTGAAATCTCCTCGGGGCTGCTCGTTCGGCTCCGGTTCCGGGAGCGCGGCAGTTTCGGGACGCGCGTCCGTCTCCCCCGGGATGCGCTCCCGGTGCTCGGCTCCCGCCGGCCGGGGGGGGCCGCGGCGGAGCGGGGCGGGCTGGGACGGCCCCGGCCCGGGGCCCTGCGGCTCCTGCGGGGCCCGGGGGTGTGTTCGCGGGCGGGACGGGCTTAGTCAGCGCTCCCGGCCGCGCCGCAGCCGATGCGGCGGCGGGGCCGGGCCGGAGCGCTCCGCTCCGCCGGGGCCGGGGCCGGGCCGGCAGCCCGGGGACCGGCCCTCCCCGCCGGTATCGCTCGGTGTTTTAGCTCGGTCCGGGGCGGAAGATGAAATGCTTCTCGCGGTACCTCCCGTACCTGTTCCGGCCGCCCGGTGCGCTGCGCTCCGCCAGCTGCCACGCGGAAGGTACGCGGGGGCGCGGGGGGCGCGGGGGCCCGGCGGGCACCGCTGGGAACGCGGGAGCTGCGGTGACGGTGCCGCACGGCTCCAGCTGTGTGTAGCTTGTAGATGTGGCCTTTAATGCATCCGGATATTCCCGAGGAAATGGAACCATCCTGCCGTGCTCTGCCCGCCTCCGGTTACCCGAGACCTCTCCCTCCACCGTCAGTGCCTGTTTCCAGGTCTTGGCGAAAACAGCTTTGCAGCAATTTGGGAAAAGGGAAATGTTCTCAGCAGTGTTTGAACTTTGCGTTTCCAAGGTAGGAGTGCAAAGTACCAGGGGTGTGTTCGCCGAGACTTCCGTGGGACTTTCCCACCGGAGAGCCCGTTCTTGCGGATTCATCCCCGTCTGACGCGGTGTGGGAGCTGCCGGACGGGTCTGCGGATCATCCGCAGTCGCCGGACGGGTCTGCGGATCATCCGCAGTCACCGAACAGCTCCGCGGGATCTACATTCCCAGCACGGCTGCTCCCCGTGTGGAACCGCGGCGGCTTTCCACATTTGCCCTAAACAAAATTAGTTAATGAGGAAAACCACCACCCTGTCACCCAGCTTTCTGCAGACCCATGAGTCTGTGTGCATGGCTGAAGAACCAACCTGACCCGAGAGGAAAATCCAGGCGAACGCTGCAGGGATGTGAAGTGAAAGGGGCAAGCAGGGCGCACTTGGCAGCAGGTGATGACACTCCAGGCTAAGTTATTACATTAGCTGGGGTTTCTGTAGTTCAGTGCAAGCAGGCAGTATAGACTTTTTTTGTTGTTGTTTTAAAGTTTCTCTGAAGTTCTAAGCAGATATAATGATCCCAGTGGATAACTAACTGTGAAGTTCTTTCTTTGAAAATTTCTCTGAAGATTTCTTTTTGTTTTCATGTTGACTTTGTCCAAAGGCACAGTCTCTTAAGATATCCTGAATAAGTCACTTCTGGATTTTTGGGCTGGAATAAGTAAGTCAATGGAGAAGCAGACCTTGCCATTTTAGGGGAGGTCATATGAGACTACTGAGAGGGGAAAAAAAAAGAGTTAGAGAAAGAATGTCACATCAGTATGCAATTTATTGCAAACAATATAGAAAGAATGAAACTTGAACAGAACTGTTTTCAAATGCATATAATAAACTTGGGGTGAAATTGAGGTTTGGAGAGTTTAAATAACCCTGTTCCAGGCTAAATCAATAGCAAAACCAAGAGGAGAACCCAGGTAAGAGCTGTGTCCTGCTCGAAAAGGCAGTTGAATAAATAGATTTTTAAAAAACCATTGGGGTAAATATTATGTATTTGACAATGAGTGTTTCTTTCAAGGCCTCTGAAGAACGGCTGGCACCACGCCGGGGCTGCAGCTGCGGCCGAGGCACAGGGCAGGGACTGTCCGCGGCGAGGGTGGGCACGGGCCGGCGGTGCAGCCCCGCTCTGCCCTGCCCCCGGGGACAGACAGGCCTTGTGCCCGACCTCCGCCATCCCCCGAGGGAGGGCACAGCCGCCGGTGTTGTCCCGAGGGTCGCCAGGACGAGCAGGGCTGTTGGCCCTGTCCCACGTGGTGCCCACTGCTGCTGCCCCAGCCGTGAGCCCACGGGGAGCTCGGCCGGCCACGGAGAGCTCTCCTCCCACCAGCAGTCCAGGTCTGTCCTGCAGCAGTTCAAACAGAAAGTGAATTTACATTTAATCTTCAGGAATTACGTGTGCTTCCAAATTACAGACTGCATCTGGAGGGCAAGGGAGGGCACGGATGAATTCTGATCTCTGCTGCTTGATAAGTCAGAGCAGCTCCTCCCTTTTCTGTAGCTTCTGTATCTGTTCCTGTTTGGAAGTTATGATAATTCCCAGAGCATTTGTATGAGTAGTTCCCTGGCTTACAAATGCTCCAAAGAGCGGAGCAGTACCCGTGTTTCAGTAGATCTGAGGTAACTCTCTGTTTGTTTTCTCTAAAGCCTTTTACAGATTTCTGTTTTTCCATGTCTTCTCAGCTTGTAACCAGGCTTTGACCAGCGTTTTGGAGGTTCCAGTGGAGGTGACATGAAGGCCGGGATGTTTAATCACTTGGGTTAGAGCTGATATTAAAGCTTAGCTCAAAGGTGCCCTTAAGCTAGAGGGTTAGCTTTGTAGGGGTCTTTAACATGAAAGCTCAGCCAGAGGCACCTTAAAACTAAGCTCTTTACCTTGGGGGCACCCCCAGGCCAAGCTTTTGGCCTTTGCAATATTTTTGAGTGATATATGTAAAAAGTAATAATGATTTCCTCATACACTCCAGACAGAAGATTCCTCCATGAGTGACCGCAGGAAGTGTGTTCAGGTTTCAGTGGGATCAGTGGAATAGGCCAGTTAACAATGTGAAAAAAGATCTGCTTGGGAACTGTTTAAAATGTGCTGCAAAGCTCCTGGTCCCCAGTGCCACCCTGTCAGTGGGACAGAGCAGGGACCAGCTGGCTGGTGGCTGAGGGGTTCCTCCACTGCACTCAGTCCCTGCATGGTGTGTCACAGAGCAAACCCTGGTCCTCATGCTGGAGAGCTCTCACACAAAATCCTCGGCCTGCAGTCAACCTAAAATAGCCAGTTTTCAAGACTTTACCTTTGTTATTATGATGACCCTCACACTTACCACCAACTCGTCAGTTTTGTTCCTGCTGTGTTGACCATGAGTGGGTTTTTCCTAGTGAGCCATTCTGATGGCTCTGACTCAAGTTAATCAGGCATCAGCAATTGGGAGCTTCACTGAAGTCCTGAATGACCCTGGAATGAAACCCACATAAATTAAGTTTGCAGCAGCACTAATCCTACAGGATGGTGTGAATTAGAGGTACAGTATGGTTGTGTAAGTATGCAAATATGGTTTGGTGTAAGGAATAGTCTATAATTACATGAAGAGAGTCCATTAGTGTAAGGCTGATGGAGGAGAACACCAAGTTAAGACTGAGCTTTCTACAATAATTGCATTTCCTGATTTAGCTGTTCTGCAGTTTCTCATTCTGAATGCCACATCAACCCTCTCTTTTGAGTGAAGAACATCAGGCCGGCTCTAATCTCAGGTCTTACATTAATCAAGGCTTGCACCATGTGCAGGAGACCAACTGTTTGGTCAGTTTGTTCCACAATAGTAAATGAGGTTAATTCTGTGTGGTCACAAAGAACTGGATTGTGACTTGGGGAAAAAGGGCAAATTCCCTATCCAAAATACAAAGCATAGTGTCAAGCTGAAGCAGCACAGTGTGTGGAAACTATTCCTCCTTCCAGTGAGCTTGAGGCCTTGTTTCTGTGACAACCATTTCTCCTCTTTCATTCCTGTTTGGTTGAAGGAGGTGAATCCCAGAGCATGGCCCTGCTCTGGCGGTGGTTCCAGGTGTGAGGTGGGCGATGTGCCACAGCAGGGACAGGAGAGGAGTGTTGTTGGCCAGCTTTAATGTGAGACATGATGAGCCGTGTCCTGGCTGGGCATGGCAGGGAGCTGCCATGGCAGGGATGCTGCTCAGGACCCAGCAGGATGCCCAACTCACTGTTACTGGGCTCAGGTACTGGTGTTTGGGCTTGGCGGTGATGCAGGTGGGTCAGTTTGTTCCACTGGGGATGGTCAGTGCATCTCTGTTTTTGTTGTGGTAACTCAGGAGCTGGAAATACTTTTCCTTGGCTGCACTGATTTGCACTTTTTCTTACTCTATCCATATCAAAGCCTTTTAAAAAAAAAAATATCATTTTTGTGTCTGCTGCTGCTCCTTGTACGAGTGGGTCCCATCCCTGTATGGACGCTGGGCTCCGAGCTGGGAGCTCATGGCTGAAAGCTGGATAAACAGG
Organism: Lepidothrix coronata; assembly: GCF_001604755.1. Lineage (NCBI taxonomy): Eukaryota > Metazoa > Chordata > Aves > Passeriformes > Pipridae > Lepidothrix > Lepidothrix coronata. Next base: position 369,048 of record NW_016690280.1, read on the forward strand.
GATGGAGATCTGAGCTCATTCTGTGCTTGCATCAGTTTGGGGTGGAATTTTTTAATTCTTGTGAGTGGCATTTCTAAACCTCTTAATGCCACATTAAAGTGCTTTGTGTCTGTAAGTGAGCTCTGATAGTATAAACATTTCTATATTGAGGCCATGATCACTCACATGATCTTGCACTACTGTAAGTTTACAGCTAGAAGTGATAGAACTGTGCTGAGAGAGTTTTTTTTTTTAAAGAGGAAAAACTAAAAAGCCTGGTAACTCATAGGTTCAGGTATGGCCTGACTTGGAGATCAGCTTTAATTGTTTCAAAATCTGTGCTTTTGCACCAGTTTTCCAGGCTGAAACATGAGCTCGTTTACGTTCTCTTAAATGTGTTGGGTAGAGAGTGGGGTTGAATTTGGTTTTAAATTCTCATGAGCGTGACACTGAGCTGCTGTTTTAAATGAATTAATGTTCACATCCCCCTGTGACCCTTCTGAGCATCTGAGTGAGCCTTGCCAAGGGGGTTGTTGGAGTGTTCCCTTTGGGTGGGCAGTGGGCAGGGCCACAGAACTTGTGTGGGTAACACAGGATTGTCTTTGATCAGACTTTGTGGTGATTGACTGGAATCAGGTTGCTGTGTGGAGGAAGCTGGGACCAGTCAGTCCTTTTAGGTTTTGCTCTTTAGGGACACTTCTTTGTGCTTGATGGCCAAGGGAAAATTCCTGACCACAGAGTTCATTATAGAGAGTGGGAATGAATGTTGAGCAGGAGGTAATTCTGCTGAGTTAGGAGTCTTCAAAGTTTTAATTAATAGAGTTGAAATGGTGACTCTCAATTAGCCCTGCTAGGAGGGGGGTCACGGGGGATGCGTATGGTTTGCTTAAACAGCTCCTTGAGGGCGTTGTGTGCTAAAGCTTCGTCTCCAGGCCTCAAAGCTGCAGATTTTATCTTAAAAAAAAAAAACCAAACATGATATCGCCTGTTCGCAGGAGGCGAGGTCCACCTACGGGGAGGTGTCACTGCTGCAGAGGGCAGGGGCTGGGAAGTCGTGCTCGAAAATACACCTGGAACCACCTGCGCCCGGCCCCGCCCCGTTATCCCGCCCCGCCCGCCGCGGGCGCGCTCCCGCCGGCTACCGAGCGGGGGCGCGCTCGGTGGCGGGATCGGTGCCGGTGCCGATGGGGGTCTCGGTGCCCTTGGGGGTCTCTGTATCCGCCCCTCTGGCTCCGTCCTTTGGCCCCTCCCCGCGGCTCTGACTCCCCGCCGCTCCCCTCGGGACCCCCGCCCTGCGAGGGATGCTCGGGGCGGCCCCGCCCCGGACCGGCGCTGCCCCGCGGGGCGAGCGCTCGTCTTCGATGACAGAAAATGTCGCTGAGGGCTTTTTTGTTTGTTTTAATAAAAAAAATACTTTTAGTTGTGGATGCTCCGCCCTGGCGACGGAGGATTTTGAAAAGGATTTTTCGCGTCTCGCAGTTTGCGGTGGGACGCTGCTCCCTGTCCCGCTCCCGTGCTGATCCCAGTCCCGTGTGACAGGAGGTCTCTTCAGGCTGCCTGGAGCTCAGGCTTCCTGCGATTTTCGTGTCAAACCGGCTTCAACAAAAGCAAAAGCCGAATTAAGAGCACGTTTCCAAGGCTCTGGAGATATTTCCATTCTGTGACTGTATTTCCCTCACTACAGATGGGTTCAGCTGTAGCTTCCCAGCGTTCCCCTGTTGTCTATATTTAGTTAGTGCTTAAATCAGCACAAAGGTGCCTTCTGTCATCCCTCCCACTCGGAAGGGACCTGATGGAGGTTGCAGGGAAATGCTTCTGAGTGAGAGGGGAGAGCAGCTGGCAGGGGCTGAGCTTCAGAGCAGATCTCGGGCTGCCTTCAAATGGAGTTATTTTAGGCGCTCTTGGGGAAGGCAGGATGGTGAGTGTGGTCAGGGTGACCTACCTGTAAGAAAAAAAAAGAGAAGTTGTCTCTACTTGTTGTCCCCACCACGAGCAGCTTTGCCTGTGTAGTGGTGGGATTGCCAAAACCATTCTCCCTCCCAGGGCTGGGGCGAGGGCGAGCGTTTCCCCCACTGTTTGGCACAGCCATGGGCACGGCTCAGCAGCTCTGGTCAGAGGCATGTTTAGCTGTTGTCCTGGCTTGGCAGAGCCAGTGGGAAATACCCAGAGACAGCCTGCAGCCCCTCGGGTTTTGGGTGCCATCTCCCCCGACCCCATCCAGGGATGTCACAGGCCACAGGGCCACACATGTGACTCAGTGAAAACGTTTACAAAACAATAGGGTTTTTTTCTTTTCTCTGCAGGCAGTTTTGTAGAACAAGGTCACCCAAAAGGTCTCAGAAATTCCTTAAATGTTTTGATGTTGTAGTGGAGCTGCACAGGTGTGATTTCTGTACATGAGACCTGGCTCTCACCATGAACTTCTGTTACACCAGTGACCCAACAAATCGTGTTTGATATTACACTCTAAATAATTTTTTGATGTGGATTATAAAAGAAACCCAGGCTGTCAGGGGCTGATTTGGCTATATTTGGGAAATAAACACACTCAGCTTTGTAAAGCCATATGGTGGATTTATTCACAATCAGCAGTTCCTTTCAAATGCAAGTTCGTGGCATTTAGTAATACATTTTCCAGTATACAGCTCAGCACTCTGTTTTCTGTGTTTCCTCTTCCAGCGTGTGATCTGGGAGCGGTCAGCTGGCCGTGGCCACGGGCCACCTCTTGTCTGGGCAATGCACATTCAGCAATATAATTAAGCACTTACATTAGTGAGTTCTTACCAGCTTCTGTGGACTTCATCAGCAGTTTTTGCCCCTGCATGTTTCCAGTGCTGCTGGCTGCTATTTTCCTTTCTGTGCAGCGTTGCACAACAGTGTGACTTTTAGCTCAGTTTCATGGGGCTGTAGGACCCTGCATGGAGCACATGTCCCTGTGGCCATCAGAGTTCAGGATTTTCACACGCACATCCAGGCAAACAGGCAGGCACACGTGTCCAGACCCTGCCAATATAAGCCTGCTGGCGGGCATTACTTCTCTTTAATCTGGTTTCTCGCTAACCTCCCTGAAGTGGAAATTTTACAACAAAACCCAAGTGTTCAAAAGCAGGAGCTGATGAGAAGGCTTCCCTTTTATTTTTGCCTTGATTCTGCCTTTAAATTCGATGTTCCTCAGCTGAAATGAAAGAGTAATCAACTCACAAGCAGATGGCAACAAACCCACCACACTAACCCATGAAGAAAAACCATCAAGGTGCATTTTTTGACCCGCTGCCACATAGTCAGATGTTGTTCTGTTGAAGGAGGCTAATTGACTTGCCTGTTTCAGCTAATAGCGGCTTAGGCTTCTCTCCATCCCCACTGTTAATCTGAAGTCTTAAGTGACAGAATAATGGAAGAAGAAAACAAATAATGCAACTGATTAAAAACAGGAGCAGCCTAAGAGCAGGAGGCAAAAGCGTTTGGAAAACATGAGGCAGTTGTGTTCCTGCTACGGTTCTTGTCTGTGGTGTCCCCACGGGCATGAGCACCACCACGGGCCATTGCTCCCTGTGGTGGGGCAGCCTGTGTCCCCAGGATGGGGTCCTGGGGGCACTCCAGGAGGGCTCCCAGCTTGTGGGAGGAGAGTGTCTAGAGTTGCTGAGAGCTGCTCATTTTCAGGAAAGATGCAGGACAGCAGTGACAATTCCTGGTGCATGAGCGGGTCCAGACCCAAGGACACCTGGTGTAGAGCAAGGAGTGGGACTTGGGCCTGTGTGGGGTGAACAGAGGTTGCCCAAGGTTGCTGTGTGCCCCTGGGGGGTCCTGGGCCTTCCCTGGAGGCAGACATCCCCCCATCTTCTGGGGGTGCTGCGTCCTGACCACAAACACACATACAGCCACACGACAAAGACACTGCCTGCAGAGGAGCCCATTTGTAGTCCCCCACTGCTTGGGCTGCCCTCAAATCTTCGTCTTCTTTTTGTGCTGGCTTTGTAATTTTTCAAGGGTAGTTGTCCTTGAGAGGAAAGGCACTGCAGGTTTGCTCTGCTTGAATCAGTCTCTGTGTTGTCGAAACTTAAAAGCCATAAAATTCACACTGATGGATTTTCACGTGCGTGAGTCTGGGAAGGCCACAGAGAATGTTTCTGATGGACTGTCATGCCCATATTTTTCTGACACCAATTATTTGAGGGCAGGAGTTAGGGGAACATTGCTGTTACACCTTTGACATTCCGCTCCCATAAATTTGGGTCTCAGGAAAATGAAGCACTGAAGCCTCTCTGCCATAGCCTATATGATGGTGTGTGGATAGGTCTAAAATAGACTGTGCAGTCAGCAGGATGAAAACTAACTCTTTCTGGTTGGCTGTGGCAGGTTGGAGTGGAAGGGCTGAGAGAGCTGACGTGTGGGAGGTGCTCAGGACAAGCTGGGGGACCGAGAGCTCCTGGGGGATCCTGCAGTTCGTGTGGGAGGAGGGGGGTGCACTGTCTCCTGTCCAGGGCATCCTGAGGCAGTACCGTGTCTGTTGCTGAGGAGGGAGTTGCTGGTATGGGTGAAATACACCTCATGTGAAACACACTGTTCAAATGCCTCTTTTTAATGAGCACAATTACTTGTTCTATGTGAGCAATCACGGTTAAGACTGCTACAAGTTGGCACCCGGCAAGGCACATACAGGGCATGAAGGATGGCTGTGGAGAGTTCCATGGGCTGCGCTGGGTGTCCGGAGAACACACAGACAGATTGACCATGTTCATGCTAATGAGTCAATTACTCTCCATGCGTGAATGTTTCTCCCTTTAAATGTTCAGAAATCACTCACAAATATGACAGGAATGAAATCAGTTTTGTTTATTCAATTGGATTAAAGTAGCTGGATTCCCATGTGGACAGAGGCAATTGGATTTAATGTTACTTTGCATATTGTTCCAGTCTCATCTTGGGGAGGGGTAGTTGTCTGTTTGAGGAAGTAATTTTTTTTAAAGGACCATAAAATCTTAATGATCACATCATCACATTTCAATGTAGACTTTTATGCCTAATGTCATACTGACCTCATTGCTGATGTTGTTATATGTAATTCAGGAAAAGGGCTTGGGAAAGGCACATGCATGTGTTTGTGTGTGCTGGAGCCTGGGTGCTGCTGCTTGATTCATGGCTGGGTCGGGGCTATTGAATTTCCTTCCCTCAGGCATTTTATAATCTGTTTAACATAACACAGTCATTTGTCTTGTTTGCTGACTGCTTAACAGATGGATATGTGGTTTTCGTAATTACTATATGAACGTTAATAAGACGTGATATCTTTTATTAATTAACACTTTTCCAGGTTTGTTTTTCCAAATGACATGAGGTAGATTATATGTAAATATTAGTGACATACAAATATCAGGTTTACAGCACTGACGTTCTGAGAAGTTGTGCAAACTTTTGAGCTCCCCATGGTGTCTCTTGTTTTTATTTTTCCCCCTCCCCTGAGGTTTACTTCAGGATGATTCTCTGGTAGCACAATTGGGTTTATGTTTTGATAATGGTTGGTCTCTCATTAGTATAAGGAAAGCCTAGACCTGGCTGATGCCCTAAGCCATCCTGTATATTTATCCTGCCAGTGTAGTGTTCTTCCAGCCTATATCTGTACTTGTGTGATACATCCCATCTTTTCTCCTGGAGATTTCCAGAAATGGGAGTCAGTGTAAACAAGTATGAAGACTGTATACCACAGAGGAGAGAAAACTTCTCTCACTGCAGCTATGGCCATTCCTGGGATCTCTCCCTGTCTGGTGTCTGAAGAGAAGCCCGGAGAAAGGAGCTCAATTCTCCTGGGAAACAGCAGGAGACTGGCAGCTCTGGGCAGGGCTCTGCAAGATCTATTTGCACAGGTGAGACCTTGGTCACACCTGGACCTTGTACTGAGACTCCAAAAAGGGGGTGTATTTTTGTTTTGTGATGGAGCAGCCCCATCTGCTACCTAGGAGGGGACCAGTGGGTCCCAGGGCCCATCTAGGGATGGGGACCCAGTTAATCCCAGAGCTGCCTTTCCCAAGCTGCTGTTTTTGCTGGAGGCACCTGGAGGTCCCATGGAGGAGGAGGCACAGCCCTGGGAATGATGGGTAAAGCTGGAATGCTGAATTTCAGGTGTTCACAGTGAACGAATGACTGACCCGGGGTGAGGTGGAGGGCAGGGCTGGGCAGGGCAGAGCCAGGGCCACAGGCACTCCCATGTCGGCCGCTCCCTGTTCACGGCTCTGAGTCAAGGAGGAGTACTACTGACTGGACCTAGGACTATGTGCACATAAGAAATGTTGAACAGGATCAGCATAGCACTCTCTGATGCTCCATTAATGCTTGGATGCTTTGCACACGAACTGTGTGCTGAAAGGTTTGCTCCTTGGGAGCTCTTTTGTAGGACGATCTTGTATAACGTGTTGTATCATCTCATAATGGAGAGTGCAGCCGTGAGGAGAGCACGGTGCACCCCTACCCTGCCGGCTCCCAGCCCAGGCTGCAGCTGCCCAGTGCTCCCACACTGCTCCCTGGGCTCACCTGGGTCTGGTGGGAGGCTCATGGGCCCCCTTGGAGCCGCGGCTGTTGTCGCTTGTGGCAGCGCCACCGTGCTCATGAGACCTGTGGCTGTAGGTACCAGAGCAGCGGGTGAATCAGAGCATGGTGTGATGACTTCTTGTGATTTTCCCCAGGCCAGAATGGTTTCATGCTTAGAACATGTTCTGGGTTAACTGAGGCGTGCGTGAGCCGGGCTGGCTCTCCAGCGCTTCTCTGGGTTCCAGACGTGATTTGTCGTGGGATGTTGCCAACAGACGGGGCCCCTCTGCCAGGGCAGCACAGGGGAAACCCGGTTATTTGGGCAGGCCCTTCGCCTGAGTTTGCTGTTGCTTTGTGAAGTACCACTAAAATTTGACAAGTTCCCGTGAATGTGGAAACAGCTGGCAAGTCAATCACTCCTGATGGGCTCTCCATTCCCCGGCTCTCAGCATCACAGCCAGCAGTGGCTCTGTTTTGCCATATCCCGTTTTGCACTTCCCACCAGCCTCTTTTTGGGTCCCCATCTGTCCTTCTGATGGTTGTGGAACTTCAGCTAATCCCTGTGCAGGTTGGGAGTGCTGCTCTGCCAGTCACCCAGTTTCCTTTTCTTTGGGGAATTAATCCTGTCTGACTGATTAGCCCTTGTGCTTTCCATTTCGCAAGGGTGGCCAGGCTGCATCTGTGTGTGCTTCACTCTGCTGCTGCTGGGTGACATCTGAGGATGAGAACGATGATTTTTATAAAGTAATAATCCCAGCTCCAGGTTCACAGTGCTGTGAAATTTACTGTGCTTGTGTTGCAAGATGTGGGCAGCCCTAGTTTTAATTTATATTATGATTTCATTACTTTTTGATGTGGGACACATTCAAATTAACTGAAGGCCATGGAGTAATTCAGTTTAGGAAACACAATGCACAATGATCTGGATGTGTTGGTGTTTCATGGATATACATCCTTTCAAATAAAATCCATCTTTGGGGCCACACAAAATTTTGCATATTAATTGCTAATTTAACAGAAATAAATGCTAAATAGTTATTTGCACAAATAATATCCCATCTGAGTGCCCAGTGTAAATACACTGCATGACAAAGTTCACTTTTTCTTCACTCAGCCTAACCCCAGTTTCCACTCATGGTTTTCTCATGAATGATGTTCCAGTGTCCTCTTGCAACATCTTTACCTCTTGTATCACATTTGGCTGCAGCAGCCTGTGAGCCTTTTAGGGCAAGGACCTGGTGTGTGTGTGATGTGGTGGCTGCACCTGGGCTGTGTGCTCTGTGTCCAGTGCTCCCCAGGAGACCTGCACTGGTGCCCTGCGATGGTCTTTCACTCCCAGATACCCAACCAATGCCTGTCAGGTTTGGTCTTCCACTGTCACCTGCGGTGGTGTTTGTTACTCCAGGTGAAACCCAAACCCCGAGGAGCAGGCAGAACACCAACATGGACTGGCCTTACTTGCAGCACTGCTCGGAGTAGCTGTTTTCAAGCAAAAACTTACTCCTCTGGTTCAGATGCTCCGATGCTGTAGCATGTGGCCTTAATCTTCAGAAGTGGCAAATCCTATTTACAGTGTAAGTATTTAAGCTAATTATATCTCTGATGTGAGGAACATGTGACAAACAGTTTACACTGTATCCTTTAAAAGACATTGATGTCTCAGACCCTCATGAAATATTCTGTGCCTCGTTTCATTTTTGGGGTATCACTTGTGTTCTGTAGTGTATTTAGCAATAATATAATTCAGTAATAATATAGAAGACATGAGTATGTTATGTCTGGATCGTCTGTAGAGTAGAGTAAGAAATAATTCATAGCAAGTTTTTCCTGGAAGCACCATGGTTGTGTTGCAGTTGCACAGTTAGGTGGCTGTTGCATGATAGGAGGGATCTAGTGAATAAGATGATGTTTGGGCTTCAGAAAAGCCTGGCATTAAAATGCTTAGTAGGGAAAGAGTGAATCTGAAGAAAGGGCTGCTAAAATGCTGCAGAAGCTGGTTGGTCTAATTGGAGGCAGGAGAGAAAGCCCTTGGGGAGCAGCTGTTCCCTGAGCGGGGCTGGGTGCGTGGCAGTGCTCGTTACTGGTGTGTTGTTAATCATGTACAGCTTGTACCAGCACCCGTAACAGTGCAGCAGGGGTCAAGGCCAAGTAGATCAATTTATCATACAACCTTTGGGAGGCAGAAGTCTTTGCCTACTTTGCATTCAATGAACTGATTCTTCCCTTTTTTGCCCCGAGGTCCTGACCCTTGTTCTCTGTCTTTCGTGAAGGAGAAGGCTTCAGCCTGCCCTCTGCATGCAACCTGGCTTCCCAATTTTTTTGATCTTGGTTTAATCTGGTAAATTATTGGTCTTCCTCAAGTCATGCTAATTAAGGTTCCTGTGATTGGAACTTCACCCTGGATGTGGGTTATGGCTTCCTTAGCTTGCTTATGTGATTTACAGGAGAAAACATGAGAAGCAAACTGACTTAGTGCAGCGAAGTCAGCTCTTTTGCTGTGCTGCAGGAGCACAAGGGCAGGGCTCCAGAGCAGAGTGGGGAGTGTGCAGGGGCTCAGTGAGGATGGTAACGTGTGGTGGGGGTTGCAGATATTCCCATGCAGCAGCCCAGTGCTCTGTCTGTGGGGGAAGAAGACTGTCCTCCCACACAAGGCGTTCACCAGGAAAGTGTTCATCTAGAGTGGGTTCACCCACCCTGCATGGCTGGATGGGAATGGTCTTTGTTGGCTGGGACAAGCTGATGCCCTTCCTGAGCCTTCCCCAGGCTCCCTGGGCTGGAAGTGAGGAGCATTGGTCTCTCTGGGTTCTCAGCTCTGCTGCTGGGGTAATATTTATCCACCAGATATGAAGCACTTGAGTGTCTGTGGTCCTCTGGAGAGCAGGGTTCCTGACCTGCTGTCTGTGTCTCTGGCCACCCCAGGAACACTGCACCTGTGGTGTCAGACGTGTTCAGCACTGGGGATGGTGAGAAGCTCTGGGTCCCTGCAGTGTGTGCATGGGGGGCTCTGTCCTGATGCAGCCCTTTCCCTTTTGGGTTGTCCCTTGAATATGGGCCAGCCAGCCACCAGCCTGGCTGGCTGACACTGATTACATGTGGGAGAGTAGGAGTGTAATTACGCATTTTTGCTGCATAATTAGCTTCTCAGATTTGTGAAGCCAAAGTGCTGTGTCTACTGGAATCTGCGAGCTGAAGGACTCGGAACACATTGGGAACTGGACACGATGAGAGAAATTGTACAAGGGCTTTAAGTGCTCTTCCTCTCAGAATACTAATTGTGTGCCATGACCTTCACCCAGATCATAGACCAGGTGCTGGCTCTGGTGCAAGATGCTAAGAAGTGTCACACCAGCCCTGGCTTCCCTTCCTGCACAGAGATGGGCTTTCAGTTAAAGCATTGCAAACCTGGTTAGTGCAGAGGGAGCTGCCCACCACCTGTGTTGGTCCATAGTTTGATAAGTCTACAAATCTGAGATCCTGCAGGGTGGCAGCATGTACCACTTTCAGAGAGCGGTTCCCTGTCCCACCCTGGAGCAGGAGGATGTTCCAGCCACGGGAAGAGGCAGAGCCAGGGCAGCAGTGTCTGCCCATGGCCCAAGGTCATTGTGCTGCCCACATACCTGTGGCAGGCAGAGCACAGGACACCAGGGCTTTCACTGCCAGCCCTGTCCCCTACGCCGTGGGCACAGGCTGTCAGCTGTGTTTCTCCATGCAGGCTGACCTCTGGCACTGTCCAACAAGCTGGCACCCTGCTGATGGCACTGTGCTAATGACCAGTTAACTAACAGAAACAATTATTACAGGTTTAAAAGAAATTTTGTTGCCTATATATAATGGTTAAAAGATGAGGGTAGTGTTCTAACCCAGAGCAGTAATTAGGAAAATAGATTTAATGCTCATGGATGGAAGGGTAAAATAAATGAGGTGAAGGAAGTTCTGCGCCGAGCATAAAATCGGAGGTCTGATTCAATTATTCTTCACACACAGTTTAGATCTCACAGAAACCTGAGTATGGAGCTCTTAAACCTCTAATTGAAGCAAAAATCATTGGAGTGGAAAGTGTCCTGGCTCTTCAGGAGATGTCAAAGTACAGAACATGATGGACACCTGGGGGTTTGGAAAACAGTGACAGCTACAAGCTGACCTTTGGCGAATTTAATCTGCAAATGGATTCCTGCTTAGGACAGCTAATGCTTTTAGTTATTGTAAAGGCTCGTTCCTGGATTTTAAAAAGCTGAGAATAAATGGATTTCATGATGCAGCTCCTATGCACATTGCATAACAAACAGGTGGCTTGTGGATGTGTTTAAATGATACGGTGTGTTGAAAAACTTTGCAGGACTTATGAATACATAATTATAATTCATGCACAATGGGGAGAATAATTTTTCTAGTTAATAAAGGAGAAAGGACTTGGCACTTGTTAAAACGGAAATACACTGAAAACAGAATCTGCTGAAAAGGAAGGGAAGGGGGTCACTGGTTCTGTTTATGATATTCAAGGGTGTTGCAGGGGCTTGTTACTCACCTGGGCATTGCCTTTGGCCTGGGGTTTACCATTTGAGATCTGATAGGAGGAGGTGATATGGTAACAACTGCTTACTCAAAATTCATCTCTATTTTTCTTTTCTGGAGTTGCTCCTGTCCCTTACAGGACACCTGTGGGCAAACACACCTCGTAGGCAGAGGGAACCCATTTCCTGGGGGTAGTGTTGTGGTGTGGTTTGAATCTTCCTTTTCCTTCTCTCTTTCCCTGTGGGAGGTCCGTGCCTTTCCTCTCCCTTGGGAGACAGGAGACCACAGACAGAAGTGTCAGCTGACTTGCCCAAAGCCAGCAGCAGTTCTGAGTCCTGTGGTGTCTGGTGTCATGTTCAGGTCTGGTCCCCTGTGCTGTCGCATGTACGAGGAGCTGTCAGCAGCACAGAAGTTATTTGTCAAGCACAGTGTTAATGCTGTGGCTCTCTTTGGCCTCCAGGAGAGCTTTGGTCAACACATCTCTGTGCTGTGCTGTGAAACCACGGCCAGGTCCTGTGCCTTGTCACAGGGAACGAATTCAGAGTAACCTGTGTCTCTCACCCACTGTCGCCGAGAGCAACCTCAGCCTCAGACACAATGTGTTTGGTTGACTTACACATGTGCCTGGTGATTATAGCAAGTAACTCACATTCCAGCATAATTCAGTAAAGGCTTGGGCATGGAGACTTCAGGCTCATGCCTGTCTGATGAATGCTTCTGGCTTGTCACATCAGTAATCCCTGTATTAATGAGTGGCCTATGATGTGCTGTGGTTGACTGACAAATCCTGAAGTTGCATATGCATATGAGTAATTGCCAGAGTTCTCCAAGGTGCAATTTTACAATGCCTTAAATCAACCTCTGTGTGACAGCGTGTCAGAAAACGTCCTGGGGAGGCAGGCAGCTGTGGGCCTGGGAATTCACCTTTCCCTCATAAGGACATGACATGGGTAGAATGAGCTTTCCCTCTCTCTTGCCTCTCATCTGAGAGGATCCACACACTCCTCCAAAAGGCATGTGACGGTGCTATGGTGTGGGGGCTGTGGTGGGGGGGGGGTGGGGGGGTGGTGCAGCAGTGTAGGGTGGTGGTGCAGTGTAGGGTGATGCCCACAACACCTGCGTACTGGATGTGCTGGAGTCCTTGAGCCTTCTCACTCAGAGATGCTCTGCAGTGCACCACTGTACTTACAATGTTATCCACTGTCCATTCCCTCTGCATCCTCCAGTTCCATGAACAGTAACACTCCCCACTGATGTGGCCCTGGGCTGTCAAGCAGCTCCTGTGCCATGGCACTCTGAGCTCTGCAGTTCCTGCAGCGGACCCCAGCCCCGTGGTGTGGGGGCTTGAGGGGTGCTGGCCAGGTGGGCACACAGTGCAGAGGTGCCACGGGGCCTGTGCCCATGTGCACAGGCAGTGCCCAGCACCGATGATGTTCCTGGCCAGAGTGAACCCAGGCAGTGCTGAGGTGGGTCTTGGCAGCAGTGTGGGGCAGGGGTGTGCTGTGGGGTGGAGGCCTGGGTCAGACCCCAGGCTGTGTCCATGCATGTTTCCCTTCAGCAGCTGTCTGGGGAGCGGAGAGTGGGGGGCAGAGGGAACACTGTGGGTTGGTTTGGGTGCTGGTGTGAGAGTGTGGTGTCATGCCTGTTCCCCCACAGCTGCCCCGTGTGCACATCGCTGCCTGGCTGGGGACATCTGAGGTTGGGTTTTACCTCCAACTTCAATTGCAGGAGTTGAGGGAACTTGCTCCTTGTGAGTTTCCTCCCTGTCTGCCAGTGGCTCAGCCAGTGCCAAGGCTTCTTCCTGGACTATGCCAAGACACAAAACCCTCCTAAGGAGCAATTGTTTCCCTTTGGCGTGCACCAGATGATATGTCCAGAATACAGCCCTGGTATACCTTGACTAGGAGAGCCCTCCCTTCTCCCATGGCCCCTGTGCTCATCCTTTTCCCTGGATGCCACCAATCCCCCCACCCACACTGATCTTCACAGCCGTAAGTCACTGAGCATCCCTACCCCCTTCCACAGCCGAGACAGGGTGAGCCTGGGCCAGGTGCCCATGGGCACACCCCTTGGCACTGCTGGCATGGTCACCTCCGTGGCCCTTGCTGCATCCCCTGTCCTGGGTCACCCGGAGTTCACATGCTGTGGTCCTGCCAAAAAACAATCCGGTGTCATCCGGCGGCTGGAATCTTGTGTTTGAGGCAGGCGGGTCAGGGAGCAGCGGTCCTTCTGCCTGAGAGCTGGAGGAGCTTCTCCCAGGGGCAGTGGCGCCCCGGGCAGTAAGGAGCATCCCCGGGCAGAAGGGAGCGTCCGAGGGCAGGAGTATCCCCCGGGCAGGAGTGTCCCCGGTGCAAGTGCGTCCCCGGGCAGGAGGGAGCGTCCCGCCACAAGAGCATCCCGTGGCAGGAGCATCCCCGGGCAGGAGCATCCCCCGGGTCCGGGGCTGAGCCGCGCCGCGCTCCGCCCGCCCGCCCGCGCGGTGCCGGTCGGTGCCGTATGGGAGGAGCCACCGGGCACCGCCGCCCCTGCGCCCCCCCCGCCGCATTTGGCGGCCGCCGCCGCGGAGCAGGGCGCGGGGGGGGATGATGGATCCGCGGCTGCGGCTGCTGACGCCCCGCGCCCGCCTGCCCGCCGTCAATGGAGGAGGACGCTGAGACCCGCAAGATCAGCAGCAGTTTCCTGCGAGACCACAGCTATGCCACGGAAGGTGAGCCCGGCCCGCAGCCCCCGGCCCCGGCCCGCCTGCAGCAGGTGAGGCCGCCCCGCAGCGGCCCCGGCCCCCGCCCGCATCGCCCCGCATCGCCCCGCTCCCTCCCCCGCGGCTCCCCGCGCCCCGGCTGTCCCGGGACCGGCACCGCTGCCCCCGGCCGGGCCGGGCAGCCCCGCGGCGGCGGCCCCGGAGGGTCGGTGCGGGCGCGGCGGAGCCGCTCCGGTGACTCAGCAGCGCTGGGTGCCGCCGGGTGGGCTCCCCCGGGCCGGGCCGGTCCCTCGGCGGGCGCGGGGCCGGCTGAGCCGGGGCTCCGAGAGCCGTCCGCAGCAGCGCTTGGGGCGCAGCCTCTCCCGTCTCCCGCCCCGGGGTGGCCGCAGCCCCGCGCTCCCGCCCGGCTGCCGAGCCCCCAGCCCCGCCGGGCCCCTCCGGGAGCCCCCGCGCCCTGGCCGGGCTACTCCGGCTCCGGGAGCGAGGGGAGTCCCGGCCCCTCCGCAACCCCTTCCCGCTGGAGCGGAGCCCGCGGGGCCGGAGGGATGCGGGGCTCGCTGGAAGCCGGAGGGATGCGGGCGGCGGCCGCGGTTCGAGATCGGTTTTCTCAGTCTCTGAGGGCGTTCACGGTGCCGCAGGTGGCTGGAGCCGCGCTGTGAGGTGCGGGAATACGGCAAACGCTAGTGGCAGGTCTCGTCACCGAATGGAACAGTTGTCTCGGGGCTGTTTTCCCTACAAGCCGCTGCAGGAAGGAATGCGAATCCTGACTGGTGCGTTGCAGAGGCGAGTAGATGCCAAGGCTGTTGGACATGGATAATGTCACAGCCCCGGTGAGGCTCATGGTGCATTTGAAAGTGGTTTCCCATAATGGCTCGGGAGTGGAAGAGACGGTGTGGCCATGTTCGGTTCAGGCATCGGAACGTGAGCTCACCCGGCACATGACGCCGCAGCCGCCACAAAGGCAGCTCTACCAGCGAGGGGTGAAGGAGGGATGGGGAGGGAGCTGCAGCCGCCTCTGCTGTCCTCCCTGGCAGCCGAAGAGCTGTCGACTTCAGCTCTGTCACAACCTCCCTTTGCTCCCTCGCTTCGGGAGGAAAGTGACGCTGCTGTAAAGCGAAACCGAACCCCCCATCCCTCCCGGTAGCGCTGACCCTTTCAATGAGGTTTCAAAAACCAGACCCCATAGCAGGATCTGAACAGGCTTATTCATAGCTTAATTAGTAGCCAAAGAGGCTTTCCCTTACTGTGTCGTTCTCCTGAGGCTTAGAGGAAGCCAACATACGATCAGACTTTGGGAATTTTATGTCTCCAGCACATGGCTAAAGGAGGGTTTAGGAAGTCTTTGGCTTGATTTAGTAATGGAAAGCTTTGGATACCTGGTGAGAAAATGATCGTTCGTGTTGCTTATTTGTAGCTTGAACGTGAGTGCTCGGCGTGACAGCCCCCCGAGGCAGGGGAGGTGATGCCCGGGGGCATGCTTGGCTCTGCTCCTCCCCTTGGGTGTCTCACACCGTGGGGCCAGGGGGTAGGTGGACCCACCGTGGGACTGTGATGGACCTGTGGAGGCCACGCCACGCTGGCAGCACGTTTCTACTGGGAGGGATGGTGTGAGCCGGTGCTTCCAGGAGGGTGGTGTGGCCAGGATGAGGCTGAGCTCGCAGTCGTCTGGCTCACATCACCGTGTGCTGTGCGCCGTGGAAGGACGGGTTTGCCGTTTGCTGCATTCTAAAAGGCAGCTGCAACAGCTAGTAAATAAAAAAATAGGCTGTAGCTGCCTGTTTGTGACCTGCTGAGTACTTGGGTTTCCTGGTTGAGAGGGATGGAGGGTTGAGATGAGCCCGCAGTGATTCTGTGACACCAGGAGGTCTGGGGATTTTTCAACCCGAGGTTTCAGTGATATGATCCAGTCTGTCTGGTAATCTGTGGCTGTATGCTGGCATTTTCAGAAGAGCCTTGTGCATCTACTAGTGAACTATAGCAACCCCCCCCCGTAGAAACGAAACAGCCAGAGGCGTTTTGTGCAGTTGGTGACCGACTCGGCTGGGGTGGTCCCTGCTGTGGTGGCGGGACGGGGGGGGGGGAAGTACGGGAGGGGCTTAATTGCTGTGTATCAGCTATGAATTTCTCTTCACCTCATGCTGTGTAGGACCCCTGAGTCTCCATGCAGTGCTTCTGCTAGAGGGAGGCTGAGTGCACTTTGAAATGGTAGACCTTGCTAGTGGGTAAAAAATTTAAGTAATTCAGTTTTATTTTTTTGTACATGTGAAAGCAGCATATTCTTAAAACGCTGTGGCTGGTAATCTGTCTTCTGGTTAAAAAAAAAAAAGATCCTTCCAAACGCTGTGCAGCAGGTGCAGACTTGCTTTGGAAATGAAGGTGTCTCTGGTGTGTCAGCTGAGAGAACAAGCCAGGTTATGTAATTTGGTTTAGTGAAGTGGTGTTGTCACTTAAATAGGTCTTGTATTTTCATGCAAATGTGGGGTGAGGATGGTATTTCACAAGTGCACACTTGAATGCCTTGTTCCTGTGCGGCTCCAAGTACTGCCGAGAAGGAACTCGGCCCTTGTGCTAATTCGACTCGGGTCGCCAGTGAGTGTGGAGGTGCTGAGGTGCAGAGCACAACCCCGGCCATGTCATAGGGTTCACCGGGTGCAGGGAGCGGGGTGAGTGGGTTCCAG
Source organism: Lepidothrix coronata (assembly GCF_001604755.1). NCBI lineage: Eukaryota > Metazoa > Chordata > Aves > Passeriformes > Pipridae > Lepidothrix > Lepidothrix coronata. The sequence goes on from NW_016690280.1 coordinate 385,437, forward strand.
GGCGATGCCGGCTCAGATCTCAGAGCACTGCCCCGGAACAGCAGATCTCATGTGAAAAATGTCCAGAAAATATGCTTGGTTTGTTCTGCTGCATAAATCTGTCTTCATTGGCAATTCTGCTGAGCGCCCAGACAAAAGTAGGACAAATTGAGACACTTGAATACAAACAACCATTGGAGTAGCTTCCACTTTTAGACATGCTTACCGGAGATGTAGAAGGGCCCTTTGCGCCTCCCCCTTTCCCCCCAACCCCGAGTTGGCCCATTTCAGCGGCTGGATCCAAAATGCCTGTCTCCTGAAGGCTTCAGGCTGTGGGTGTCACCTTTTTTGTGCAGCAGTTCTGTCTACCTGGCCATCTCTGAGTCCGCAGTTGGACAAATACCTCCAAATGAGGGAGGAATGGGAGGAATGGCGTGAACACCCCTTTCCATGAGCCCTGCCCTGAGGGAGCAGCCATGGGACCAGCTTGTGTGCTCAGCAAAATTAGGTGGGACAGGAGCTCAGTCATGGCTGAGCCCAGTAGGACAACGCCTTATGTTGGTGTTCCGTGTCTGTGCACACCTGCACTCTTGCAGGTGTCCTCTGATGGAGGAGGGATGCTGAGCACCAGACTGGCCCGAGGGCTGTGGGTCCCTCCCTGGGGCAGGGAGCTCTGGTGGCAGGGCTGGGTGGGCCAAGGTCATGCTGACACTGCCTGTCCTGTCCCCCACCTGTGAGCGTGGCCGGGACCACAGCACTGCATGTCTCCCTTTGGGCACCTTGCTGTTGGGACAGGATTCCCCTGTCCAGCTCTGTCCCTACCCCGATGCTGTCAGATGTCCTGGTCTCCATGTGAAAAGCCCTCAGGCCTTGACCCCACAATGGCCATGGTGGAGTCACCCTTTCACATGGAAACACAGAGACATATCCCTTCTTGCTGGCATGATGCAACAGACAGGAACTGTGCCAGGATGTGATGGGTGCCCTGTGCCCCCCATGCTGGGGACCTGCTCTGGGAAGGCACTGACAGGAGTCTTTGGGTGGGGTGTGCATTTTGGGGACTGCATTTTGGGGTGTGTGCTTTGGCTTTTAACACGGTATCAATGCCTCAGACCCATCAATGGCTGTGGATGAGGTGTGGCACAGCCCTGGCACCCACAATTCCCAGCATGACACGGGGAGGAGGAACAGCAGCCTCGCCTGGGCTGTGTGGGAAGGTGGCCATGGCCAGGTGGTTGTGCTGTTGGAGGAGGACCCTTGGGAGTACCTATGGCCATGGTGTGGGGCTGCTCTGCAGCCAGCTGGGTCCCTGGCCCCTCCAGAGGGACATTCCTGATTTCTGATGGCTCTGCCAAGGGACCTTCTCCCCTGCAGGCATGGGGCTGACCCTTCTGGGGCTGTGTGGCCTCAGGGATATGCCATGCCCACTGGGCGGGATGGTCATTACACACTGCAGCCACTCCTGGCTGCCCATGGCTGCTCCCTGCACCCTTTCCCCAGGCACTGGCTGATGCGCTGGCAAATCTTTAATCTCCTGGGGGAGTGTTTCCCAAAATGAATAGGTTTTGCAGTTGAGAAATCTACCACTAAGCCTTCATTTCCTTTTCCTGGTTTAATCTTGTTATTCCCTCTGTAACCCCCTTGCCTCTCTGTCATTCCTGTCTGTATCCCTGCCCTGCCATCCTGCTGCAGGAAAGGACCCTGATGCCAGGGCAGTTTGTCTCAAGCTCTCTGTGGTACAGAGGTGGCTTTTTTAAAAATCTGTGTGTAGTCCCCAGGAAAGCACCAAGTGAGGCGTTTCCCAGTGCTGGGTTAGAGCAAGAGCTGTTGGGTATTTCTGTTGTCGCAAATGATGTGAGTTGCTGTTTGGACATCATCTGGATTGAGATTTAATTAATCCAGGAACCTCCATGAAGTTGTTTTATCAGATAAGTACTTTCATTACGAAACACAATCCTATCCTTTCTGCTTTTTATTTATACACATACTGTATTTAGAACTCCCTTGCTTTCTCTGAGCCTGTGCTCCCACTGGGTGGGAAGGACCCACAGACATGTCTCCTTCTGCCTAATCCAGGATCACTGCAGGAGCAAAGCGTAACTCAGCTGTTTGCAGTGCACTGCGTCAAAGCCGATTTGGGGATACTTTAATCCAGAGATTAATGAGAGAATAGATGTGCCTGGGGACTCTGTAATCTAGGGATTACTGAGAGGACTGGGAGCAGGTAATGATGTGACTGACCCACCACTGTGGGTCTGTGATGGGTTGTGATGAGGATGCCTGGTCACTGGTTATGGCATCTGGGGGACTTGCATCTATCTCCTCCTCCTCATCTCTGTTTGAGGACCAAGCTGGGAGCTGCTCCCTCTCCAATGCTGGGGAAAGCTGGGTCACTCCCAGCAGGCACCAACAGCAGCATGGAGTGGTGTGGCCTTACAATGCAGTATTGCCCCAGTCCCTGTTGCTGTGGGGTCCTCCTACTCTGGGGACCAGCTGCAGCAGATCAGAACACAGCACTGGTCTTTCCCTCGAGCCCAAGACCTTGGGGCGTGCTGTGGGTGCTCGCATGGCAGTCCTTGGGGTGCCAGCCAGGACAGCCCCATCCTCAGGTTTCCAAATGGAATTGTGGGACTTAATGAAGTGGTCAAGGTTTACTAAATGCAGAGAGACCACCTTGGCTAAGGATCCTCCTGAGCTGAACGTTGCAGAGGGTGAGAGAATATTAGTGGAAACGTTGCATGATTGCCCTGTTTGTATGCATTGCCTGTTGCCCATTGGAGATGGGATGCTGGGCTGGGTGTGCTCCTGATGTGACCCAGCCTGTCCTTGCTCCTGGGCAAGGTTTTTGTGGCTACTTGTGTGAACAGGAGTCTGCAGGGCTCTGCCAAACCCCTGATGCCTGCTCCCCAAAGAGCTGGCAAGATCCGGTGCCTGGAAGGTCAGCAGGTTGAAGGGCTGCATGCCATGGCAGACCAGGTAATCACCAGCTTCCCTAACTCTGGGAGCTGGAGCAGAGGCACTGCCCCTGCCAGCAGGTTTAGAATCATAGAATCATTAAGATTGGAAAAGACCTCCAAGATCATTAAGTCCAACCTTGCTCGGTGGTGATCGGCTGGGAGAATAAATGCTTGTGGAAGAAATCCTTTGAGAATATAAGCCCCAGGTGCCGGGTCTCTGGAATTGCTGCTGGTGCCTCCTCCCGTAACCGCTGTGAGAGGTGTGTGTCGGTGTCGGCTGGCGCGGAGGTGAGGCCGCAGAGCCGGCACACGGAGCGGAGCCGAGGCGTGTTGACCTGGCAGGATGCTGATCAGGCAGGTTAAAAATAGCGGCTGCTTCCTCCCTGCTCCTCCCCATCTCGGCTGTGCGGCTGCGGCCGGGAGCTGGCAGCGCTCACGCCGATGTGCTGAGCAGGCACAAAGCCCCAGCTGCAGCCAGGGCTGGCTCGGGCACCACGGGGAGCGCCCGGGCAGCGCTGTGTGGGCACCCACCGAGGGTCTGGGCAGTGGGCACACGCCAGGGGTCCGGGGAGCCAGCATTGGTGGAGCTGCTACTCAGCCAGTCTGCCTGGAGCTGGTGGGTAAACACCAAAAGACCTCCGGACTTCTCGCCCCAGCATCCCTGTGTAGATCTGCCGTGACTCCTGGACACTCAGCATCCCTGAGCAGTGACACCTGAGCTCCTCACAGCCCTCCCAAAGTCCTCATGAGTTGGGGAGCTGGAGACTGCCCTGCCCTGGAAAGGGAGGTTGGGACAGAGTGAACCCGGGACTGGCCTGGGCCCATCCCCAGCATTCCGCTAAAGGGTGAGATGCCACAGTGGCCACCTGCCCCAGCTCCTGGCCACTGGAACCCGGATGTGTGGACACTGGTGCATTGTTTGTACATTGTCAGGAACACTGTGTCCAGCTCACCACTGTGCCATCCTCCCCAGTAAAGGCATAATTGAGCTGTTGGAGTCAATGTCTCCATTTAGGGCAGTTCCAGCAGTGGTTGTTGTTTTCTCCTGATGCATCATGAGCCTGATTTCTTGAGGGGAAAGGGCCGTCCTCCCTGGCCCAGGTCCTGGGATGGGACAGATTGGCTGCATGGTTTATGTAGGGTTTCTGTTGTTTTGGGTTTCAGCCTTTAGCTGCTTAAGCCCTCTGCAGTGTAGCCCTTACCACAGCTCCAGCTCACTGTTTGAGGCTCAGCTTACAGAGGGTGTTGTGGTACTCTGAGGTGCAATGTGTCCCTTGGGAAGGAGGAAAAATGCCAGACAGGTCAGGAGGTCTGTGTTGCGGCCCCTCAGGGGGCTGCAGGAGCCCAGGCAGCGGGTCTGGGGGAAAGAGGAGAGTCATTTCCAGGCAGCTGAGTATCCAGAAGGATCCTGCCTCCGTGGCAGTGCTGTTTGTCTGCATTGCACAGAACTGTTCTGCAGCCTTTTTGTTTCCTTTAAAGCCTGTTTCCTCGCTCACTCGGGTGCCACGAGTCAGCTGTTCAGCCACGCGCGTGCACTGTCTCTCTGAACGCTGCACTGAGGCAGGTCCTGGGAATGGAAAGGTAACCAGAATAGAAACCAGAAACCAAAATAGCCGATTAATCTCCCGTTTCGATCTTCTCTGTCCCGCGTTTCAGCTGATTCCCTGGTGTGGTCGTAAAACACAACCATTATCTCAGCTTCCCCAGTATGCAAACAAATTGCTGTGATTTTCCTACCCTTGGATCAGTCCGTATCCATATTCTCTGAACAACAATAAAACGGTAATGGAGATAAAGACTGTTATCTCCCTCATGTCTATTTTGTCATTGGAATAACAACTTTAAATGTTAAGAGTGCTGAGATTTATAATGCCAAGCCTGCTCAGCAAAAATAAATCATGTTCCATAGCGCGCATTACCATTTATTGCTGCTGTATTATCTGAAGCCAAGAGTGGGTGTTAACCCTGTGATAACATCCTCAAAGGGGATTTTAAGTAATTTTGTAGTTTAATTTAAAAATTCTGTTGGCTGCCTGGTTTGATCTGCAACTCATTTTAGTGCAGGGGTATCAAAGTGGAACCTCTCCAAATGCTGATAATGAGCTCCCCGAGAAGTACATCAGCAGGAGGTGCCCTGGACCCCAAAACAGCCACTGTTTCAGCTGTGGCTTCAGTGAACCCAGCCCTGCAGGTGGGGCTCCCCAAATGTATTCCCTTCCAAGGTTTTGTAGACTTTGGAAGACCACTGGGTTTTCAAAGCTTCATCTTGGTGTTTTCATCCTTGATATCCAAGCCCTCAGTGACATACATGTTGACAGCAAGAGAGACGTGTCTCAATTGTGATTTGACATGTGACATGAGCTGGTGTGGCTCCACAGTCAGTGCCCTTGGGGTCCTGCCTTGCCCTAGCCCTGCCCTGGCACCCTGACCCCTGTCAGGGATGGAGTGATGCCGTGCCCCAACAGCACATGGTGATGGCCAGCTCCAGACCGGCGTTCTGTGCCCAGTGCCAGGTGCTCTGGGTGTCCCTTGGTCGGCCCCCACCGTGTTATGGTGGTGGTGCTGCCCCTGGATGCCTTGGCAGAGCTGGGGGCAGTCCTTGGGCCCCTGCCCATGTGCTGCTGTGTCAGCAGGCAGCCCTGAAATGAGCAGGGCAGCCTTGGAGCCGAGTTACCCGCATTTCCTTGCATTCTCTTTCTTAGCTCTCTGAGTAAAGGAAAAGTGATTGGACTCTGATGAACAGCAACTTCTCTGAGGAGTGCAGACATTGACCAAACACTGTGTGCCATGACCTGACAGCCCATTCCCGTGCCTGCCTTGGAGCAGCTGCAGCTGGTGCGTGGGGGTGAGGGATCGCTTCCCTTGAAGGCTGAGTCAATTTTACCGAGCAAGAAGGGGAGGAGGTCAGGGCAGGCAGGGCAGCAGCCCGTGCACCTCGTGCTGTTCTCAGTGCACTCTGACGAGTCCGTCTCACCGCGGAGCTCAGACTGATGGTGCCAGATGCCGACCGGCGTTGGGGGGGGGCTGTAGCTTGTTTAACACCTGGCTCCTACCCATTAAACTCGCTCAGACGCACAGTGCACAGCACCAAGTGTTTGTCCCTGGGTGTTTGAGGTGCAGCTCCTGCACAGTCCTGCTGCCGGCAAGAGCGCCCATCTCATGTGTGGTGTTCCAGGGGCACAGGAGCCCTATGGAAGGTGCCTGGAGAGCCACAGGTGTGTGGGCGTGAGGCTGTTCAGCCAGCAGGAAAATGCTTGTGAGAAAACAAGAATGGCTTCTGTGGGCCCCTGCTCTGTAGCTACCTGAGGTGCTGTCCTGAACGTGGGGCGCATGGTGTTGCCCCTGGAGGCAGGTGAGGAACTCCAGTGACAGCTCAACCACCTACCTACACCTGCCTCCAGATAGGGCACGTGCCTGCTGCTCCCAGTCTCACTGGAAGCCTCTGTAATGGTTGGGGGGACCATTGCACTTGCTGTTTCGGAGCAGGAGATGGGTCTGCTGCTGGAGGTCGGATGTCAGCAGAGGTAGAGGTTGCTTTAACCTCAGCTGGCAAGCTGTCCATGGAAACACGTGTCTCTGTGGGATCAGGGGAATGAAAGAGAGAGAATTAGAGAGGCTGTTTTGGAGAGCCCTCCCTCACAATCCCTAAATAAACTTGGCCTTAGTTGCAGCAGGCTGACAGACCCTTAATTATAATAACAGCATGAACAGTGTTGCTTTGTAACTGGTTCCCCACTGAAAATTTCTGGCGAGCAGGAGCAGTGTGCCAGATGTCTGCTTGTGATTGCCTCTGCTTGGGAAGATCCGTTTGGGTAACGCTCTCAGCTGGAGGATACGAGTCACGCAGGGATCCAGGGGTGCTCGGGTTGTTTGCCTGATTTCTTGGCAGAAGCCAGAGTCCCATTGGAATCCTTGCAAGTGTCTCTGCAGCACTTTCCTTCCTCAGAGTTTCTCTGTTACAAGGCACTGGAGTCAATGGGGACCTGCACCTCCCCCAGCAGTGACGAACTTCTGTGTTTCAGCTGAGTTTTGGTGACAGTGTCCCCCTACCCTGGCCTTAGGTGGAGGTTCTGGTCTGGTCTGGGGGTTTGTGCAGCCACCAGATCCAGCATAATTTGTGTCTCCAGCACGTGGCTGCTACGATGGGACCCTGCCCGCCCCGGGTGATGCCTGTGAGTCCCAGGAGCTTTGCTGGGCTGGAAAGTGGTGCTCTGAGCTGTGAGCTGTGCTTCTGCTGTGCTCTTTGTGTCGAGTGGAAACCAGCCCAGGAGCTGGGTGATGGGAGACAGCTGGAGGCACAGTCACTGTGAGGAGCCTCCGGACTGTTGGTAGCAAGTGTGTTGTGGCGATGGAGAAAACCCAATGCTGGCAAGCTGTCACTCTGCCAGTATCCTGGAGGTATCTGCTGGAAGCCCTTCTGCCCCTGTACAGCTCTATCCGAGTTTCCCTGCAGCAGAACGTTTTGGCTGTGGATCCCGTTTCATACTGTGGTTTGGCACCTTGATGTGATGTTTTCATTAGGAGTCCTGCAAAGTGCAGAAGTGAGGTGTTACTGACAGAGCATCTCCAGCTACAACTGGGTATTCAGCTTTTTTCAGCAATGGAAGTAAAGCAGCAGCATCCTTTATTAGTCATTGTGCATAAAAACAAAGCCAGAGGTCAGTACCTGTGGCACTGACTGGTCGAGTTCACCCAAGATTGTGTTCAGAGTGTGATGGTGTGCAGAGATCACCTTGTGGTTGGGGATGTTTCTGGTGTCAGTGGAGCCAGATTCATGTTTCCCGTGGGTCTTGAGATGGTCGGAGTTCCCCACTGTTGTGATGCCTGTCAGTGGCAACAATCTCTGCTTCCAGGCTGGTTCAGAGATCAGCCTTAGGTGCTTGGAATCTGCATCTGGCTGTGGTGTTGACAGGAGAATAGTAGCTCCTGGTTCTTATCCAGCACTCCTTCACTAACAGGTTTCAAAGCACTTCATAAACGAGATGAGGCTTCTTGCTAGTATTTTACAGATGTATTTGCTGCTTCTTGCCTGTTAGTGCACTGCCAGGCTGGGCATGGATCCTGCTTTGAAGCTGGAGCTGAAGTCTGCAGTGTTAACTCGTCTGCACAGGGCTCTGGGGAGGACACTGAAATCTTGTCATATTTGGACATTTGATCTAATGTAAGAACTTTCTAATTAGGATGTTTATGAGTTAATCACATGTGACACTTGGTTTGCTCCCTGCTGCAAGCCTGAGATGTGTGTGAGGATATGGGGAAGTGGATCATCCTTTTTTTGGCTTTGTGTCACCCTAATGCATTATCTCCATCTGGTTGTCTCCTCCCCCCTCGTGTCCCTCAGCTGGAAGTAAGTGTGTACCAGTGGCTATTAATAGATGAATCCTGCAACAGTCTGCTCTTGCAGATGGGATTCTCAGCTTCTGAAGCCTAAAACTCATTACAAATAAAGCAATACGCTGTGTGGTCCTTAATACAATTAGCCTTACTCTAAGTTAGGCTCTCGGGGCCAAATGCCACCCTCGGTTTTCCATGTAAAGGTTGCCCGGGAGTGTCCAGGCCTGTAGATCCCAACCAGGACATCCCCTCATTGCTCATGTTGCTGATTACAGACACAGCCATGGTGCTTTGTCTGTTAAATACAGGTGTAAGATCCCGTCCCCGCGATCTCTGGCTGTGTGGTCCCTCTGTCCTATGTGGTTTACAGCAGCAGGACAGGAGCACTGTGGTTCTACACTTGTCTACGGTGCTGGAGGGCTTTTGCTTGCCCCTGTCCTACCATCTCCTTGAACAACCAAAAAGCTAGGTGCCCTCTTTGCATGAAGGTTCTCTGTCTGGCAGACAGAAGCCATCTCCCCCTTTCTGATGGGTGTTCCACCCGTGGGAGGAGGCAGAAGGGCAGGGGAATGTTCACAGGCATTTCAGGGACCCCCTTTCTCAAGGGATAAGCAGTTGTGAATTCAACAGCCCTTATGGCTGCAGGCAGTTGGTTGTGCCTTCACTTGCCACTGTGTGTATCTGTGTGCTTGGCTGCACACACACACACACACACACACATTCTCACTTGTCACTACCACTAGTGCCCTCTTCTGCGTGCTCAGCTTGGAGTCATGACTCCTGCCCTTTTCCTTCACTCAGCTCTGCCCTATCCTGGCTCCCCATCTTCATGTGGGTCAGGTGGGTCCAGCCATGGACCTGCAGATGGGGGAGCAGTAGGAGAGCAGTGTAGGGTGAGCCAGAGAGACTCTTCACAGAACTGCCAGAAATTGCTCCAAATTGTGCTCACGTCTGGTGTGCTTCCCCTTGCCAGGGACCTATGCAGCCCTGGGAACCAGAGAGGCTTTAGAGTCCTATTCTTAAAGTCTTTGTTTCTTTAATTGAGAGAGTGTTCTGCTTTCTCTTGAGAAAGGAACCTGCAAGGCTGTTTTGAGATTCATTTTACTGCTCCTTGTGCTTTCCCAAGGGATGCATCTCCGTAGGGATGCTCGTGTTCTCATGCACAGGAGGCATCTGTCCCCCTTGGGCTGGGGGTCCTGTCCTGTCTTGGCACTTGCTGGGGATGGGCAAAGCATCTTGCCTGATGTCTTCAGTGTGTTTGTAGACCATGGCTTGGCCTTGAGGAGTGATGACTGTGGTGAGCATGGCCAGTGCCAAGGGGCTCCTCTCCAAACAGGGCCACTGCAATGCTGGCTCTGCCTTGCGGTGTGTTGTCCCACAGTGATGGTGTAGCCAGGCTGAGGAATATGTGGTTTTCACTTTGCTGGCTGGGAATGATTGTTCTGACTCCAGACAGGTGCTGTGCCCTGGTTAGAGGTACTGCCATACAGCTGAATTCCTGCCTTTGGGAGCACTTTGTTCTTGATCTCCTGAGAGCTGCTGCCTCACCAAGCCTCTTTCTTTCCTTGCAATCTGTTTCTGACAACGTGTGAAGTTATTGACAAGGTGATGAAAATCAGTGGACTAGAGTTTGCCAGAAAATGGTTTTTTTCCCCTGCATATGCAGTCTCAGGCCTTCAAATGAAACCACCCCCCTGTAAAACCCGGGTGCGGCTGCCTGGATGGTGGTCTCATGGCCCGTGGGTTCAGTGGTACCTTCTCAGTGCATGTGCAGGCCTGGAGAGAGATGCAGGGGGTAATTAGGAGTAGAAAAATGCCCCATGATATCGTCCATGCGAGCTGTCCCCCGCTGGGTGCTGGGTACACACAGCAGCGTGTTCCCGCCATCGCGCCGGCTGCCTCCCGAGTGAACGCGCTAACAGGCAGCTTGGCTGGCTTGTCGGATTTAGCCTTTGTTACGTCCTTGGCAGTGCTATTTGGAGGCTGGGAGGCTATTTTAGGTATATTTAATTACAGTTTTTTCTTGCTTAGCGAATAGCTGCTGGTACAGTTATTAACCTGTAGTGAAAAGCATTACAGCAGATGGGAAGTATTCGAGGCATTCTTTTGTCCCATCCTCCTCCAAATGACAGGGAAAACAATACATTTATAGGAAAGCACAGTTTATTGGCTAGCAGGGTTTGCAAGCAGTTTACTGTGTGTGTTTCTTTTACTTTCCAAAAGCCATTGATTTTTGCGGTGTTGCAATTAGAAAACAAGAAGCCTATAAACCAGTGTATCCCTGTGTTTTAAAATGGAGTTTCAGTCTCCTGCTGTCTTTTTATTGGTTTCCCCCTTCCCAGCCCTGCTGAATGTTGCTTGAGTCAGCATGTTGTAATTGGCCTGTGGAGATCCAGGTCTGGCTGGTGTCACTTAAAACCCAAATGGCTTTGCTACAATTTCACTGTTCCTGGGCTTCCTTGCAGGAGCAAAGGCGCCCACTCCTGTGCAGCTTGTACTGCTGCTGTATTGACTGGGAGCACTCGGCTAATCGCTTCCTGTAATTAAATTCTTCGCTAGGAATAAAGTTAATCTTCTCAGAGCATATAAAACCTGACCCGCAGCCTGAGCAGGCAGAAACACTGTTGTTTATAGACACCTTTATCCAAGTGTAAAGGGCCTGTTCCCAAAGCAGAAGCAATTAGGATAATTAGATATTCCTTGTCCTGAGCTAGGGAAATATAATAATAAACTGTAAGTGATATGTCAGCTTTCTGCTGAAGGTTTCATAGATTTCTGAGGTTGGAAGGGACTGTCTCCTCGTTCCCTGTGACTCTGCTAAGACACTGCTCTGCTCATGCCCTGTCTGCCTGATGGGGTCACCAGTTCTGCCTGTTGGGGTGCTGGGATTAACTGAGCCTTTGTTGGGTTTTAAACTGTTTTAGATTTACGATTTCTCAGTCTGATGCTGCTCAATAACTTTGGCAGAGAGAAATGGAGGAGACTTTCCCCAACTCTTTTTCTGTGTTTGCATAAACACATTAATAAACTAATTGCCCAAATCCTTGCTGGCTGGCGGAAGCATTAAGCTTGCTGTGGGCAGCTGACTTGAACCATATGGTTTGGTCCCAAGGCTTCTTTGGGTTTTTAAAAGAGGTTCAAAAGTGCCTATTTGCATCATCTTGAAACATTAACATTCTGAGCACAAATAGTTTTGCATAATTTATTACTCTCACTGTAGCTTTACTCATACTCCTAAGTTCAACTTCAAAGTACTGCAGCCTCATTCCTAATTATTTATGTGCAGCAAAACAAAACAACATTAAGTGCCATCCAGGCATTGCTGCATTTCATTGGATGGAGAAACTCAGAGTTCTTCCATAGTCATAACATTTCCTGTTCATTTATTGAGAGCCAAAGTCAGAATGAAGATAACCTTTTCAGCAGCCTTTCCTGGAACTCAAACTGATCAAAATCAAGTGCTTATGGAGAGAAAATATGTGATACCTGGAGGATGCCAGGTACTTGCCATCAGCTATTTAATTTGGACGATTATAGTACATTTGTCAGCTCCACTTTTATTCAGAGTGAGACCCACTTGCCAGTTCTCACACACTGTTTTGGTGCAGCAATATTTCATCAGCAAACAGTGTCAGAGGTGTCCGATGTGACAGGTCTGTCACTGCTTCCCCCAGTTTATTTTATAATACCCATTATCTTTGCAACAAAAATTGTATCTAAAATCAGAAATGTGGGTGAAATGTGCAGCAATGCCCCAGTGAGCCGAGCGCCAGGGAGAACCTGAAAGCAGGACTTTGCCAAACCCGCTTCACTGTGAAACCTGGTGTGCCATTTGTTGGGTTCCCCCACCATAATCTGGTTTTCCTGCCCATCAGTTTTGTCCCTAATGGACTGTCGTGGAGAGCACTGGGCATGTGCTCTCATGGTCTGCATCCCTCCCATCATCGAGCGGATGCTGGTGGTGGGTACCAGGGAGATGTCAGCCATTGCATTAGATGGGGGCTGAATAAATCAGTGTGCACGGATCATTGAGCCTCTTTGTTGTAAAACAAATGGCCTGTGGTCAGTTAATCATATAAAGAAACATCTCCCAGACCTCATAGCATTATTCATAAGTACTAAATCCTCTTGCAGTTTCATAAACAGAACATCTGTTAAAATATGGGGAAATTACAGTCTGAAATGGTGGTTAGAGATGTGGCTTCCACAGGCTGTGGAGAAAAAGGAGCAAGAGATTTCTATGTTTTGCAAAGGGCTCGTCTCTCCCCCATCTGAACCATCCCTCTGCCTTCAGCTTGCAGGTCTCCTTGTGCTGGACACCTGTGCCCACCCAGCCTTGTTGGGTGCTGTGGGAGCCTGCGATGGGCAGAGCGTGCCCTGGGCTGCTGGTCCAGGGTGTCCTTCTCTGTGGCTGATGGCTGTGGAGCCTTTGGTCCCCCAGTGTCACAGCTGCTGGAGTGGGCTGCCTGGGGGTCGCCGGCCACCGTGGCATGAACAAGGGCTGGCAGCCCGGGGGCCCCGGGTGGTCTGGTACGTCTTGGCATTGCCCCTTCCATGTGACGTGTAGCCGTCTTGGTACTGATGAATTGCCTTTGTTTCCTGCCCTCATTTCTCTCTGCTGGAAGGGGAATGAGTGTGCTGGAAGGTTGCCTGCTCTGATGGTAACTCCCGAAGTCTGTCCGCCCTCTGCTTCAGTGCCAGCCCCACTGCTCTGCGGTGAGCGCCGGGCAAGTGGGAGAGGTAGAAAGTCACACTGTGTTGTTTTCATCCAGATTTACCTAATTCTTTGTTAAAAGACTTTGAGGTGGCTCCCAGCCACGCGAAGCCTGGCATTCTGGGCCACGTCCGGAGGGGCAGCTGCCTTCCCATGGCAGCTTTTTGCTTGGCCTGCTGTCCCTGAACATCCGTTCCTTCTGCCGAGGGCCTAGAATTGATGTCACTGTTCCATCATGATTTAAAACAAACCCCCCTAACTGTGGTGTCCCAATTTACAGTTCGTGTTTCAAGGAAGTGGCTCTTATGTCTTGCCAGCCCTCAGCACGTTCACTTGTTAAATTATGCATATGCTAATGAAGTGTGAAAATCAGCCAAATAACAACTCTCTGTAATCGCTTAATGTCCCCAGAGCATTGTGGCTTTTTTATTATTATTATTTTATGATTTGTGACCCATTCTGAGTTACGTTTCTGCAGGGCGTTCTTCCAACAACTGGGGTTAATTAGTATTTTCACTTTTTCTCCTTCTGAACGAAGCCCAAACGTGCTCACAGCCCACAGTGCATTTTGTTTCCTGTTTTGAATTCAGTAATCCCCAGATGTCCATCAGAGTGGGAAGCAGCTTCCCAGCAGAACTTCTAAAATCCACACCCTTACCCACAGTGTGCACCTGGGTGTATGGGCTGGGACAACATCTGTGTTGAGTGTCCTGCAGTTGCTCTTGCTGTGATGGCTGTTTTGGGCAAGTGACGCTGCTCCTTGTCCCCCTGAACAGTGTCCCTGTCCCCAGGATGAAGCACTGTCTCGCTGTGGCAGCGGCAGCCAGCTGATCTACCCCAGATGTTGCTCCAGAATATGATACCGTTGCTTGATTCCCCAGCTCTCCCGTCCCTGCACAAACAGTTACGGCTGATGCTGGCTGTGCCTGTGTCAGGAGGATGTTGCATGGATACCATGTCACCTTTCCCTGGAACTGCTGCTCTTCCTGCCTGGCATGGGCTGGTGTAGAGCACCGTGTTTGGATGCTGCCTCATCCCACCTGAGTGGGCGTGGGCGAGTGTTCGTGGTTCACTGACCCTGCTTTGTAGCGGAGATTGTCCCAAATCCCTCAGTGTTCCAGGGCACCACCAGACTTGCAAAGGCTTGACTGGGCTGGCAGTGGTGCTCGGAGTCACCGGAGATGGGTGACGCTGCGGTGTTTGGGTGGGGAGCTCTGAACCGAGGCTGGATGTGACTCAGGCTTCAGTCAGGGCTTAGATCTGCCCTACGGTCTTACTCAAACAACATGATTCACTCCTTGGGGAGCCTCAGAGGGCAGGAGCGTTAGAGAGGGAAGCCCAATGCCTTGTCTTTGGATAAGCATCGGGCAGGCCATGGATGGTGTATGGAAGCAGCATTGCCTAACATCTGGTAACATCTGGTAACCTGCTTTCTCACTGACAACATGTGGAGGAATGGAGATGAGGGGGACAGCTCTTACCTCATTTCTTGAAGGTGGTCTGTAAGACAGTGTACTGTTTGTCACTGAGGCTTTTCAGTGGAAGTTGTTGGATGTTGTATAGTTATGTCTGTTGGGTGTTGACCAAGAGTGCTGCAGACACACTCACTAACCCTTCTCCTGTTGCATCCAAGCCATTTTCAGGCTCGCCCCACTCCTCTTGTGTCAGTAACAGGTTTGTGTTCCGGGTCAATATTCCTGCGGTGCCATGTTTCACCTGTGATATAAGTGGAGTGATGCTCTTTACTGCTAATCAGAGCTTTATGCAAAGTGCTGTCCTGTGCTGGCTGTGTCCTGGCCCAATGCTGCAGCCTCCTGGGAGCTGCTGTGCTCCAGGGCAGGAGCCGAGAGCCCCCATTCCCCATGGACTCATGTGGTGAGGCCAGGTGGACAATCACTTTAAGCAGAATCACTCCTAGCCTATGACAGCAGGATCATAGATTCATAGCAGAATCACATACCACTCAGACAGAGCCTCGGTGACCTGAGCACTGGGTGTTTCACAGAGCACGTCGCTGGGGCTGTTGTGTTGCTCGTGGAGCTGCTGACAGAGCGGCCACCACGTCTGGGCAAGTGACAGCTCCCTGCCCCTGCCCGGCCTCTCGTGTGCAGGAGCATTTTCTGTACTTCTCTCATCATTTGCCACTAGTTTAGAATAGACTAATCAGTTTTCCATGCGCTCTAATTGATGTTGGCATGTTGCTGTGTTAACGATAAGACCTCACTGGAACAGCCAGGTTCAGCTCTGACTCCAGTCCCTGCACTGTGTGGATAAACAATGTCAAGATTATCTCAGTCCAGCAGTTTTGTCAAAAATATTTTGCACTGATCCTGCCTGGGGAAGCGCCATGTTTAGCTTCGGTGACACAGCCCCGACACCAGAAACAGACCTCCCAGCAAAGGCCTTTAATTCCCTGTCAGAATGAACTTAATTAAATCCCATCTGACTGGGAGAGGGTTTTCATTGGATCTAATGAATGTCCATGCTTCCATTTGGAAGCATATTACATCCTGGAGTTTATTCCCTGTAACAAGCAAAGTTTTTCTGCCCGTTTCCACTAAAGATAGATGTCTTTGTGGAATTTCTGATCATTTTCGAACACAAATATTTGTTATTTACACTTGCAGTTTATAAACCAAGTGGTTTTCACACCTTGTTCCTTACCAGCAGGAGGGAGGAATGCTGCCTCGCCCACGCAGACCTTGGGCCTTCCCCAGGGGCTTGTGGCACTCGGGTGTTTTCCACACCCCGGGCAGCAAAACCCCAAAGTTCAAAGACAGATTCATTTATAGCTGCAATCTGCTCCTTCAGCTGCTGCACAAATCACTTTTAAGCAATTCATTTCAGTGGCTCAGGACGTCACTTAATGAACCCAACACTAAATTGAAAGAAAGAAAGTTTAATTAAAATACTGCAAGGAAAATGTCTTGAGACAAACTCTTCCAGGGGCAGATTGAAAATGATGGCACAGGCATCCGGCTTCCATGGGAAGAACTGTTGAAGTAGGCAGAAAACGTAGTTTGTGGTGAGTTTCAGAGCGAGCAGACAAAATGTGTGTTGTGGCCTCGCGCCGTGCAGGGGCTCTGGGTTACTGTGAGCTCTTGCACTGCCTCGTGAGGGGTTTGTGCCCTGGTGAGGAGCAGTGGGGCTGTGCCGGGAAGCAGCGTTGAGCCACATGTGGTGGCAGAGCCTGACAGTGTCCGCCTGCTGTGGGTGTCACTGTGCCTTTGGCACCTCCGGGAATGGAGCACATTCCGGAGGGAGGACTTCAAGTGGCACCGGCCCCCGAAGGCACTGGGAGGGGAGTGGTGTGTGCTGGCAGGCCATGCCACCTCCCAGAGAGGGGTTCTATGGGTGGTGGGACTTGGCTGTGTGGACAGGGGCAGGGGAAATGCTGCTGGCAGAGCACTGTGGTGGCTGATGTCAGGCTGAAATATCCCATCTTCCCAGACATGGGTGCTGGGTGTGGCACAGCCCAGTGCTCTGGGTGGCATCACCTGCCCCAGACCCTTTGTGCTGCCATCTTACTTGATACAGACCCAGATGCTGAATTAAGTCGTCTTTAGCTGATTAAATTCAAATCTATGCAACAAATGCCAGGGACTGTCTGCACGTAGCGTTCAGCGTGTTTGCTTTCCCCTAGAATTGGAATTGGGGCGTTAAGCACATTCTTTCAGGCACCACGACTCTGACAGCCACAGCCTCTGTGGGTGCTTGCTGCAGAGGCAGATTATGGCAGAGAAGGTCAGCTGCCCCGTGCTGGAGGTGTTCAAATTCCATCAGCTGCATTCCCTGTTTGCCTCCTCTCATTCCCCATCATGTGCCAGGCCCATCATGTCTCACCACTGACCCACTGGTGCTTCTCACTGCTGACCCACCTATGTTTCTGCCTCGGTGCCACCTCCCCAGCTGACCTGGCTGCAGGCAGCTCATGTTGTCACCTGTGCCCAGGTTTGCCCATGGGCACACATTACTGGGACTCTCCACTCGTGTATTGCGTTTTGTGATCCTTCATGGAACAGGTCTCTGCAGGCGGTGCCAGTTACTGAGTGCTCGGGTGTTGGGGTCCTGTGAGAAGCTCCTGTCACGGTGGGTGCCTGTTGTGCTGCCCATGTTCAGCAGAGGGGCTTGTTCCAGGGGAACCAAACTGGAATAATGCGACAGAGAATCACATCAGAGCAAGATGGTAGCAAAATTCGGTCATAAGCTGCAAACAGCTGCTCTACGTGAGAGGAAGGCTTGCTGCTTCCAAATTTTACCCACTTAGCTGACATTTGGGTACTTCTAATTAAAATTTTTAAACAGTCAATAGTTTTTGCTGATCAGCTAACAGATGGCTGCAGCAAGATGACCAGAAAGACAGACTGCGTGGCACACGGAATGTCTTGGAAAGCATCCATCCATCCCGGTGTCTGCACACCGACCCTTCGGCTGTAAGAACAGTCTGACTGATGGGGGGTGCACGTCTGAGGGTTTCCTGGGTTTGCACAGCGGCATTCCCGGGACACACCTACATGCTGAGGGTCAGAGCTGGTGCTGGTCACCACTGTGTTACCTTTTGAGAAAAGTGGCCTTTGTGTTCCTGCTGGAGGTAAAGATCTTGTAAATACAAAGAGCTCGGTGGTGTTAGCATCTGTGAGTTCCTGCTTCTTGTGTCAGCTGTTCAGGTTTCAGCAACCAGCGGTGTCCCTGGAAATCACAGGTTTTGGGGAGGTATTTGGGAACCAGACAAGTTTTTGCATTGCTTATGCCTTTATGCACATGCACGAGAAATCCCAAACAGTCCTGGTAGAGAGCCTGAGGTCTGTAGAAATCCTTGGAGTTTTTAAAAGGTGTGGAAAGGGTGGAGGACTTGATTGATGCTCAGGTGCTTTTTACAGAATCTCATTTATTTTAAGGATAGATTTTGCAGATGGACTTGGATTTTCCATCACTGTTCCTAAGCCCAAATCAGCCATATTGAGGAGGTTGTGTCTGCTGTGCCGCTAAGCCTCTTGGCAAAGGGATCCCAACGTAAATCCTGCAGTGAGCCAAGGCACAGAACAGTCACCTGGGATGCTCCTGGCAGTGTGAGCCAGCTCCACAACACAACACAGGCACCGGAGTGTGGGCCTGGGGGAGACATGGGCTGTGGGCAGTGGGAGGGCAGGCTCTGCCAGCTTCAGTCTCTGCCCCAGCACCACCCTCTGAGCCTCTGGCAATGGGAACACCGGAGTGTTGTGGAGGGCTGCCCTGACGTGTGTGTGCGTGCATGCATGCAAAGGAATAATGGAGAAAAGAACAGTAAGAAGAGAAAAAAATAATTCAGCAGAAGATGGATTTCAGTAATTGCCCAGTTCTCAGTTGGTTTGCTTTGAAGTTGCTGTGCTCTGTAGAGAGCGTGTTTTGTGGTTACCTCAGGTGTCCTGCCACAGCCTGGGCTGTCAACTGAGGCAGCATCTGGGAGCCTCTCCTGCTCCACACAGAGCTGGGGGCACGTTTGCTTCCCTCGAGTGGGCGATGCAGTGCAGCCTCCCTGCCAGCTCCCGTTGCCCAGCAGGATTGCTCTAGGTCTCCTGGCAGCAGGGTGCTCTGGGGCACCCTCAACCAGCTGTTGGTCTTCCTCACAAAGTGAGGGTTATTTGCACTAGTAGAGAGATTCTCAGGTCCCATGCTAATTGTCATGATTAACATGCTGTTTCTCCATCACAGGTGTGATGTGTAACAGCTCTATAAGGTGTTCATAGCCTGACCAATTAAAAGCTGCCATTAATCCAAGAGCTAATGAGTTGTGCATCTTGATACCGAAAGAGGAGTTTTGTGTTGCATGTACAAACCCAGGACCAGTGAGGGCTGGTGGGCAGGTGCAGGCACTGGGTTGGGCCAGGTGCCAAGGGCCAAGGTAGCCCGGCCAAAGGCAACTCCAACACTCTGCCCTGCTCTGTTCACCTCTGCAGCTGGGCTAAGTTATGGTTCTGCCTGAAAGCTGCTCTTCACTTTCTTCTCTGTTTTATTATTCTCCTCCTATGGATGACCTGACCATTGCATCCTGAGGCTGCATGGTCTGTGCTGGTGCATTCAGCTTTGAGGAGCGCTCACCCCACTCCTCTCACAGCCCTGCCCTGCACACCCAGGTACCTGTGGCCGTGAGAGCCACTGCTCCCCGTGAGTCTCTGTGCCAAACCCTTCCGTGACATTATTTCCTCATGAACTCTCCTTTCCAGCAGTTCCAGTGAATTCCACCTGGCCAGGATGGCGGAGAGATGTAAATTCACTTTCTTGCACACCGGGACTCTGAGACGGGCGCTGTGGTGGGGGTGCTGCAGCAGCACGGGGGGAGCTGCCAGATGGAAGTTTCTTTCGTTTAGGTCGGTAGCATGAAATTATTCTCTGCTGTAACAAGGGCAGAGAAATTTGGAATGTGCCAGTATTTTTAGAACTTCAATCTAGGAGAGTTATTCCATTTTGGGGAAGAGGAGCAGCTGCTGCTGGCTCTGCAGCACTGCATCATTGCGACGAGGAGCCTTACCCAGAGCAGGACTCAGCAGTGCATCCAGCCCTGCCCAAAGCTGCCAGGAGGTCCTATCTGAGCCGTGATTCCAGCCCGATCCTGGCAGGAAACAGGACTCGGGATGGGCAGAGGGATGGACCTGGGCTTTCCCCGGGGCTTGTGAGTGCTCAGGCTCAGTTCTTCCATAAACCTTGTCCTCCACCACAGCCCTGGCCTGGCTGCAGGCAGGCAGGTGGAGGTACCATGCTATGCTGTGCCTTGCTGTGGCATGCCATGCCACGCCATTCCATGTTGTACCGTGCCATGCCATGCTGTGCCATGCTGTGCCGCGCTGTGCTTCACTTCGTGGTGTTGGCGAGCAGTGGTGTTTCAGGGCATTTTGCTGATGCTACAAGATCCTTACTGGGCTTAATGCAGTGGAATTGATTTCTGTTTCCCGGGCTATCATTCACCTCAGCAGGGGAGAATCAATGCCGATCAATCACATGTGATTTTGCGTGCAATTAGATCCCAGTTTAACCTCTGCTGTCCTCTGCCCTCCCACCTCACACCCCCCCTGCCATGGACCACACAGTTTGGGGGAGGATTGATGGCCCAGGCTCCCCACATCACCCTGCACATCACACCTTGCCCCATTCTTGTTGGAGTGAAGTGGCACTTCCCTGTCCCCTTCAAGCTCCATAGTCTTGCCCAGGCTTTATTCCTCTTTAACCTGTCCTTTCTGTACCTGAGGGGCCCTGAAGCCCTCATGTTTCGGTTCCTCACTGACACTTTTTCATGGGCAGGGAAGAAAGCTGTGTTTGGGTCTTTGGATGAGCCTGTTGCTCTGCCTGCTGGGGTGGGGACGGGGGTCCAGCCCTGCTGCAGCTGCTGGTGGTGCTGGGGTAAATCTGACCTGACAGAAGGGAGAGCAGGACCTGGTTCCTTCAGAGTGCCTTGTGGTGTTCTGGCCTGAGCATTGGTGTGTCTACAGCTCCCATCAAACTGCATGTAAAGCCCTGCCATGGGCTTCAGTTCCTCATTGCTGACAGCATGTGCCTTTCAGAGTAAACAACTTGCTATATATTTTTTTCTTGGTTTTTTTTTTTTAGAGAGGCAGACAGAAAGGGAGACCAAAGGGATTTCTTTTAAACAGCGAAGTGCAGAGTCTCACCATTTCCTGAGCAGTGTAAGACCCACAGGCTGTCACTGAGGGACAGACCCAGGAGTCCTCCTCGGGAGGCTGAGAGTTGTATAGAGTTATTCAGTGAAAACTGAAAGGGTTGTGTCCTCCTTGAAAGCCCCTTTTGAGCTCAGGGTCCACCTCCTGCCAAGGTATGGTGGGATGCAGAGACAGTGGGATGCACTGAGCCACCCTCAGGGGATCTGTGGGTGGGTTTGTGCTCTGTCTTTCCCATTACCAGACATCCTCCCCCCAAACCCTGAATTTTTGATGACCTCCTTGTGCTTTCTTCATCCGCCTGAGTGGTTTCAGATGTAGGTTTTGTTTTCCATTAGCGGGACCCGTTGGTGTCCCACTTGCTTTCTCCCTGGTGGCCGAGCAGCAGACTGTGCCATGGCTTGGTCATGGTCCCGGCTGGAGGCTGCATCCCTGTCCCCTCAGCAAACCCCCACAGCCCTCTCTCTCTGTTAGGGGATCTAACGGGAGGAGGAGGGACGTGGTTGTGGTGAGTTATTATCTCGCACTTATCAGCATTAAACTGGATTTGGCAACTCATAGCCCAGGATTTGAATGATCTAAATCCTTCATTTGGCAGCCCGGTTTGCTGTTATTTATGGTGCTTCCCGATTTATTGTCATCTGCAGTTGGAGGCTTTGTGTGTGGTGCCGTCCACCGAGTGATTTATACAGATAATAAAGAGAGTGGGGCGTCCGGTGCCGTGGTCCCAATGCCCCTCACAGCCTTCCCATCCCCCAGTGCCAGAGAGCAACAGAGCTGGGGAAGGGTCTGGAGCACAAATCTCATGAGAAGCGACCGAGGGAGCTCAGTTTAGAGAAAAGGAGGCTCATAGGGGACCTCCTTGCTCTCTACAACTCCCTGACAGGAGGGTGGAGCCAGGTGGGGGTCAGGCTCTGCTCCCAGGGAACAAGGGGCAGGACAGGAGGAAACGGCCTCGAGTTGTACCAGGGGAGGTTTAGATTGGATATTAGGAAAAATTACTTCCCTGAAAGGGCTGTTCAGCCCTGGCACAGGCTACCCAGGGTAGTGGTGGAGTCCCCATCCCTGGAGGCATGTGACAGATGAGGAGATGCAGCACTTGGGGACATGGTTTAGTGGTGGCCTTGGCAGTGCTGGGGGAATGGTTGAACTCAATGATCTTAGAGGGCTTTTCCAGCCTAAACAATTCCATGATTCTATGTTGTCAGAGGCCTGCTTACACTACCCACCCCAAAGGAGACGTGTCCCACTGGGAAAGCAGTGAGTAGGCAGAGCCCCTGGGGGGGCTGGGGGACACCCCTCTGGCCGGTGGGTTTGAGTCCAGGGATGCCCCTGCCACCATTGACTCCTGCTGTTGCCTGGGCCTCACGGACTGGACTGGGCATGCCATCCTGTGCCAGTCGGGGCCATGTGCTCCTGGCAGGGGTGGTGGGACATGTGTGGCGTCTCATGGCCTCCCCACCCAGACAGGTGGTACCAGGGCCCTTCTGCACAGAGCTGCTGCTAAAGCTGGGGCAGGCAGGATGTGGTGGGAGCAGGGACAAGGTACCTGGGATGCTCTGGGAGCGAGGACGAGGTGCCTGGGATGCTCCAGAAGCAGGGACAGGGCGCTCAGGCCCCTGCCCTGGTGATCAGAAGGAGAGGGATGGCTGTGTGGACAACTCCCTGCTGCGGATCAGGCTGCTCCAGGGATCCAGGTCTCAGCACCGACATAAGCTTCCCTGGTTTATCTCCTTTCTTTTTAATAACAGTCATTCCCCATTCCTGGTGGAGAGCACGCCTTCCTCCACACTGGGAGAGGGGGAGGGGGGTGTATTGTAAATTTCCTATTTTTCTCATAAAACTGTATCGCTACGGCGGAAATCAAATCCTGTCTTCGATATTTTTAGCACGAGAGCGTGAAGATGCAGTGATGCCGAGGGAAGGGAGGATGGGAGGGGAGGGAGGATGGCGGGGCTGAGTCTCCATGGAAACTGTTTGCTTTAAATTCCCGCATTCGGGGCACTGAGCGTGTAGGAGGTGATGAAGGAAATGAAAAAAAGCAAAAAAGAGGGAAGGTTTTTTCCTTTCTGTTGTCACAAAACTGCTGAAGGAACCTTAGGAGAAATGAGCATAAATTATTGATCATCTCAGCGCGAATACATGTGCGTTTTAATTAATAATCACCCTGTCATGTCTCTCGAGGGCAGTGGGTGGGATGTGCAGGCAGCAGCCGTGACTGACCGCCAGTGCTGGAGGGGCCCAGGTTTGTCCAGAGACACCTTTGGAAAGGAGCTGGTGCTGCTCTGTGCTCCCGAGCTGTAACCTCTGTAGAATCCCTCTGTTTCCCTTTGGGATGTTCTCCTGCACCATGCCAGGCTGCTGTTACTGCCTGGAGACACCTGAGAGAAGAGCCGGCACCCAGCCCACGGGGTGTTGGGGGATGATGCTCCTGTTGACTGTGGTGGGCTTGGGTTGGATACTTCTGCTCACAAGATGGTTTTTTTAACATTTAGGGCGTTTTTTTAAGGCATGAAAGGTGTTGTTAGCCAGGCTCTGTTGTTATCCTTGTCTGAAGTCCTGACAGCGGA
Organism: Lepidothrix coronata; assembly: GCF_001604755.1. Taxonomy (NCBI): domain Eukaryota; kingdom Metazoa; phylum Chordata; class Aves; order Passeriformes; family Pipridae; genus Lepidothrix; species Lepidothrix coronata. Next base: position 408,640 of record NW_016690280.1, read on the forward strand.
CATGACTAAACAGAAGGTCCAGGAGAGTATGTGGACCTGCAGCCCCCTGTCCCTGTGGGTGCAGTGTAAATGAGTGGGTGGGCTGGGGTGGCACAAGGGTCCCCGTGGTGCCCTGCCCTAGTGTCTCAGACCACAGCCCTGCTGACAGGGTGATGCATTTGCATTAGGTCATGTCTGAAAAATGTCTCGCTGCAGCATGAAAGTTATTTTTAATTCATTGAAAAGGGAATGACCTAAAACCAGCAGCTGGGGATGGAGAGGATTAAATAGTGCAAAACAGGTACATTTTCAGCTGAGTTATTTTAGAAGACAGAAGCATGTCTCAGTGAGGGGTACACGTTAGCACTGCCTGACCATGGCCACTGCCTGGCCAGTCCCTTGGCTGCTGCTGGGGTGGCTGTTCCAAGCCCATCCCCAGCGTGTTCTCCACGTGACAGCTCAGTGACACTGGGCTCAGCCCATGGTGTCATAGCGACGCTCACCAGGGTGGGGGTCCTGCTGCAGGAAGGAGGTCTGTGTGAGCTGGGGCTCAGCTGAAGCTGCTGAGCCAGACTTGGTGCCAAACATAGAGTTTCAGTGCTTGAAGGTGTCTGACTTTGCTGTGGCACCTGTGAGCAGCTGTGGCTGCAGTTACTGTGGGAATGGGAGACGGCTTTGGCTTATCTTCCCAGGGATGTGTTTGTTCTCCTATGTGTTAGACCCAATGACTGTTCCACAGAATTGCAGATCTGTGTTGTGGCTCTGCAGGACCTTCACATGCTGTAGCGAGGCAGGCACGTTCCAGGAGCACAAATGGGATTTACCCTGCTCCAGTGTCCCTCCCCAGCCTCTAACAGGTGTTAAGAATGCCTGTCCTGCCAATGGTTGTGGGACTTTGCTAAATGGGAATGATATTTAATCAATAGTTCAGACCCAACCAAGAGAGAGGAGTGGGTGATCTGAAGAAGTCCAGGATCCATTCCATAACTTTAACCCAAAAAGACTGACATCCCTGCCGGGTGCTGCCCATGCCTGGCTGTAGCCACTGGTGTGAGCCTGAGTGGAGCTCAGCCCCTCTGCAGTGCTCCTCAGCCTTCCTGAGCAGTGGCAGCAGATGGTTAAACCCTTCCTGGCCTGAGGCACACAGGTTCCATGTGAGGGAACAAAGTGCTTTGCCTTGAAGCTCTCCAGTCAAGTGCCAGCAAATCCAGCTGTGTGTGCCTGTGAGCACTGGTGGGTTTGGTGAGCAGTGGTGTGTGTGGTGAGCACTGGTGTGTGTGGTGAGCACTGGTGTGTGCCAGTGAGTGCCCTACACCACCAGGACAGGGTGGCTGTTCTAATTCCCACATCTGCCTGGAGTCACTTGCTCAGCTGAGATGGTGTCCAGGGCAGGGCAGAGGCGTGTGGTTTTGGGGGAGCCTGTGGCCGTGTGAGAGGGCTCTGAGGTGCCTCGCCTGGGTGATGCCACAGCGTGGGGCATGTGTTTGGGGGGTCCTGTCTTGCCTGGTGTCCTGGAAGACAGTCCCTTAGTGGTCCCAGCAACACCAGGAGCCCGGGCCAGTCACTGCATTTCATCTTTTCTCATCTGCTCTTGTAGCTTTCTAATCTGTATCTGAGAGGGATATGGGATATGGGAGGGAGAAGGGACAACTCAGGTTATATGGTTCTGAGGCTTTCTCTGCTGGTACACAACAGAGCTGATAATCAGGAGGGGCCACAGCAGTGCTCAGAGGGCTCTGAGGTGCCAGTGCCTGCAGCCTGGGCAGTGCCATGGCTTGTGTGCACAGCCAGTGTTTGCCGCCGTGCCAGCACCGGGGTCTGCCCCTTCCCAGGGCTGCGGGGCTACAGCCCTGGGCTGTGCAGCCCTGTCAGTCCTGGTGCTGCAGAAATGAGAGGGACAGAGAATGCAAATGGCAGGAGTGAGCTGGCAGCTGTCATGGCCAAGTGCCGCTCACCACAGAATTCATCCTGCACCCAGTGTTGGGGCTCCAAGGCAGTGGTTGCTCTTCCCGTTTCCCGGCTCCGTACTGGCAGAGTGTGGCTCCCCAGGCAGTGGGTGAGCACCAGTTGGGCAGTAATTGCTGTGGAATTAACCTCTGACATTCTTCTAAAAATAGGCCCTATAAATCCAATCATTAGCAGCTCCCGTCCGCGTTGCCTGAAGGGTAAACACTGCAGATTAAAGCATTTGCAGTTACAGGTCCCCATCGCTTCTCCCGCTGCTGAGCCCAGCAGCCTGGAGATGGCACCTTGGTTTGTGGGGAAGGGGAGTGATGTGAGCAGGGTGGCCTTTGGGCTGATGGAAGGCTGAAAGGCGTCACTTTAATTTACCTTGGTAGGCAGTGGCAGATTTGGCAACGGGCACAGGAAAGCAGCGGTGTGGATGTGGTCACCGGGGCTGCTCTGCCTGGAGAGCTCAGAGGCGGAGGACAAAGGTGCCCTCATTCATCTGCGCCCTCTCCTCTGAGGACGAAGGCAAACCACCGCCCCAGACAGAAGGTGGCATAAGGGCCAGGTGGGAGTGAGACTTGCCCAACACCCGGGCGCCATGGCAGGTGCCAGGATGAGGTGCTGGGGCACTGGTGGCCAGTGTCCCAGGAAACAGTTGTGTCACCCGAAGCGGTGGGGTGACTCCCTAGGGCACTCCTCTGGGGGACTGTGCCGTGCCATGCTGTGCCATGCCATGCTGTGCCACCCAACCCTGCGCCTGTGCTGCCAGCAGCAGTCCCCAGGCTGCATTTAGCACAGGCACAGTGCCTGGAAATCCCCCTGGGTCCGGTGTTGGGGCACAGGCCAGGGCAGGGGTGCAGGAGCACCGGGCAGGAGCACCTGGCAGGTCTGGGCTCATGACAGCATAGTTCCAAAATGCTGGGTCTGTTTAGTGTTAGAGACAATAGAAAAACAGGGATTTATGGAGATGCCACAGGGGATGGAGCACTGACAGGGCGTGTAGCTGCACGGGGAATGGCGCTTTCTGGATGCCTGCGGAAGCCAGGCTGCAGTTACTTAAATTGTCTTTGTCTTCTCCTTCTCAGCTGACATCATCTCCACAGTCGAGTTCAACCACACTGGAGAGTTACTGGCAACAGGGGACAAGGGGGGCCGGGTTGTAATATTTCAGCGTGAGCAGGAGGTAAGTGCCAGTGAATGCAAAATGCCCATTTTATCCTTTTAAGTGAAGCATCCTGCTGTTTCCTAATCCGCCTGTGTCACTCCTAACCTCAGGGCTCTCCTGGCAGACTCCAAGCTGAAAAGCCACTATTAACATCAGCAGGGCCAGATTTCCTCCTGTCAGACACCCTCCAGAAGTCACATTTCCTGCATCCTTCTGTTCCAAGTGTAACGGGGATCAGGCAGCGGGTCTGAGTGTGTGGTGAGAGCCTGTCTCAGAGGTGACACCACCCCAAGAGCCCCCTCACACCACCAAAATTCTGGAAAGTGTAGATGGATGCAACGATCGCATTTCCCTTCCCAAACTTTGCCCAGGAATTGTTAGCAAACGCTCTGCTGGAAGCTGGAGGTCACACCTGCCAGGGTGGTGTGTGCTTGGCCCTCAGCCCTCAGCGTGGCCCAGCGCTGGTGGGTCCCCTGCCAGCCTGGCTGGAGGAGCTGTGCTGGCTCCCACCACCAGGGAGGGTCCTCACCATTCCCGAAGCCATCCTGGTTTGCTGCTCTGGCCCTCTGGCTGAGCTGATGGGACCTGTCCTCCCCCACACTGAAAGGGATGAGTCAGACCTGGCCATGAGACATGTCACAGTTTTAAATTTTTCTCAAAGTTAAAGCCTCAAAATTATTTCTCTTCAGGCTGGAGAGAACCCAGTGGTTAAAAGTTGCATGTGTAGAGAGTCATCAGCCTTTCCATCACTATTTCATTTCTCCTTTCCCTCTCATTTCATTACTCTGCTGCTTTTCTTGAACTTTAAGCCTCCAGCATCACTCTGGGTGTATCCGCTCAGCTCCTGCTCCAGGGGACATGTGGGGCTTCACCCCCCAAACGCTCCATTCGTGTGTGGGAGGTTCATCTCCACGGTGGTTTTATTTAATTACCTCAGCCCTGTTTGGAATCCGGTGCCGTTGGTTCATTTGTGGCATTTGCAGATACACAGTGTCTTCCAAGTGCTGAACTGGGGCACAGTGTCAGTTCCCACAGGGACCACGTCCTGCTTCTTGCTGTGTTATCCTTGCTCTGTAACCATGGACCCATTGGGCAGGCACTGCCCATCCCATACCAGTGGCTGCTGCCAGTGGCTCCTCTGTGGTGAGTCCAGAACCCAGCAGGAGCTGGAGCTCAGTCCCACCCATTCACTGGGGACGGCCAGTGCGGTGGGATCTGTTCATGCTACACTCCCTCTCCATTCCCTCTGCGTTTCCACTCCATTCCCTCTACATTTCTTCTCCATTCCCGCTGTGTTCTCATTCTGTTCCCTCACCATTCCCACTCTGTTCTCGCTCTGTTCCTGCTCCATTCCCTCTCCATTCCAACTCTGTTCCTTCTCCGATTCTCCTCTGTCCCCTCTCCATTCCCGCTCCGTTCCCACTCTCTTCCCACTGAGCACACCAGGAGCCCTGGTGCCAGGAGAGGCCATCCCGGGGTGTCCAGCCCTGCTCTCGCGTTGCTTCACAAACCCTGGAGAGCCCCGAGCCCGCTGCCAGCGCCTTCAGCTCCTGCCTCTCCCTCTGCAGAGCAAGAACCAGCCCCACCGCAGGGGAGAGTACAATGTCTACAGCACCTTCCAGAGCCACGAGCCGGAGTTCGATTACCTGAAGAGCCTGGAGATTGAGGAGAAGATCAATAAGATCCGATGGCTGCCGCAGCAGAACGCGGCCTATTTCCTGCTCTCCACCAACGGTGAGTGCCCACGGCCGTGGGTGCCTGGGCTCAGAGAGAACCGGAGGTGGAGGGAGGGAGACTTCTTCCTTGCTGACAACTTTTGTTTTTTATTCTTTGGATCCTGGGAACTCTTGTGGGTTTTTTTTTTTGGTTTTTTTTTTTAAGACAAACTGCAGCTGATTTGTTTCAATTTGCAGTTCCGTTCAGCTCAGCAGTTCCATGTTATGTTCTGATAAATATCATGAGGATCCAGGAATATTACTTGGGATGAATGGGACCTTAAGATGGATGTGACTTAATTACTTCAGGGGAAAAGGAGGGGTCTAATCATCTTCCATAACCAACTTACTTTGTGTTGTAGAATTGACTCTATTGATCATTGTAATAAAATTCAAAGACTTACTAAACTCATTTGAGGGGAGAATCATTGAAATGCAATTAAGATTAATTATACAGCATAATGTTCTGTTAATTGAGTTTTTAAATAGTTTTTTGATTAACAGGGATATTACTCTTCCATGTGGGATGGTGTTCCATACGCAGGCAGGTTATCAAAACGATTCTTTTGGAAATACTCCCATGTTATGCTGTTTCTTTTTGTTCTTACTGTTACACTAACATTTTGTATCGAACCCCCCGAAGTAGAGCAGGTTAATAAAAACAAAATTAATGGTGCTCCATTGGAGTTGCCGTGTAAGGGAGAAAACGAAGATGGATGATGGGATTGTGTATGAAACCTGGTGGAAGTGATGATAAACTATAGATGGAGTCCCTGCTAGGAGGGAGCAAAGAAAACACCATTATTCAGAATAACCCCATGTGTTCTTGGGGTTCCTTCCCCAGGGGCTCTGTGGCACAGGGGATGGGATGCCGGGAGGGGATGCCAGGAGGGGACAGGGAACTGTGGGGGAGGTTGGAGCTGACTTTGGTCCCTGGTGAGTACTGGTCTGTGCACAGTTCTGGGTGGGGAAAGTCAGGACGACTCTGAGTGAGCCACAGAAACCCTGTCATGTCCTTTGAGGTGTGTCCAGAATGCCCCATGTGTCTTTGCTCCTCTGCAGAGCTGCACGTGAGCAGCTTTCTGTGGGGACAGGTACATCTGTCACCCCTTCCAGCATGTGGCATTGGGGACAGCAGATTTTTCCAGCCAGCATGGTCTTGGTGTGTCCATCAGTGTGTGGCTCAGGTGACACTCTCCTCTCTCCTCCCCCAGATAAGACTGTGAAGCTATGGAAGGTCAGCGAGCGGGACAAGAGACCGGAGGGATACAACCTCAAGGATGAGGATGGCCGTCTCCGAGACCCCTCCATGATCACCATGCTACGGGTGAGTGTGGGGAACCGTGGCTGTCGAGGAGCCTTTTACTGCAGGGGCTTGGATGAAAATCGCTGCTGGTGTCCCCTGTGTGCCCTGGTACCTGCAGTGCCATCCTGCCATGGTCAGTTGATGTCAGAGGGCATCCTTGTTTGGAGGCTGGTGCTTTGGATGGTGAATAGGCATGGGAACGGAGGAGAGAGCTGCTGTGGGGCTGTGCAAGCTCTGGGCAGGTGTGCCACCAGTGCCACATTCTGTCCCCAGTGTCAGGTACCCCACTGCCACAGTGCTGCTGTGCCACCCCACAGGCCGTGTCCATCCTGGTGAGGAGGCAGGACATGAGCCTGCCTATCCTGGAGCATTCACATGTGCAGGTGCTGCTGCTGTGGGAGCACAAGTACTTCCTCTACATGAGTTTTCCTCCTGGTCATGACAGTAAGCAGACCAGACCATCTGGTAATTTATTATCATCCTATCAGAATTTGCATTGTGAGCACTTGTGGGTTTTATAGTACAAAATTGTTACTGTGATTGCCCTGGCCTCACTCTGTGGCTCCCAGTTCCATTGTGGATGATGCCATTGAGAACCCTGGGCAGGTGGTTAATTCTTGTCTCTGTATGGGTTTGCTCCTGGTGGCTGGCAACCTTCTTCTTTACAGAGCAAGACACCATTTGTTTCATGTAGATGTGTGTCTGCTGTTCAGGCAGCATTTCCAGCCTAACATGCCATTGCCTGACAGCCCGTTGGAGAGGTTTTCTTGGCATCCAGCTGTTGGAGCTGGGGCTGTTGGAGCTGGGGCTCCAACAGCTCAGTGGGGCAGGAAGCAGGGTTTGGAAAAGCAGAAGTGTTAAAGGTGTTACCCCAGGTAGTGCTTCCTTCTCTGGTTAAACACACTGAGAAGGTCCTGGGATTTCTTTTTCCCCTGTGGAAAGGCATACTGAAATATCAGAGAACTGGACACTGCTGGAGTCCACTCTCTGCCTTGAAAGTTTCAGCTTTTGTTTTTCTCTCAGCCCTTTTCACTCCTGGTAGCAGCTCGGTGCCGTGTGGCTGGAGGAGTTGCTGTTTGGTGTCTACCAGTCACTGGGATCAGGCACTGCCGTTCCTGCTCCCGGTGAGTGGCCCCACAGGAGCGCGCGGCTCCTGCTTCACCACGGCACTGGGAGGTAAAACACGCTGTAAGTGCTCGGTGTTATGGTTATTGGTATCTGCTGTGTAGTGCCTGCGGTCCCTGAGGACAGAGGATTGAGGAGTCTTCTGCCAGCTCCGTTTGATCTAATGTTTTGATGATTTTACTTAGACAGATATTTACATAGCTGTAACCGTTTTGCTGCAGCTTGGTGTATCTCTGCCATGTAATTGTCCTGTGATGATCGTGCTTTGGAGTAAAGCCACATCCATCCATGGTTTAATTTTCAACCACAAACAAGCAAAAAAGGGTTTTAAACCCACCTTGCTGCAGTCATTTCTCACCCATTTGGCTTAATGGTTTAAATGCGCTTGATGAGCATCATCCTCTGAGGAATTTCTAACCCACATAGTGCAAAAGGAATATTTAACTCTGCTTAGGATGTGAAGTGTGGTGTTTGCTGTCAGGAGAAGAGCTCTGCTGATTTGAATCGCCCCAGGTCTAATAACTGCAGCCCTTCAGCCTCGTGTAACAGCCTCGGCGTGCTCCTGAGTGTCGCTCGCTGTACCTGTGCCGTG
>NW_016690280.1:418528-462395 GCF_001604755.1 Lepidothrix coronata
GGCTGCAGCTGGTGCTGGGCTTGGTCACCCTGGCAAGGAACCACAGAGCTATGGCTGCAGCTGGTGCTGGGCTTGGTCACCCTGGCAAGGAACCACAGAGCTATGGCTGCAGCTGGTGCTGGGCTTGGTCACCCTGGCAAGGTGGGGATTGGACAGACACCTAATGGATTATTTGTTGGGGTTTTTTTTATGGCCAACTGCTCAGGTTCAGGTTGGGCTCTCAGTGTAAGTCCAGTGTAGTCCATTGGGCCCAGAGGGTTTCCAAGGAGGTAACCAGAAGGAAACCCCCCTCTCCATTGCACAGAAATGGGTAGGTGGTCCCACTGCAGTCAGTCATGTCATATTCACACCCTTTGTGAATTCCTTGCCTCTGCTGCGTCCCATGAGGATTCACAGCATTGCTTTCCCTTTGCATGTGGGTAGTTGGGTCCCTTCCCTCTGTGGGGCTGTGTGGGAGGTCCATGTCCCCACCTGACCCCCAGTGCAGGGCAGCTCAAACCCGGCACACGTTGGCTGTGGGCTTTGGGAGGTTTGCGACTGTTTGTCCCAGGAGCTGAGCCCTTGATCCTTTCCCCCATATATTGACCTGTGTTTTGCTAACGCTGCTGCCACGTGGCACCTCTGGGCAGAGGATGAGGCGTTCCTGAGAAGCACTGAATCTCTGTGGCTCTGCAGGCCACGTCCATCGCAGCGGTGTGGATGACACGGAGAGCTCGGCCACGCGGAGCTTTTCCGCGGGGAGCATCCGGTGACAGCCGACATGACAGACAATGAAAGGGGAAGCCTGATGGGGACAGGGGCAATTACTGACACCACATCCCTGGTGCTGTGGTCCTTCGCTCAGGGCTGGAGGTGGCAGGAGGATGCACAGTAGCAGTGGTGGGAAGGCCAGCTCCCTCCACCCCAGCCATAGAGTAAATGAGTTTTACAGCTCAAGGGCAGGTTAGTGTCTCATAAACTCAGGGAAGCCTTTGCCAGACACAGGGAGAGGGATCAAGTGTCATGTGTGCCTGGAGTGAGTGGGATGTCTCTTCTACAGGGGGTGCCTGCTAATGGCAGGAAGAAAAATTAAGACATATTTTGTTTTAAATGAAAAATGACTGGAATTCCCCCCTTCCTGAAAAGAGAAAGTAATTGAATTTATTAGTGCTTTATTTTATTTGACAGTCTTTCTGTGTACTTGATGCGCTTTGTTACGCTGAATTACCCTTTAATAATGGGTGTGTGTGACACCAGAGCCTGCCCTGAGGTGGGCTCCGGAGCTGGAGCAGGGATGTGTGAGGAGGCCTCTGCTGTTGAGGATTGCCATGGCACTGCTGATAGAGTCAGGTTGGTTGGGCAGACGCTGACTCAGCCTGTGCCTGCTTCAAAAAAGCATAAGACCCAGTTCCAGTTGCTGTCACGTTGCCCCATTTGTTGATGTTCCCTCTCCACTGCAGCTGAGGGCTGGGCAGCTGCTACCTTCAGCCATCCCAAGCCAGGGTTCCCTGCACTGCAGGATCCCACTGTTGGGGGATGAGCTTTTCAAACCAATGTGTGCTCCTGGCACATTCCTGGCTGCTCCTGCCTCAAAGTCCTTTCAGGGTTAAATCCTGATTACTGATACCCTTAAGCAAAAGCTCGCAGCATGTGGGTGTGCTGGTTTCCATATTTCAGTGCAGATTCTTCCCACTGTAGCAGATAAAAATCCCTGCCTTAACAAACCAGTCATGCATGACCAGGTTTGTTGCTCTCGTGGGGTTTTATCTGGGGACGGGCCAAGTCCCAGGCATAAAAGAAGTCTCCCCAGGTTTTGGCTCTGAAGTAACGTGGAGAATGTTCTTGGCTGAGGAGTTTGTTGTACCACCATGGTTGAGTGGCTGCCATGTAGGAACAAGTAGGGAATTGCGCTGGGGCACTGGGAGCTGCAGGCGCCCATGGTGCTGGGATCAGCCTGGGATTGTCTGGACAGGGGATGGGGACCAGCCCAGGTCTGACCACGAGCTGTACCGGGTCTCACAGAGCCATCTCGCTGAGCAGAATCCCCTGACAAGCCTTCTCTGTGCTTGTTTTCGTGTCTAGCCAGGCTCGGTGAAGCTGCTGAACCCTTTCTCTTTGCACAACCATCGTGTTCCCGACGGTCAGACTGACAGCCGGTCCCTGTGGTCCTGGAGCCGCTGTCCCCCGTCTCCAGCTGGCTGAGCAGAGTCCGTCAGCGCAAACGATGCATCATTGGCTGTGTCAGGTGGAATTAGCAGGCAGGCTCGTCACATTAAGCTCAGGCTCTGAGCTGGCAGCGCCAGTGCTCTCGTGTCACCCGAGCTGGCTGTCACTCCCATCCCCACCTCTGCAGCCATGGGAAATCTCTTCAGGCAGCACACAGATAATAAAAGTAATGAAGTAGCTGGAGGGAACAGCTCACTGGCAAGCAGGAGCACGGACTGACACATTCCTGGTGTATTAAGTTTCCTTCAAAGCGTTGTGTCCGAAGTTATTACTGACCCCACTCCTCACACACATGGTCCCTACTGCATCTCCCCATCCCCTCTGGGTTATGCTGATTCATCTAAAGGCAGCTCTGTCCCTGGTCCTTCCCTCTGCCCTTGCCTATGTGTCCCTCGCTCTGTCCCTTTTCATCTCCTACTTCCGTCAGTTTGCTGTGAGGCAAATGCAGAAAGGTTAAAGGAAAACTTGTGCTGACTTGGCTCTCTCAAGAAATGCATTTCTGTTAGAAATGCTACAGGAATATCAGGTCCCAGCTATCAGTGACAAAATGAGGCAGAAGTTTTTTGGTTGTTTTTTTGTTTCAAAGCTGGAGCACTTGCTGCAGCGAGATCAGAGCCTGGTTTACTGGGCTCTTGCTGCTTCACTGTGGTCTAAGCATCCTGGAGCCTCTCTCAAAATTAGAAGGCTTTTGGTTTTGTTTGTCCTTCTGTCATACACTTGAGAAGGCATTAGGCTTTCCTAGAGAAAGTCTGTTAGGCAGGTGGGATGGAGCGCTGGCAGCCAGAACTCTGTGGGACGCTGTGGGAGTGTCCCCCCACGCCGGGTGCTGGCATGAGTTGGGGGGGACAACCAGACCCTGTCCCTTGGTGCTGATGCTCTGCTCCCCATCCTGCAGGTCCCCGTGCTCCGGCCCATGGACCTGATGGTGGAGGCCACTCCCCGGAGGGTGTTTGCCAACGCACACACCTACCACATCAACTCCATCTCCGTCAACAGCGACTATGAGACCTACATGTCAGCGGATGACCTGAGGATAAACCTGTGGAATTTTGAAATCACAAATCAAAGTTTTAGTATCCTTTGGTGCACATGGCCCTGAGGACAGCCCTGGATTCTGATGAGGGCCAGGGCTGTGCCCGTGCCTGTGGGGGTTAGTGACTGGGCAGTGCAATGCCTTGCTTGGCTCCGCACCCGATCTCAGTGCCTCAGTACAGGAGCTTTCACCCTCTGGCAAGGCTGGTCTGGGCTCAGGAGCATGAAATAGTGCTGCCTGCTGTGCACCTGACGGCAGAGTGCCCGAGGTCCCCAGTCCCAGGTGTCATTGCCAAGGCACTGCCCTCTCATCTCTGCCTCTGCTGCCGGCGGGAGGCTGGGCTGTGTCCTGCGAGCACATCCAGCCATCACACCGAGCTGCTTCCTCCACGGCACGGGGCTCTGCTGCTGCTGTCACCTGCCGTGAGGGTGACACGTTTCTGAATTTACCTGCAGGGTCTGGTGGGGTGGGTGGAGGGAGGGGGATCTGCAGGTGGTGGAGGAGACAGATGCCTTGGGGAAGATGGAGACACTAATGGTGTGGTCCCCGTTATACCCTGCAGCAGGTGACAGGCTGCCAGTCACCGCCGTACAAATGAGGTCGTACCAGTCACCCTTGTAACAGCTGCATCGGAAATAATAACACGGGGCACTAATCATCAGTGATATTTATATGGTGTTTCCTGCCGAGAAATCCCTGGGGCACAGTTTAGGCAGCTGGAGAGGATTTCAGCAGTCACAGGCGTGTGGCTGTGGGAGCTCAGAGTGGGTGTGGGAAAGTAGGGCTGCAGTGCCTGCTTTTTTTCAAAGATGAAGATGAGAAGAACTAAATCTGAGTCAATCCTCAGGGAGTTCAGATGGCCCCAGGGACTTAGAGGGGGTTTTCTGTTGGCTCTTGTGCCCTGGGTTTTGAGCCCCCACTCTGCAATAAAAGATGTTTATTCTGGCCTGGGGTGGATGGACAAATCAGGTCTTGTGCCCCGCAGAGGGTCTCCTGGCTGTGGTACCAGAGCTGGGGTTCCCAGCTGAAGAGAAAATGTGTTGGATGTTGGCTTTCCCCTGCACTGGTGGGAGCTGGGCCCTCTCTGTGCTGCAGTTTTGCCCCAGGATTGTGCCGCCACCCGGGAACACCCGGTTTGCCTGGGGCGAGGGGGAGCCCCTGTGCCCAGGGACATCAGCAGGAGCAGGGGTGGGAGGAGACTCCCTGGGAGGAGTGGGGTTTGAGCTGGGCTGTGTGGGCTCCTTGACTCGCCCTGTCAGACATCGTGGACATCAAGCCCGCCAACATGGAGGAACTGACGGAGGTGATCACGGCCGCCGAGTTCCACCCGCACCACTGCAACACCTTCGTGTACAGCAGCAGCAAAGGCACCATCCGGCTGTGTGACATGCGCACCGCCGCCCTCTGCGACCGCCACGCCAAGTGTGAGTGCGGGGCCCCTTGGGTTAGAGGAGCACAAAAAAGGGAGTGTGGAGAACCACTTGGGCTTGGGTCTGCCCTACCACCTTGTCTCCTTCTCCCCCTGCTGTGCCAGGCTCCGGTCCCCATGGCCACCCACCCTCACACATCCTACCTGTCCCCAGGAGGAGCGGCTTCCCCTGTGTCCTGGCCTCACACCTTTTGGGGAGCAGGTTAAACCCACCATGGTGATGGTTTGGGTTCAAAGGGTCACAGGAATGTCAGTGCACAGACACTACTGAGCTGTCAATGCCAGAGACAAGGATCACTGTATTCCTTCAGGCTGTTTGCCTGAACAGCCCCGGGTCCTGTTGTCAGCTGTGGTTGATGCCACAGGGGTCAGGAGGGGCAGAAAAGCCCCCTTGAAGTTTGGAGTAAGTGGGACTTGTGGGGATGGGTGAGCTGCTGTGTCCAGCACAGCCGGTCCTGGCTCAGCCTGCACATGTCAGGTGGTGCTTATGGGGAATATTCTCCTTGTCAGCAACTGCTCAGTGGAACATAGGCATGAACACCATGGCATTCATGGGTGGGCTGGCGAATACCTGCTGCTGCTCATTGTGCCCTGGCAGCTCCTGGAAGGCAGTCCCATGCTGGGCACAGTGTGAAAAATCAGACACAGAGGTGGGACAGACTGAAGGGGTTTGGTACCTGCCTTAGAGATAACGAGGTGTGGCAGAGCCCTGGGCCGCCGTGCTACATCCCTGGGCAGCCTGTGTCTCCTCTTCTTGTGTGAGTTTGCTTCAGAAAGTGGCCAGTATCCCATGGGAAATTAAGGAGACTTTCAGTATTCAGAGTGTGATCACATTGCAAGGACAAGATGCACAAACTAGGTGCAGCTGACTGCAGCCCCCCACTAACAACCTGCCTCCAGCAACCCCCTGGCTGTGTTTGGGTTTAGGTCTCCTGGTGTGGTAGGGAATTACACCCCAGCTGCTGCTTCTGGGATCCTGAGCCACAGTTGCAGTCCAATACCTGTTTTTAACCCGGAGTAAAGCAGATAGAGAAAAGCTCACATTGCTGGTGGTAGTTTGGGAAATACTGAATGGCAGTATTCCCAAATGCTGAGGAAAACACACCTGGTCTGTCCCTGTGTTTCCCAGCCATGGCTCACAGTCTGACAGCAACGGTTCCCAGCTGAAAATCGTAATACAATTAAGGAGCAAACAAAATTCATTTTCCTGACACTTCAGCAGCAGAAGCCCCCAGCATTTCCCTTTGTTTGGGCACTGCCTGGTCCCACCAGCCCTCGGCAACACACTGGCGGTGGTGCATCCCGCTTGGTGTGACCTCTCCCATGACATCTCCTGATTGATTCCCCTCCATCCCTCCGAAGCATCAGCTGCAGTCAATTGTGGTTCAGCAGATGTGGGAGTCGAAATTGAGACAGTTCATCAAAGTTCAAAATGAAAAGCAACATTGGCTTTCAGAGCGAATCCTCCAACGGAGACATTTAATAACTGTCAATATTTAATAAAACTGCTCTGTCAGGTTTATGTAGATGGTGCAGTCACTGCTTGGGGCAGCTCTGACTTGGTGCTTCTCTTATTAAGGTTTGTTTGCCCACATTATTTGAACCTCCTCTCTGACATCTGTGTTACCCTGGTGTGGAGGTGGCCTGAGGGAACAGCAGCTTAGATAGGAACTCCCACTCCGTGAGGATGTGAGGAGCTGATAGGAATGTCCACTCTGTGGGGACACTCTGTGAAGAGCCATGTGCTGTAGCACTCAGAGGAGCAGTGGCCCTGTGAGGGGATACCTGCCCTCGCTCAGCAGGCACATGGGAATCCTGTGCATTATCTGAAGCACCAGGGGAAGCCAGAGGGGAGACTGGGATCCCAAGAGCAGCTGGTAATGCCAGCAAAAGCAATCCTTTTTGGAAAGGATGTGGGAAAGTGAGGAAAAGCCCCGCTGGGGGTTCTACAGTTATTTCCCTTTAGCAAAAGGCATCGGGCTTTCCACTTCTTTTTAAGGAGCCACCTGTGATTGTACCTGCCAAGCTCCTGAACCGCAGGCTCCAGGCACAGCCCCCTTCCCTCAGGACCTGCTCCACCTCATCCTTGCCCTGCTGACTGCGCTGCTGCAGCGCTGCTGAACTGCTGTTCTTTGCTGAAAGCAGCTTCAGCTTCGGGTAGAAATAAGAAGCTGCTGTGATCAGGCAACTCACAGCTGCACCTTCGCTCTCCAGCACTGCAGGAGTGTCCCTGCCACAATCCCTCCTCCCGTCCCCGTCGGCGGGCCGGCATTGCTGCCTTTGGGGGAGCCCCAGCCAGACTTGGCACTGCTGCTGCTTCCCAGGCACGGGATGGAGAGGCCGTCGGTCCCCCAAGGAGCAGGATCACTCCACGGGCCGTGCAGCCCTTCGGAGCCATCTCAGGGTTCAATCAGGTCGCCACAGAGAGGGGGCTGGGAAGGAGGGAGGGCTGGCAGAGGGAGCCGAAGTGGGCAGGGCAGCGCCCGCTTGGTGCCAGAGAAAATAGGTTCGTTGTGTAAGAGAGAATTAGTGCTCAGAAATCCTTTCCATGAGCTCAGCAGCCCAGATCTGCTTCTGCAGCAGGAGCAAAGCCACACAAAAGCCTTCAGCTCGAAGCAAAAATAGCTGCCCCAAGCCCCTGCCCTGCCTGGCTGCCAGCTTTGGTTCACAGACCCACCTGGGGACTGGGCAGCACCACCTGTGGGTTGAGACCCCTGTTCTGACATCACCTCTGTGTGTGTGTGCTGGCACCCCTGGCATTGCCTTTGTTGGACCCTGGTCAGGGCACTGATGTCACTTTCAAATCCGTAAATATATTTCATTTGGAACTTTATTGGTCTCCTTCAACCTGTGATTTATTCAAAGACTGATCAGATCAAATCTGTAGGTTGCAGTGGCTATAAAATATTTACATTGATGTCAATTATGCTGCCTGCCAATTCCTGGAGAGCAGAAGTGCTGTGCCAGGGGCCCAGGCTCCTGGGCTGTCCGTAGGATCAGTCTCCAGTGATCCTTCCTGCATATGGCAGTGTAGTTCCCGGGATGCCTGCTTCCTTCCCAGGAGCTTCCCACAGTGCTGGGACAGGGTGGCAAGTCCCTGGCCTGGGATCAGGGAGCTCCTGCCTCGGCTGATGCCAGGGCTTGTCCTTTCCTCTTCCACAGTTTTTGAAGAGCCTGAAGACCCGAGTAACCGGTCATTTTTTTCTGAGATCATCTCCTCAATCTCCGATGTCAAATTCAGCCACAGTGGGAGGTACATCATGACCCGGGACTACCTCACTGTCAAGGTGTGGGACTTGAACATGGAGAACCGGCCCATCGAGACCTACCAGGTGAGTGTGGCACAGCCGGGCACCTGCAGTGGTTGGACACCCACTGAGCTCCTTCCTGAGCCATGGCCTGGGCTGACGTTAGGAGTGGCAGGTACACACCTGCTGGGTGGGAGCTTTGTGCCTTTAGATGGTGGAAAGCAAATGAAGAGTTGTTAAATGTGGGCTTGAGTGGCTGTTTGAGCTGTCAGCACATCCCCAGGCTGAGGGTTGGTAAAGAGGGGAAGCTCAGGTGCTGGCGGCTGGGACAGCCAGGTGGGAGGCCTTGTGCAGAGCAATAGCCCTGTCCTGCCACCCTCTGCCAGGGGATGTACCACTGCCCAGTGCTCTCCAAGCCATATGTGGAGTGTGGTTGGAGGTTTTTAAAGGAGAAGGGTGGCTGTGGCAGGGCACAGGGTGCCGGGCAGTGCCCAACGCTGCCAGCTTGGCTGTGGCGAGTGTGGAGCTGGGCTGGGTCCATCAGCTCCCAGTGATCTCAGGGCTGGGTCTGCCAGTCACTGTGCTGTGCTGGTCAATGTGGGGAGCTCATCCCATCCCATCCCTCCTGCTGGCAGGTCCATGACTACCTGCGGAGCAAGCTCTGCTCGCTCTACGAGAACGACTGCATCTTCGACAAGTTCGAGTGCGTCTGGAACGGGTCTGACAGGTGAGTGTGTGGTGGTGGGGCTGCGTCCGGCCCAGGGGTGCTCAATTTGGGGTGGGATGAGGGGTTCACAGCCCCTGGCAGCCCCTTCCCTGGCCTTTGGCTGGGTGCAGGGTCTGGAGAGGTGCAAGAGGGACTACCCGCACCTGCAGGCTGTACGTGAGTCTTGCTGGGGTTGTCTGAGGGTCCCACTCTCTCCTGGATGGGATCAGCTGTCTCCCACAGCTGGAGAAGCGTGGTTATAAGTTTAGCTCCAGAGTGCCAAAATCTGGGGATGATGAGTATCCAGGTGTGACTCACACTGAGCCAGGCGACAGGAAGCGTTCGAGGCTCCCTGACCTGGCGGGGCTGACAGATTTTTTTGTCTGAGCCATCAGAGCGAGCTGACGAGGCGCAACTGGGCCTGAGCCAAATTCCAATTCTTACCAGATCTCATTATGCCTCTGAATGTTCAGTCTGCCTCTTGGTCACCAGCAGTTTGCCTCTGAAAAGGTGCGAAAATCATCTGTCCTTCCCCCTCACAGTGTCATCATGACCGGCTCCTACAACAACTTCTTCCGCATGTTCGACCGCAACACCAAGCGCGACGTGACGCTGGAGGCGTCGCGGGAGAACAGCAAACCCCGCGCCATCCTCAAGCCCCGCAAGGTCTGCGTGGGCGGCAAGCGCAGGAAAGACGAGATCAGCGTGGACAGTCTGGACTTTAGCAAAAAGATCCTGCACACAGCTTGGCACCCCTCCGAGAACATCATCGCCGTGGCAGCCACGAACAACCTGTACATATTCCAGGACAAGGTTAACTAGGAGGACCAGGTGTTCTTTAGGAGTCTCATGTACTGATACCAGTAAACACATGGTTTCAACTGTTTCTTTTCTTTCTTTCTTTTTTTTTTTTTCCTTTCCTTCCTGTTCTCTGTTCAGTTCCTGCTCTGCAGATCGCGGTTGTGCAGAGGAGCACTGGGGCACCCCGGCCCAGGGCCATGGGGGGCACCCCACAAGACACCAGATTTACACAGGGAGAGCTGAGACATGGTTGGGAGTGTCAGGCCCGGCTATCCCATGTCCCCAGGCAGCAGTGGGGTGGCAGTGACCCTCCACTGATGGCCGAGGGGGTGATGCACGGGGGGCTGTTGGCTGGGGAGGAGGGTGTGGGGCTAACACACCGTGACCCCTGGGCAGCTTTGGTGACAGTGGTCCTGCTCCAATTGTTTTAAACTTGATTCCAGAAATATTCCATCTCTTGTGTTGAAGATTGGAACGTCGCCTCCCTTTGCCATTTTCCACATTTGTATTTTTATTACAGTTATTTTGTGTTTTAACAACAGAGACAGCAAAACCAAACGTAAAATGGAAGAGTTCAGTTTTGCAATGGACGAGCTTAAGGGGGAGGGGGATGTGCTGCACCCTCAGATCTGTCTGCTCCAGCCAGGCTGCCCCCTCACCCCCAGACCCCTCCTGAGGATTTGGCTTTGTAGATACTGTGGTGCCTTCTTTGGTATATGAAATACCTTTATAAACGATGCTTCCGACCTGCATTGATCGCAAACCAAACCGACCCTGGGCTCTGCTGCAGTTCTGGGCTTTGCTTTGGTCATTTTCCTCATTCTGTTGTGAGCTCTTGCATGTCGTGACTGACTCTCTCTCTCTCTTTCTCTCTCTCTCTCTCTCTCTTTCTTTTTTAATTAATTTATTTATTTATTCAATTTTTTTAAAAGATAAAGTATAAGTTGCTAATTTATGACCTTTTAAAGAAGAATCCAACCGTATATTGCTGTTAGCCCCTGACTGTGTCAGAGAGAGGCTGTCTGCGGTCCTACATTATAATAACAATGATAATAATAATAAAACCAGTAACTCTTTCTCTCTGCATGGCGAGGCTGCCTCTTTCTACTCTACAGATTGGCCAGGTCCCTCTTTTACTTGAGCAACTGTTCAATTAAAAAAAAAAAAAAGACGACTGGATTTTCCATAAATCAGAAAACTGCTCCTGCAGCAAGAAGCAAATGAATAAACGAAGTCAATACAAAATCCAACACCATCACTTTGGCAGTGGCTCTGCAGGGGCGACCCCGCTGCCATCCCTCCCGTGGGGGCAGTGGGCACCCCCAGCACCCATCGCCTGGAGGGGCCGGGACACGGCTCGCTGAGGGCCAGGTGCCTCCGGGACAGCCTCTCTGCAAGGATCCTGGAGTGTCCCGACCAGGGAGATGAACTGCTGCACACCCACGGAGTGCACGGACTGCCTGGAAAACCAGGAGCTGGGCAGCCGCAGGGACCCCTCGGGGTGCGGAGCTGCTGGGATGCCCTGGCCCCGCACACCACCTTTGGAGGAGCCATCCCAAGGCAAAAACAAAGTGCACTGGCTTATGGATTTATTCCAAGGGATGGCTTTCAGGAGTAACTTTTTTTTTTAAATGAAATGATAAAATAAAATAGCAAGAGTAAATGAACCATTTTTTAAGAAAATGCTCTTTTTTGGTTCTGTAAGGAAAGCCTGCGCTGCGGTGTCAGAAGTAAAGTTGTCCCAAACGTGTCTGTGTGGAGTCGCTGCCTGTTGTGCCTCTCGCGCGCGGGGGACGGTGGCTCTGCAGGGTCCGAGGGCCCCTGGTCTGAAGGTGACTGCCAGTCCTGTGCTGATGAGGGATGGCTGAGGGGTCCCTGAGACCCCAGGGATTCTCTGGGTCCCTCTGAGGGTGTGGGACGTGGGGCCCTGTGGAACGTGGGGAGTGGGAGCACCTGGACCTCCCCCACTCAACAGCACAAACCTCAGTACGCGCAGCCCTGCAAGGAGCTGCTGGTTCCCCCCACAATCCCTGTCCTAATTCTGGGCTGTTCCTGCTGATGAATTTAAACAGCAGCCTTTAATTAGCAGCTGCAGGGCACAAACTGTGCTGTCAGGGACATGTTCCTTAGACTCTTTTACCTCCACATTAACTATAGGACCTTAATCAATTGAAGCAGCATAGATCCAGCCCTGGCTCTGCTCTGTGGGTTGCAGCATGTCCTGGGTTGCTGAGCCTGGTTGCTCCACAAGGCAGAAATGAGTCTGGCTTTTCAAAAATAGAGTTTCTTTCCCTTCCTCAAGCTTGCTTGGATTTCACCTCTGCCCTGCTCTAAGTGCTTGGCCACAGCAGCAGCCCAAGGACAGGGCGAGCCAGGGGAGCTGCTGGGCTGTGACAGGAATGGTGCTAGGAAATTTGCCAGCATCCTTTAAACCCAACCTTCTCTCTGAATGAGGTTCCCACAGGCTGTCCCTGCCTTTGGGGACACAGGGGACCCTGCCTGAGGGGCTGCCAGGGGGGACCAGCTCTGTGGTGTCACACATCACCCACACATCCTCCAGCAGCAGCATTCCCTGCCCCAGGGCCCAGCCTGTGGGTGTGATTGCTTTATCCACAGAATAAGCAGATAAATAAATGTTAATGAACATCTGGTCTCCATAAACCAGATCAATTAAAATTAATAGCTATCTCATTCATTTAATGAGTTAACCATATTCTAAAACAGCCATAAGAAACACACGGCTTCCTGCCGGGCCACACCAAGTGAGAGGAAATCCCATTCCCACGTTCCACCATCAGCAGCACAAATCCCTCCAGGCTCTCCCAGTCTTTGTGAAACAACCACCCTTCTCTCTTGATGTTCAGCCTGCAAGTCCCACCCCTGGTCATGAACACCAACTGCTGACAAAAAAAAAAAAATCACTTTCTCAGGGAAGAAGGGGCTCCTTCCCCAGCCCTCGGCCAGGGGAAGAGACCCACATCAAACACAGAAGCAGCAGAAGGAAACTTTGGCTCTGCCAGCCCTGCCAGCTCACATTCAAGCAACAGATGAAAGCACTAAAGGAGAGTATCATTCTGCTCACCTCCCTTGCCCACACACTGACCCCACACTGCTCAGTGCCACAGGCCCTGTTCTGCCAAACACATCCAAGAATGTAGGCAGTATCACTTCAGTTGTTTGCTTTACTCATAAATTCACAAGTCCAGCAAAATTCAACAGAAATCGGGATTAGGCCTGTACAATCCATATATAAAAAGGGTTGCTTTATTGTAGTTCAAATACATAAACTGAACAATCCCAACATTTTCAAAATTAAACTTTAGAAACACAAGTTTAACATTCAAAACAGGAGTATAGTTTACAAGAATTGCCCAGAGAGGGAATCCACAGTCTAATCCAGAGTATGTAAAGATCACTTTATCGTAAATAAAAATGTGTTTATACAACCGTCCTGGCCTGCTCGGTCACCTCTGGGATGCACCAAGTGTTTCCAGCTTTGAGTAAAAGTTATTAGACAGATCTTCACTTGGGCAGAGCAACCTGACTGCTGCTAATTGATGGCTGGGGGCAGGAACAGAGCAGCCTGTGAACAAACCTGGGTTCGTCTCTGAGTCCCAATTCTCCGCTCAGCTCTAACCCTGGCTTTAACGGATTTAGTTCCATTCCCAAGGGTGGAAGCAGAGAACTGGGACCGGTGTTTCCAGGGCAGGCTGTGATCAATAATTTAAGCTATCAGAGCATGTCACCTCCTCAGCCAAGGACTGCAGGAACCATGAGGCAGCTTGTGGCACACACGTAGGACACGCTCAAACCACGACGTGATCACGCCTGGGACTCACACGTATGACAGTGCTGAGAGGAAAGCCCCAGGTACCAGACATCCACACCTCACACACCCCGCCCCGAGACCTGCAGTCACCAAACAGCCCCACACCTTAGGATTTGTCAGTCATGCCCCAATTAACTCATAAATACCTTTAACGTGGGGCTTTGTTGTTGTTTCCCTCCCCAGAGACCATTTTATGTTCACAAAAGCTGCTCCTGCCTCTGCTCCTCAGATGTTTGAATATATTCACGGCAATGGATGTGTGTAACCTGACAGATGGCTCATGCAAGCGTTTGGATTTAACAGACACCCTTGGATTAGGAGCATTCCGTAACTATTTCGTGGTTCTCCGTGTGGGCTCGGAGGCGGTGGGCGGCGGGGGCGGCCCGCGCCGGTCCAGGTCATCCACGTAGGACACGATGAGCTTGCGCCGCTCCTCCGGCACACAGTCCAGCACCAGGTACCGCTTGTCGTTCTGCAGGATCTTCTCCACGTCCTTCAGGTGCTGATCGGACTCCTGGATCAGCTTTTTGGATCTGAAAGCAAGCGAGAGAATTATCACTGGAGCATAGTCCGAGAAACCAGGATCCCCCCCACTCGGGCTCAGGGAAGCTGCCCCACCATAAGGAAGCACAGGGACAGGCCAGGCAGGGAAGGGTGCAGGGACCTGGCCTTTTTCTGAGCTAGAAAGTTGTCCCATTAGGTTGGGACTAGGCACGTAGCAGTGCTCTGGGCACAGGAGACAAAGGCTCGTTGCCTACACTTGTGCCGCATTAATTAAGCACCATGAAAGACTTAAGTAACTTAGACATCAACTTGTTTATCAACTAAGTTATCAAATTAGACATGAGTTTGCTGCTTTTTATATGGTAAAGCACAAAAAAAAAGCCAAGTCCTGCACTGGCATCATGGTCCCCACCTGTAGGTGATGAATTTGGTCTCTTTGAGCAGTGTCCGGAAGTCAGCTTTGGCAGTGATGTATTTGTCTCGGATGTATTCCTCAAACTCCCTTTGCTTTTTCTGGAAGATAAAAGATAAAATCAAATCACTGAATGCAGCTCCAGTACTTCCTGCAACTGAACACACTGAACGCCAGCAATAATTACATGTTAATTACACTTTTCCTTATCTTTACATTTTAATTTTTCACAAATTGTATGTAGCTACTAACACCTGCATTCACACAGAGCACAGCCCAGTGCAGCAGCCACCAGCTCACTTCTCTGTACCCTGCACCACACTGGAAGTTGGCAAGGACAACACAAACCACTTACCCTGTCACTCGAAGAGAATTTAATGCACCTTGGATCTTCTTTAATGATTTTTTTCACTTCCTTCCATGTTGATGTTAAAGTTATCTTTCAAATGAAACAAAAATAGTTAAATTAAAAGAAAATTAGATTCTAAGAATACAGAATGCAAACACTGCTACCACTGAAGCCTTTAAGTATCTCCCAAGTCCACTGAGAAAGTTGCTGCTGTATTTAAGTGTTGGGTTTTGCTTATTCATACTATTACATTTGTATTTTTAACTAGTAGATTGTATATACTGGCTTTTCCTTTGTATTTTGAGATGGCATTTTTCAGGTCAAGGTCCTCCAAATATCATTTACTTCCCAAAGTCTTTTTCTAGCACATATTCATGTATATGAATGTGTTGTTAAAATTTACCTTCAGAAAATCTGCCTCTAAACTAAATTAACTAATGCACTAAAAATGAGGTAAAAACTTCCAGGTTAAGTGAAAGCTGCCTGAAGTTAGCACAGAACTAAAAGAAAGCAAGCCTCACTAAACCCCCAAATGCACAAAATCAGGGATGGATTCCACAGCATGAGCAGGCTAAAAGTTCATGTTTGGCAGCACTAGATAAAGCAGGAGATCAAAATAGATGAACTGGGTAAGACTATACTGATGGTCACTAAAGCAAACACCCTGGATATCTCAAAGAGCCAGAAGCCAGACAGTGAAGAGTATCAAATAACTCAGTGCTGAAGAACTAAACAGATGAAAAGATCACTGATTAAAAGCTTCTATGAAAATCAACTGTGTGTCCAAAATGGCACTCCAGAGAAACAGGTAAGGAAACATAATGAACAGATTTTGTTATGAAGGAGAAAAGAGAGTGTTGAAGCAAAGGGGCCCTGGAAGTAAACCCAATCAGACTGTGGGACAGAAAAACACAAAAAGAGAAACCCCAGTGGGCTGCAAAGATTTTCAGTTTGAACATCAGCAGCTCTTACCGCTGAAGTTTCATCCAGAAGTTGCCTGAAGTGTTCCCTCTTCTTTTTGGTAAGTGCCTCAATGTGTTCGTTAAAGAGCTTCTCTTTCTCCTCTCTCTCAAGCAGGGACCCTGACTCCCAGCGGTGATCTTTGCGCAGGGTCCTCCTGGTGTCAGACCAGGACACGTCTGAAGAGCGCACCTGAGCCAGAGATGATTTGCTTTTAGACCAGTTTTTCTGAAGTTCCTTGATAAGTCTTACATCCTTATTTTTTTATTATTTATCTTGCTTGAAGTTAAGGTTAAAATGAAAGATAAACCCCCAGCTTTTAAGAGGAGACTGTAGCAGGTGCCCCACGAACACTGAACAGGCAGTGGCAGAAGGAATCCCTCTGCATCGGTTCGAAGCAGATGGAGATGCTCCACTGACCTGGCTGAGCATTCTCAAAACCAGAAGATTCCAGTACTCTCTCCTCTGTGCATAACACCCTGTGTTCACCAGAGTGCTTGGAAAGGCATCCTCGGAGATTATTATTTCCAGAGACAACAGGAGCTCTGCCAAAAACCTCAATGAGATTCCATCTCTGTATAAGCTGAGCTCCAAATGCCAAAAGGCTTTTACAGGGAGCACCAACCTAAGCCTGCCCTGACCAGCCGAGGGGCCTGTCCGTGCCTCACCATGTCCGAGAGCAGCGCTTTGAAGTTCTGTATGGCCTCTTCCCGCTTGTGCTGCTCCCGCTCCCGATCGATCTCCTTGGTCTGCTCTGAGCGCGCTTTCTGCACCTCCCGCTCTCGCTCCCGCAGGCTCGCCTCGATCCGCGCCTGTCGCTCCAGCTCCTTCTCCTTCTCAGAATCTAAGTTCTGAAATGCAGGAACAAAGCTTTCTCAATAAAAACAACACAACACCTTTCATTAGACAGGCAAGCGAACTAAAGGGTTATCAAACTGAAGGCAGCTTGGAACAAAATACTTCAAAGGGATTTGGGATCCATGGATTACAAGATTTTGCTTCAAGAGCTGTGCTGTAGCATTACAGGGTTTACACAGGGGAGAGGCAAGCTTGGTCACAGAACTATTCCCAGAAGCACATTGTGTTCAGCAACAAACTCAGAATAAGGGGGGACAGGGTGATCACTGTTGGCCCAGTTTTACATACTCAACCATTAATTGCCTGGAAGAAAAAGGTAGGAATACTGGACTAAGAGAGAAGCAGCAGTGAAAGAACTATGTATGAACACAGATCCCCGAAAGAAGCTCAGCTCATAGGGAAAAATCACAGCAAGGGAAACGCTGCCCATCCTAGGAGGAAGTAATCAATGTGGTGTCTGTATTTTCTGAAGTTTTACAGCCAATTTTCCAACCAATGGCTTCACAGGAGTCTCTGAGGGATAAATTCTCCCAGATATTGTGTGTGTGCACGCAGGTCCCACGCACACCCCACCAGGGACAGAACTTCTAAGTTCCGAGCTGCCATGCTGGGGTACCAGCACAGTAACTCTGCACTGATTTCTGTTCAGCAAGGATCAGTCTGCCCACAGCACACCCCCAGCCACGCTCCCCGTGCTCCCTGTTGACCTTGGCTATTTTCTCGATGTACTGCTTGAACAGGTCCTCCCTCTGTGAGGAGCTGTCCACCGCCTTGTACCGCGGGTCAGTCTCCACTTTGTCCTTCACTTTGCTCCAGCGAGACTGACTGTCCAGGTGGTGGTTTGCCAGCAGCTCAAAGAAGTCCATTTTGATCTGTTGTACAGACAGAAACAGAAAGACAACGCTTGAGAAAGACACTTTGATATCCCACAGTTTGCTCTTATGAAAAAAGGAGTCGACTTACCTCCATCAGAGGGAGCATATTAACATTACATACCATTGTAATTTAGAGAAATCACTAAAACTCTGAATTTAGCCATAACTGCAGCCCAAATTCACTGTCCCTTGGGACAATTTTGCCAAAGCAGATACGTTAAGGTGATCTGCTACACTTTAGATGAATTCTATTCTTTAAAGAACAATCCACCAATAGTTTTTATTATTTTCCTCCAATTTAAGCTTTTTTTTGAGCTTTTATATATATCAAATTAAGAAGTTACTGATGGTGCATGATAGCATTTTGCACATCAGTACTCCAGAAGCCATACAGCTTGCAACAGGGCTCTAGAGAAATCAGGTATTTATGGATTCATCCTCCAGGTGTACAATGAACAGAGGTGAATGCTTGGATCTGCCGACAAAGAGCAGTGTCTTAAGATGGATCTAACCAATGAAGAATTACCCACATTAAAATTAAGTAAAATCTAGAATTAAGTAAATTATATTTAGGATGGACATGCACATCTATATAAAAGTTTAAGGAAACATTTTAATCTACTTTGTCAATTGGAAGTGGCATGTCAGCACTCTGCCCACAACAACTGCCATAGCAAGGGCTGGCAGAGGATCAATCATGGCAGGTTTTATTTCAAAACAACCAGAAACATGTTTTCATCTGAAGTCCCAGAACCAGCAATTGTAACGGCAACTACTGTGCCTTTATTAGATATTTTGGGTTCTGGGGCAAATGATCTCCCTGTTCCTGCTGCACTTTATGTCCTTGGTCACCACTGTATCCCTGGCAGGCTGGTTTGGCACTTCAGCCTCCCCCTCCCAGAAGCAGAGGTGAGGGGCTGGGTCACCTCACTTGCCAGGGGCCAGGGAATGCTCAAGGGCCCTGCAGGCAGGGAGAAGGGTTCTGCCTCCACAGCTCCCCACACCCTGCTGCATTCCAGAGCACCCCACATCCTGCCAGGATGCAAACTGAAGCTGGTTTTATGGTACAGGAATTAAAAACCCCAAATCCGGGAGGACTGACTATAGGTTATTTGCTCCTTATCTCCCCTCCTCATCCCTTAAAAACCAGAAACCAGCAGAAGCAGTTTAGCTGCAGAACACTGAGGTTCCTTAGGGAAGGGAGCAGATGGACAGAGCAGGCTCCAGCTTGCCAGAGACCTGGCACATCCCCATCCCCTAAAATGTGTTTAGCTACAGAATGCAGAAACGGAAGAAAGATCAGCACCAATAGTCTGCAGCTTTGCCCACGAATAATTTTAGTTCTTTGCAATATTAACATATAAATATAAAAGGCTCTATAGGCTCTTTCTTTACTATCCCAAAGGAGACTAAGACAGTAAAGCAGAGATCAGAGAAAAGCCCGTTAGTGCCAGTGGGATGTTGTGCTACAGCTACAGCACTACTGCTTTATCTTACAGGAGCTCAACAAAATGCTAAGCAAACTGTTTATTCATCGTAAAATTAAGAATGTTGTTTCAAAACATCTTAAAACATGCATGCAGTATTGAAATATGAAGCTTTCTAAGCCATGGCATTTGAAATATTTGTTAGAAATCAAATAGTTCCCAGCTGTTACCACAGAAGTCTCTAAGGTAAGGGTATCTCCAAGCTCCTGCACAAATCACCTGTGCATGGATGTATTCCACAGGATGAGGACTGCACACCTGCCACACTGCTGGGAACACTGTGGCACGAGCAGCCACACAAACCCTCACCTGAGGCCACCACCACAGGCTGCAGGGAGGTGCTCCTGTGGGAGCCACCAGCAGCAAACCCTCGGTCTCCCAGGAGCTCCTGCCCAGCAGTGTGGCTGCCAGTGGCACCCCTCGTTCCCTCAGGAGCTCCTGCCTGGCTGTGTGGGCACCAGTAGCACCCCTCACTCCCTCATTCCCTCAGGAGCTCCTCCCTGGTTGTGCAGCCACCAGCAGGACCAGCTGTTCCCTCTCCAGCCCCCGACAGGACTGGGATCAGGAGGGCACAGCCAACTCCCTCCCCCAGAAAAACCAACAGCAGGCACTTCAGGCCTCAGTGCTCTAAAGCACAGCTTACACTTCACTCAGGTGCCCTGTGCACAGCACAGGTGTTGCCATATCATTTCTATTTTAAAAAAAGAAGGTGAAAAATGTCTCAAAAAATTGAGTCTAAAACATCTCACCAAGGAATAACCTTTTCAGACCCCAGCTCTGGATGGTGAGTTCCATGTGCCTGCACACAGGGACTTGCTCAACCAAGTCGAGTATCACCCAGAGCTCTGGACATGGGGTGGGTGACAGGGGACACAGCCACCAGCACGGGGCTGCAGGGCATCTGCAGCTCAACATTCCAGTAACTCTGTAAAGCGGGATGTGAAGCTCATCCACTGCCACAGCTCGTCCTGGGGACATGGAACAAGGCTGTGTCCCGGGACAGCACAGGATCAGCTTGGTCACTGTTATCTGCCCACAGCCCCTTTCCTGATATCCCCAAGCTCCCCCCCATTCCTTCTCT
Source organism: Lepidothrix coronata (assembly GCF_001604755.1). NCBI lineage: Eukaryota > Metazoa > Chordata > Aves > Passeriformes > Pipridae > Lepidothrix > Lepidothrix coronata. The sequence goes on from NW_016690280.1 coordinate 438,306, forward strand.
CATCCAAGAAGTGTTGGCATCAGATTTACTCACTGAAATAAAAGCAGGCATTGGAAAAGCTGGCTGCACCATCCCATCCTGTAAGCCATAACTCCATGAGGCAAAAATCAAACATTAGATAATCTAAAACCCTTACGTTAAAGATTTCTGTAAAGTTGATCCTCCCTAAATAAAGAATTTGGACTTTTACGACAGACTGAGAAAGCTTCAGGTTAAATGCCTTAAATTTTCTTTTATGTTTTAAGCACTTTCAAAATCAAAGGAAAATAAGGCTGAAAACATTTCAGGTGTATTTAGAAGTCTTTTTTTTTTTTTTTTTTTTTGGCAGTTAACACATTGCAGGTACAACTCTCATCACTTCACAAGGAAAAAAACTAAAAAAATGTAAAGTACCGGAACTGCGGGAGGCTAAAGTCACCACACAGAGATACCAATGCTTTCCTCACTAGGGAATCCCATAATATTTGCGTGTCAGTGATTGACAGCTGTCAGACTGAACTGATTGACAGGCCGCACAGCACATAACTGTAAAGTCTATCCACTTGTTATAAAACAGAATACATAAAATGGTTACAAAAGGCTTTTGGAGAAAAAAAAAACATTATTCAAAGCAAACAAATACAATCTCTCTTCTTTTAACTTTTCAACTTTAGAACAATCATGCAACAACAATCAAGTTAATATTTATTCTTTTAAGTCTTCAACTGCACTATTAAGCTGCAAAAATGCTCTAAAATTCCATATTCACAATCAAAATGCAGTATGTAAAATCTAGTTTTGAACTACATCAGTTCCCCTCTGAAAGCACAATCATTTACTGAAGACAGCAGTAATAAGGCAACATTTGTGAAAATTGAGTACAGAACCAAATTAGATCAGAGCATCCAGATTTTAGAAATATGCAAAGCTTCCTGAAGAATGGAATTGTCCCCAGATCTGTCCCCCAGCACTTCTCTCTCCCAAAAGCACTCCAGGGAAATCTGCAATAACTTCATACTACAAAATAAACATTGCAGACTTCCAAATATCAAAAATGATTGGCCTTCAGAGGTGACCTCCACTCACACACACACAGGGACGTGGCAGTAAGTGGCCCCAGGTTCTGGTGACCCCATTTGATATCCTCTCTCCAGGGGAAAGAGCTGCTCCCCACCAGCAGCAGTGCGGGCACGTGACACTGGGAGTTCATTAATCTGTAATAGCTGACCTTTAAATCTAATCAGCAGCAGTTTATACATAAGATCTATTTACTACAAAAGTCCCTAAGTGTCTGTTTTGAGATGGAAAGGAAGGATATGGGAACTGTTTGAAATTTAACTGCAGTACCCTCAGGGAATTGCAAGTCCTGCCTGCCTCCACTGAGGGAGCACAGAGGTAATGGCAAGCTCTGGGGTTATAGCCAAAGAGGGCACGACTCCTTTTCCTTTTCATGCTTCAGGATAATAGAACTTAATAAAGAAAATAAAATCAAGCATTACTCAGGTTAAGAAGATAATGTTACTTGCTCGGGTAAATGAAAAAAATGTCATTATTTAAGCAAACTCAGCTTCACAAATAAACACAATTCAATTCTAGATACTCTAAAAGTCAGTAAAACTGCAAACTTGAAATAGTTCAGAAAGACCAGGGGGACACCACTGAAGTGTTTGCCTGTAGGAAAGTGCAGGCCCATGTCTCAGGGAAGGCTCAGGGAAGCCAAGCACTGGCTCTGTCCCATCTCATTCACACCACTCACACTGCTGGAACTCAAGAGTCCCCTTACCTTCTCTCCCCTGGTCTTCGAGTCTTCCTTCTCCTTCTTTCTTGCCGCTGTGATAAACTCATTAAACAAGGCCTCTCGATCTTTCATCTTTTCAATTGCCTTGAACCTCGAGTCTTTAGCATGCTTGGCTGCAAATTCACTAAAAGTAGTTCTGCAACAAAATGGCAAGTGAACTCATTTGGCAGAGCTGTCTGGGCTGGGAGGCAGGTTCAGCAGGGAAGTACTTCCTCTGCTGCAATACATGCCAGAGCACAACTTAAAAATTCCCAAAAGGCAAATCCTATGGTCTCACTACAGAGCTGCTTGACCAATGAATTCTATAAAAAGAGCCAGCACTCACACGAGAGGTGTTGTCAGAGACTTACAAGGGTGGGTTGGTTTGTTCAGATACAGCCACCTGCAGAATAGGCAGGTGCAGAGAGAGACTACAGTGCAACCAAGGAGAAGAAATGAAAAAAACTCAGTTGTCTACAAAACTCTTCTGTGGGTTAGCAGTTCAGCCACCAACCAGTCTGTCCAGGTATTTCACAGCTGTGAAACCAAAAATCTCAGGTGCATTCACTTGCAGCCAAACCATGCTAAGAGTTTACCAGGAAAACCAGTCTTTGGTAGGAGTCCCCACAAAACACTGGCTGTACCAATTCTTCCCCCTTCAGTGCAGAGCCTGAGCTTAAACCACACAGAGCTGAAACCCCTTCAAACACTATGGGCAGAGGCAACAATCCTGGGCTTTTGACCCATCATCCCACAGCGTTTCCCTGACCGTTCTCTCACCTCCAGGGCCAGATTCCAACCTGTGCAGTAGGTACAGTACTGCCACTTACCTCGGAAAAAAATCACTACTGTGCTTTTTCCAAGCTCTGATGCAAATCTGGCCCCAAGAATACGTGAGACACTTATAATCATAGGAATGTTTTCATCACAGCATGGAAATAATTAGACTTGGAAAATCCAGCCTACTGTTGCTGTAGGGTAAATTGAAACAAGAAGAGAATTTGGTAGCTTATTCAAAAGGATTAGAAAGTGAATGTACAGCTAGATTGAAGAACAAGAGCTGCTCAAGTGAAGTGGAACACAAACTCTTGAGCATGTTGGACTGAGATAGATGATAAAAAACCAGTCTGGCACTCACAGAAGTACAGCAATATCTTTAGACAAACACTGAAACCAGAAGACAAAGGATAAGATTAAACAAGACAGTATTTCAGCTGGAACTCTCTTTCCCACCCCAGCCCATAATCAGGTAAAGAATCAGTCCCAACATGACATACTGGAGATATGCTGGAAGCTGAGGATACTAAAGCCAACATAACTGTTCCTTAAAGCATTTCCATGCCTCCATTCTTCCAGCCTACTACTGAGTTATTAGTCAGATCTGAAGCAATTTAAAAGTTAACATAGCACCGTCACCAGATTTCCAAAACGAGTCACAGGAAAAAACTGAGCTGAAGTGAAACAAATGAGCTGTTATTTCACTGGAAAAGAATTAATGCCAGAAGAGCCAGGAGATGCTGAAAGAGGATGCTTTGGAGCTCATCTGGTGACATAAGCACATATCTCATGACCTCTACGCGAGGAAGCTGTGAAATAAACAATCCCAGAAATGAAATCTTGAATGTACTTTCACTGTCACCCCCTCGCTCTTATCACTGCAGTGGGTCTGAATCTGAGGGGTGTGTAATCATTGCTGTATTAAAGCAACCAGAACACTCTATCATATTGTCATTAACATATTTTGTAACCAGAGAAACATCCCTTTATCCCCCTCCAAACCCAAGAAACCTCCCTACTGCTTCTCAGAGAAGAAGGAACAGGGTTATTAAAGAAACTTGTGGTGGATCCTGAGGCCTTTCTCACAATCCAGGCAGCACGCTGCAGATTTCTTCAACTTAAAATATGTAAATCACTATAAATATGTAAATCATTAGAAACATGTAAATCATCATAAATCACAAGTTCTATTATTTCATGGATTAGGTGAATATAAGTACATAGAAGAAGATTTCAATGGTATCTGATGATTTTTCTCCTCTTTGCCCATTTTGAACAAGGTTAATCAACCCAATACAACCCAACATCCTGCGTTCTAGTAGAGCTTATGCACACAAAACACAAAGAAGCTCCTACCTTGGATTAATCTTTGCTTCTTCCATCATTTTCTTGAAATCCTCCTTGGCCTGCATTATTTTATTTTTCTTCTCCTTGCGCTCTTCCTCTGCTCGTGTTTTCACATACTGATCAAACACCTACAGAAACACCAGTCACCCACAGCAGACACCCAAACGTGACACACAGAAGCTCTAAGTAAGAGGGAGGAAAAATCCCACTTCTTTCCTTCTCTGTTTCCTTTCCTCTCACCACAGAACTAACACAGACGAGGCAGAAAGAAGGGTTAGGGACTCTTTGTATCCCAATATGCAAATGATCCAAGCTGCTGCACGTGCACGGTGCTGTACCTAACACATCATCTGAGACCTGGGAAGAAGTTCCTTACACATTCCAGGTAACATTTTCCTGGGTCCCATGTTTCAGACACTTCCTGTGTTCTCAAAGCTTTCCATTTCCCTATATCCACTCGAAGAAAAGCTGCTGAAGTGAGAATTTGCTTAACAATAAAAATGCACTTTAGTCTTTCTCATGACCACTTTTTAAAAAAATAAATAGCTGGATTATTCATTATGCCAACACTTTGAACAGATACTGATGACTCTCACCATTTCATTCAGGTTTTGGCAGCTCTCTGTACATGTACAACTTTCACTGTATTAAGGTACGAGATCTTCTGACCACAGGAAATAAAACAACTATCAACACTTTCCCTTGCTGGCTTCCTCTGTTTCCAGACAAACTCTAATCATAACAAAAATCCCTTGCAACACTGGAAGGTTTGCAGGAACAAAAACAGACTGAAGATTCAGATAAATCAGTAGCACCTGTGTCTGGATGGGGAGTGAATTGACTTTTTTACCTGTTTCCTTTCTTTCGGGTTGAGCAGCAAGTAACGAGGATCAAACACGATCTTGTGCAGCTCTTTCTCCCATGTTGAAAAGGCAGAGACCTTTAATTAAAAGAAGACAAATATACAAGACAAGTTGTTCGGTTTTGCTTGAAAACTCCAAGACATCTGATGAAAACAGGGAAACAAACTCATCCTGGAGTTTCTATCACTAGTGGATGATGGAGGCTGTCACAGAAAGTTTCAACACTAATTAGCTCTGAAAACTTCTAAATGATAATACACACTTAATTACTACTGCTGTGTGACATTAAAACCAAAAAGTACATTGGAAGAAAGCCTTGAGAGGCTGTGTTCCACAGGCAGCTGGAACCACTTCCATTTTTCAGTTACTATCAAATTTATATTCTAATAGCCTAATTTATCCATCAAAATTGATTGGCATCAAGTAGATTCCAGATTTAGTTAAATAATAGCAAAAAGTCTCCCATTTAAGGATAAGACTGCACAGACTAGAGTGGAAGTTGCTGCTTTTCTCAGTAGGAACATTTCCAAAAACATTAAGGATATGTCCTTCGTATGCCCTATTTATCTTCAACGGCAACTTCCAATTAGGTAATTACTTAACTTGGGGAAAAATTGAAAAAAAAAAAAAAATCAAAAATCTGTCTTGACCCTGTTTCATTTCACTTACTAAGAAATCAAAACTTTGCTGTAATTGTATCTCTCTTAGAAATCTGGAGCCTTGTACCAAGAGCATTGCTTCCTTACACAAAAACATTGCAGCTTTGGAATTCACCAAGAACTGAGACCTCTGCCTGAACCTTCTCTCCCTTCTCACACATACACACACACACAGAGGTTTCTGACCCCTCTTTCCAGCAGCATGTCCTTGAACTGCTTCATCCGAGCCTCCAGTGGGACGATGGCTCTCTCCCGAGCAGCTTTAATCTCAGCCTCCATAGCAGCCTCCTTCTCGGAATCGATGTCTTTGATATCATCTCTCCTGAAAAAAAACCAAACATAAAGCGTAATTTGAGAAGCACAACGCCAGCCCTGTAGGTCAAAAAACAAACTGTGCCAGGACAGGATGGATATCACCCATTGCTCCACAAGAACAGGCTTACAGCCTATGAAACCCATTCTCAGACACAGATACGAATGCTTTCCTACTGAGAGCTCAGGAGCCAAGGTACTCCAAATAACTTCAGTGTCAACAGATGACTCCAAGCAATCAGAACACCCTGGCTGCGTTCAAAGGTCTTGCCAGACGTGCAGCAGATTTTACATCAACAGCACTAATTTTCTGATCTCCTCTTCAGGACCACGAGGCACTAAGGGAGTTTGTTCAGACCAGGAACACCTCGAGATCTTCTGGCCAAGTGAGCTGTTTGTTGATTTATGTTCACTAAGAGCAAAGGCCCTTCACCCCAAACAACAACCAGACCTTACTGCCAACAGCTCCATGACTGTCCCTAGGAGCACATGACCACAAATAACATGGCAAAACCACTCGTAAAACAGTGTAAGTATATCACATATATCACTTCCAAAAGGCAACCAGACCAAAGGACCTAAACCAAATTCTTAAACCTTTATAACAGAGTGAAAATAGAGAAACCACTACGAAAATCTAAGTGGTTGGATATTCTAGCAACAAAGTCTTGTGCCCAGAAATCAACAAACAACAGAAGCAAGTTATTCAAGACAAACTGCACTCAAAATATTCCTTGGTTTCACCAACTTACACCATTTATTTCCAAAAGAGATGCTATTTCCTCTCTGCATACGTTTCAGCTATCTCAGGGAAATATCAAATACCTGAGCTGCTGAGCAGCAGAAAGCTGATGATTGTGTTCCCCAACCCTCTCAGTTCCTGTTCTGCTCTGCTGGACACAGCATACACATCTCAGGTTACAAACTTCAGTTATTTTACCTACACAGACTGCCTGGCATTGAAAAAGCAAAAACTTACTTGCGCTTTTTTATTTTAATAGGCTCATCTTCGTTCGCTTCCTCTGCAGCTTCGTGCTCTTCTCTAACTGTAACAGATTTCAACAACACTTTAGATTTTGTATTGATGAAAGGTTTGTAATTTACAAGTGAAGGCTCGTGCACAAACTGAGGACAATGTGTGCAGCAATCGTGTTCTCACAAAGGGAGACACGTGGTTCTCAGTCATTTTCGGAGTTACACCAGGGGAATTTGGGGAGCAGGACTAGTGGACTTGTGATCAGCTCGGGGATTTAAAATGACAAACACTGACCTCTTATTTCCAGGGAAAAACAACTCAGGTTAAAAAGTCTAATGAAGCACATTTGGAACTCCTGATTACCCACTTGCACTTTGCTCTCCTCCGGCTACCAAATCCACATGTCATCCCAGGACCATTTACTAGAATTCAGGCCAGAGAGAAATCTCATCTCAGCAGCTCCTTGAATGTTCTCTGTTCTTGGCAGTTGTTTCCAAACTCTACTCTGGTTGGTGGTCTCTAAGTTAACTCCTCTTCTGTGAGAGCCCACTTGTACATTATGATCAATCTTTTCTGGCCTCTTGCTTATAACACGAACACATTCCCTCTTTTTAGTCAGTAAAAACTGTGGGGTTTTTCAGCCTGTTGGCATTTTACAGAACAATTAACCTTGTTAGCATCTACTTTCTTCAAATGGGCTGTTTTTTCCCCAGAGGACTCTGCAATCTGCATTCCCACCAGCCTCTTACAATGCACATTTACACATACTTTCAGTGTGTCCTTACATTTCTGACACTTATTTAAATGTTACAAATGTTACACTTATTTAAATGGAAATCAACGCAAAACAAGTGAGAATTTACACTCAGGCTTCCTACGATTGCAACAAGATTGTTCTTACTAAGTTTTTTTCCTTCTTCCATTCCTTTTTTGTGAGGAGGTTCTTGAATGATTTTGTCCACGTCAGCTCTCCCGATGAGGTCGTCGGGTCGGTCCCACATGGACAGTCGGGTGGTGGGGTTATAGAAGAACACACGCTCATCCCCCGTCCACACCACACACCTGGGGATGGGACAGGAGGGCTCAGATTACCTTGTCTTCACTCACTATGTACCCATTACCATGTTCATAGACTGAAGCACAATGGCCACACACCCAGGTTACACTGACTGCACAACTGCCAGACATTCCTAGTGCCCAGCTGGGACCCCCTGAACTGCTCCTTTTCTCTGCTGGCAGATTTGAAAATGCAGTAACTGAAATTTGACACTGAAAATGCAGTTTTAAAAATGCTTTTTATCAGGAGCTTTTTAAGAGGAGACTCAGCTCTTCTCTGGAAAAACGTTTTAGAGAGTGGAATCAGATTTTGGGATAAAATTACCTCATCTCTTCAACGCCCCACAGACTATGAGAAAAAGCAACCTCAGGATCTTGCCAGATTTTTGTATGTGATGGGATAAAAGAACCACAGAGGCAATTTAAAGGGAGACAGTTTTAAATACCAAGCATTATTAAAAAACAGCGACAGCTAAATTGCAAAAATGAAAACAATATCACTTTCCCATCAGGAAGATTTTTACCTTTGTCATGCAAACACATAGAGATGATTTACATATACTACAGCAGGAGTCACCCTCCTGACACCACACAGGCACCTGAGCAGTTTCTAGGTTAAGTTAAAAAAAAAGCTTATTTTGGCCAGCAGCTGCAGCTATTTGTTTCCTAAGGTCAAGAGAAGCCCAGGATTTTTTTTTTTCATGCAGTATTTCATACCAGATCAGGTATGAGTCGGTGGCAGGTGAATGGGTTGGGATATGAAATCCTGGCAGTGGGACTGCAGGCATTGAGTGGCACAAGAGCCAACACTGAACACCAGGAGAACTGGCACCCTGTGAGCACTGCTGGCTGGAGGAACATGGTGCTGTTTGGGAGCAGCATACCAAGTACAGGTTCTTTGCACACTCTCACTTATTCTAACTCCCCCAGCAGCCCCCCGGTGGCTCCAGGACCATCCCTGTCAGTCCCACGGCAGCAGCCACCTACCATGGGGTGCCTGGAATAGGGGTGGTGGCAACCGGCTTGGCCTTCTGAGCTGCCTTCTCTTCCTCTGTCATTTCTTCCTCTTTTGGCTCCTCAAGGAAAAAATAAGTTAGAGGATCAGGCAATGACAGCTGGCTAACTATTTATTATACAGTAACTAACTTGTTCTAAACAAGCAAATGCATTTTGAAGCCGTGCTGACAAGCAGCTCACAGTGACACTTCATCCACGCCCAGAACAGAAGCACTGGAATTACAACAGCAGCTGCTACTCCAAAACCTCAGTTCCAAAACCTCCAAGCATTTTCTTAACTTTTGACTTCAGCAAAACCTGACTTAAATGCCTTCCTAGATCTGCATGAATCCTGGAAATCCAGGAAGGCCAGGATACCGGGGCAAGGGTGTGGTTTCTGATAAAGAAATTTTCATTTATTCTTAAAACGCCTTTATTTGAAAACAAGACACAGACTCTGAAACAGTGAAAACCTGCAATAACCTCTGCAGCAGAAATAAATTGAGGTTATTGCTACAGAAACTGGCAACTACCTCAGAAGTAAACAGGATGGAGTGGCAACAAAACCCAGACACTGAATTCTGTGCTTTTGCCTACTAAACTACATTGAAGTTCACAGAAATCAGGATAAAAGTTTTAATGTTTATTCAAACACCCCTTAGCACCCTCAAGAACTATCCTGTTCAGCACAGCACAACACCTTCCAAGGAAGAAGGTACTTTTGTTTACTGAAAACACCACAGTACACATTCTAGGACAAGTGTTCCCAACAGCCTAAACTTAGCAGTTGCAGCACATGGAAAACATGTGAGCTTTGTGTCAAACTGGTCAAAATAATGAAGTAAAGAAATAGAGAAAAAGCTATTAAATATTTCAAACATTCAGGACAAGTTTCATTTTCTCTTAAAATCAGTGAGAGAACACCACATCTATGTAATGAGCTAACTTGCCCCGTGTTCTTACTAATTTCTTAACTCACATACTCTGTATCTTTCTTTTAAATGACCTTTTTATCTTATGTAAAAAAAATAAAAGGAAAAGGAAAGGTCTGAATCCAAAAAGGAAGGCTTTCAAAATCCCCTACAGAATTTAAGAACTCAAATTACTAACCATGGCTCCTGCCAACCTGCCTAGGCCGAGATGCAGCCACAGCTGTGGGATGTGGGACTCAGTGGCCAGACTGACTACTGGGTTCAAGGTATTTTACCTCTTTTATCAGTTCCTTTATAGGTTCTTCTTTTGGCTCTTCTTCTTCCGTCTCCATCGGTAAAGGCTCCTCCGAGGGTTCTTTAATTGGCTCTTTGACCTTCTCTTCCATTTTTTCTAAATAAGGATAGACTCTTCCTGAGTATTAAGGAATCATTATGGAACCACAACAAATTTATTTTTATTGGTGTAATTTTCCAAGCACAACACCAATCCAAAACTTCTTTTGAATGTATTCTCACCACCTTCTGTCCCTCTTAGGCTTTGCAGTGTCCGCTTATAAAGTCATGGTTATCTCCTGTGCCAAGATCTACTTGGCACTGGAAAATGAAATATTGTGAGACAGCTAAAATACTAAAAAGCTGACTAAGGGGTACCCCAACAGGAATGCTGAAACATCAATAAAAATATCAACTAACAGTGCAACACTGAAGACCACTTTCAGATGTTAAATGTTGTGGACAAAAAAAAAAAGAAAGATCTGAGACAATTAATGCAGAATTGCCCAGGGACTGCTCTGCACTCATTTCAAAAAAGCATAAAATGCATAATCTTTTCTCAGCAAAATTGCTCTCTTAGATGTTTTCATCTCAGTAAAAAGACCTATTATTTATTCTGAATTATTAAGAAGATGGGCATTAATTGAACTAACAGTGTAAGTGTCCTGCATTTGCCTAAGCAAAGATTTCTTGCATCTAAAAATTCAGGAGAAAGTAAAAGACAGAACTATTTGGATCTGTGTTCCTAAAAGACTTTATAAACTGAATAAAAGCCACAGGATTTTTGCCCCTTCCTTCTTATTTATGATACAAGAAAAATTTCCCCCCCCATATGACACCCCCCATGGATCTAAAGTGTGTTTAAGTGAACACAAGTCACAGAAGATGAGTGGAACACAATGTAGGGATGTGGACAGGGGGAGACGATATTATTTTACTTCATATTCCAAATCTGTTTATATGTTCTTGAAGATGTGAAATTCAGCCCAACAATCTTCATTTTTTCCTGGTTTACAGCCCTTGGAATAACTGACTTTTCTCCTCCCTTTCTATCTGCAAGTGGAACCTTCTCAAACACATGTGTACGTGAAGTACTCACTTTCTACTGGCACAGGAACACACATTTACCCAAGGCACAGGATTTGAGAGCAACTCTAGAACCAAACACTCTGACAGTACAGTGGGAAACAAACTGCAACTTTCAGACTCAAGACCAACTCACGTGGATACTTACAATCAGAACTTAAAAACATTCTTAAGGGAGATCAGGGATCAGAAACATTCCCGCTCGCGTTTTCAAACACAATCACTAAAGGTCCGAGCGATGTTCCCAGTACGCTGCCGTAGCAAAAAAAAAAACAAACAACCAAACCAAAAGTACCTTTTTCTTTCAGTTCTTGGGGTTTTTCCCATGTGGACTCCAAAGTCCTGTTGTTGTAGTAGTAAGTCTTTCCATCTGCTGTTTTGTACTCCGTCCACTCGGACACCGCGGTGGCTCCCGCCAGTGTCGCGGGGGAGGCGGCGATGGCCACCTGCGGGTGGATCATGGGCACGATGGGGGGGGCCATGCCAGGCAGGACTCCTGGGCAAAGGGAAAGAGGGGAAAAAAGGAAAAAGAAACCAGTAAGTGACGAAGCAGGACCTAACTTACCACCTTAACCCATAGAAATAGAGATTGGTTTTCAAAGTTAAATTGGGAAAGCAAGGCATTGTTACCAAATTTCCTTCCTGTGTTTTGCAATCAGTAATGCCCATTCCCAGGCAAATTAGATGGTTCTTAATTTTAATTAATGTGTAATTCTGCAGAGCACAAAGCTTGTTAGCTTTCAGACATTTGCTTTTATATTTCAAAATTAAGTGCTCTATTTATTAAAAAAGTCTTTACGAGATCTCTGTAGCAAATAATTATTTTTTAAATCTACTCCACTTCTTAATTATGCTATCACTGTAAGAGATAGTCCTATTGCTCTTAAAAAAAGGCAACAGTGGCTTGAATTTGAGCTATAGAATAAAGAGTAGAACTCTGATAAATCTTAAATACTGACATTAATTCAGAGCCTTCAATAAAACCTGATGAGAATGAAATAGTATCAGATTGTTGGGTTTGTTTAGTACTGCAAACTGATTGAAAAAAAAAAACATTTTATTGAAATCCTAAAGTAAAATGGCAAGCAAATATCCAAAGATAAGGAAGCCAGAATGCTGCACTATCCTATTATCTCTGCACTCATCCCAACAAACTGGGTATAACGAACAGATTTGGAACGACAAGTTCTAGAAGAACCAATTGGATAGGACTGGAACTACAATATCATAAATTTGAGCCTCTGACATTGAAAAAGTCTTGTTTTAAATAATGGAAAAGCACACATTACACATTGCAATAACGTGTTCTCAGTGAGTGACTGTTCTTAAATCCACAATTGAAATACGGAAGTTCACACTCAGACGCACAGACACGCACACAACATGCGAGCACAGCCAGCCACTGCACATGTGGAGCAGGAAAACAAAAATCCACACAAGAAACTAGGAACTAAGTATGGGCATGAGAGTCACAGTCATTACAGAACTCAATGGTTACAGAAAACTGTATGGGAGTCTGGGTACAGAATAAGCTGACACTAACAGTTATTTGGGAAGTTATTTCCTGGCCAAATATGATATTTGCATTTATACTGGTTTTGAAAATAAAGTAATATATAGTCATTCAAGTGGGGAAGCAAATAAAGAAATAAAAGAAACAACCACATTCACTACCATGCCAACTTACAGACAAAACGAACTAGGATGGGTTTGGAAATTACCGGTCTTGGTGGTAGCGACTGTCTTTACATACGGGCAGCTGACTATTTGCATCATTGCTACACCTGCAAAACGGATAGGAAGCATGTTGGAAAGCTGCCATGGGATGTCAGCTACCACGGGGTGCTACGGACTTCCTGCCACAATTTAGAATGCCATTTGCAGCTGGCAGAGAGGGAGCCTCCCAGCAAGAAAATGTGAATTACTTTTGCTCCAACATTTTACGCCAGATCAAATAAAAACCTAATTTTAAGCTGCAGCAACGGTCTCTGCCTACGTTAAACCAGCTGTTTAGCAAGTTATTGGGATGTCATTAAAAAGAAAAAAGGTATTTCAGCGAAGATTCAGGGGTTTAAGTTCATCCGAGGGGGAATGCAGCTCTCCTTGTAGGGCAGCACCACGGGAAAATATCCCATTACTGGGGCTGCTTCCACAGGCAGCCTCTGCTGGGACAGACCCATGGGGAGCAGCAGCACAGTAAAACTCACAGGCTTTGCTGTCCTCAGTCTGCTGCTGCACTTAGAGAGCAGGGTAAGGCTGGAAGGACAGATCTGAACTACTCAGAGCAGCGAGACGGGGTGACAGCCAAGTGCAACCCAGAGGGAAAGCTGAGGGTACGAGGGTCATTACAGAAAGGCTGCAGGTGGAAGAAAGGAGGTAAAAAGCAATGAAGCTGCAGACAGAGGTACACAAAGCTGCACTAGCACAGGGGCAGCCCAAATTTTCTTTATTTTTGATTATCAAGAATGGCACAAGCTGAAAAATATTTTAAAAGCCATAACTCGCCCTCAGAAAGGTGGCACCATGCACTGGTCTGCTCTCCAGCTCAGTAAGAAATGACACAGAAAGGCACAAAGAGAAAAAGCAGCTTGTCCTCTTTGATCAGACCAAAATTCAGCGGGAAATTAGACAGGGATAAGGGGAATGCATTTCCAAAACCTCCATTTTAGGTGCAGAAGGCAACTATAAAAATTCTCTCTGTCTGGTCCAGTCTGGATGCTCAGAAACTGAAATACTCCAGAAACTTTCTCTTCAAGGGTTTCAATTCATCATTGAGGTGGAAATGCTCCAGTGGAAAGTGAAATTAAACCCCTGTGTTTATAACCAAAGTAATTTCTGGGTTTGTTCATTACAGATATAGTGTGGAAAGCATACACAAATACTGCCAATTTATTTAAAAAGACAGGATTAGAATTGTAATGTTCTGTAGTAATAATTTCAATGAGAGAATCCCAAACTAGTTTTATTAAAAACTTATAAATTGAGACATAAAAACATTGACTCAAACAGCACTGACTGAAGTGTTCATCTAAATCAGGGGGGTGGTCATGTTGTGTACTTGACAGTGGATCTGCAAATTCGTTTTGTTAAGGAAGTTACAGCATGTCTCCAACGTGGGTCAGTATAAACACCACTATCTGCAGGGTGCTGGAGTTAGGGATGCTGCAGCACAGGTAAGACTGAGCAAACACCCAAGCTGTTTCCTCTGCTGAGGTCATTCCCAAACATAAAACTGACTTAGAACATAGGAATTGAGAGAAAGCAGACTTACTTTTTAAGATCTGAGATTATGAGATATCACTAATCAACACTTCCCTTGCTCCATCTTACTGCAGTGTAACAGAGATTAACTTTGAAATTACTAGACAGTGGCACTGTTCACCTCTGCCCCTCTAACACCAAATCCTCTGGCTGACACCACACCTAGTGCTGAACATTCCAAACATCTACAGTCTAACCTTCAGAAGCCCTCCTGACTTCACCCAATACCACCATGAAGTAATTTTGATTTCTCTTCTGTTTCTTGTTAATGTAAAAGCTTTTAAAGGTTTCCTTCTCTTTTACAGTGTTTATAAACCCTCACAACCAACTCAAGTCAGAATTAGCTGAAAGCGGACAGACTTCACCCTGTAATAAGGTGAACTGACAAATCAGACCCACTAGTGGAAGCAGCACTTTGCTGTCAGGTGTTCTTCCTACATGCTGTGGGTTCCACCTGAGTCCAGCTCACCGGGAGAATTGGTCAGAGCCCACACTTGTTACCAGGGAAGTTCTAAACAAAGTAATTTTCAAAAATGAGTTTCAGGACGAGATCGATGTTCCTGCTCTGCCTTTGCTCCTGTACTGCACTACTCCCAAAACTTTTTGACTGACAGCTTACAAGAAAGCCCAACCCAGGCACATACCCAGTGTCTCCACCTCCACTGGCACTCTTCTCCACTGCTCTGACCATCCCCACTTTACCTGACAGGTCACACTTGCATAGATTATATCCCTCACAGGTGTGTAAGGAGCTCTCACTCCATGCTGACCTTGCCAGCAAGGAATCAGAATTCACAGTTCAGCACATTCAGCCAACCACCTTTAAGGCTTAACCCACTTTACTGTTCCTCCAAACCTCACAAATATGTAGGACTTCTCCCTCTACTCTTTATCTATTTCTTGTTCAGCCTTGAATATCATGTTCCATTTGTTTCCAGTCTTAAAATGAGTCCTACACTGCAATTTCCTTTTCAGGCCAATACAGATTAAGGTAGCTTTGCTCAGTTATCTTAAAAGACTGTTCTAAAAGCAGAGGCAGCTAAAAGCTGGTGCTCTCTTCTAGTCAGCATTTTAACTGTTTTCAGGCTTACTTCCCTTAGCAAAGGAGTGTTCTGAAGGGTTACTTTACATCCACCCAATTCAATGGAAGGTAAAGGCCTCCCTCCAGCTGCACTGGGTGGCTGTGTTAGGAGGACAGCAGGGAGGTCACCTCCCTCAGCTTGTACAAGAGTTAGAAACAGTGATGATTCTTTGTCATTCTTAATCAGAAACTAACTTGGATCCAATACAACTGCAGTCTCCAACCTTCCTTTGCAACACGAAATCGACAGCTGGTGGTGTATGTTTAGTGCTACTGTGCACTGAAACACATCAATTTTGTACTAGAACAGGAACTCAACTGTATCCATGCAAATGAAACGTGGTGTGTAAGCACTAAGTGGCATTAGTGACCTCCTGCAGCAACTACAGAGAGCAAGTGAGCCCAACATTTTCCCAGCCTAAAATTCCTTCCTTAGGTATCTAAATATTTCATAAAAACTTAGGAAACTGATTTACCCAGAAGCATTGTGCTGCCACCTAAGATTCATTCTCATTGGTCTTTAAACCTAAAGCCTGGGAATAACATCCTGGCACTCTGAATGCCTTATCATGGTCCTCAGGTCACACCTCAACACTCAGCACTGTACCTGATGGCTGCAGCCTGAGAGAACTGGGAACACCTGACATCACTGGGTCATGATTTCCATGGTAATTGTTCCTGCTCATCCATGTCCTAGTAAATATTTGTGACTTAAGGTCTAAATCAAGCAAGTGAAAAAAATTATAGCAATATCGCAATTAGTAAAATATAGCGCTCAATATTCTCATTTAAACATTATATGTTTAAATGCAGCTGTTTTCTGCTAAGTATAGCAAAGAACTAGAAGTCAAAAAATTTTATGTTCTTTGTTAATTAAAAAGTCTGTCTGCTAACCCTGAATTCTTTCAGAAATACTCTGAGGAGAGGATCCAGGCAAGTTCTGTACACAGTGGACACATGAGTGCAAACAACTGACAACATGGACATGTAGCAGACAAGACAATTACAGTTTGCCAATTTACCTGGAAGTGGAATAGGCATGCCAGGAAGGGGGACACGAAATGGAGGTACCATTACTGGTGGAAAAGCAGGAATTGCTGCAGTTGGTTGAGGTACTGCATGAGGAACTGCAGGAGGCAATGTCTGTGGGACTGGCTGGGGTACAGTCTGCACAGGTGTAGCAGAAGGAGCAGAGGTTGAAACACTGACTGATGGTGTGGCAACTGAAACACCCGAACTCGGGGTCTGGTCTTGTGTGGTAGGTGCTGATAAAAAAACACAAAAGAACACCTTGTATCTTAGACACTGCAATATATTGCTGCAAACATACTGGCGCTCTGTTTCCCAGTACATAAGAGATATGCTCGGATATAACCAGCAGGAAGACACTCCTGGACAAAAAATACTTTGCCTTCTCTGGAACATTAAATATTCACATAGAAAGTCAATTTCCAATTTCACTTTGTCCCATTCTTTGCACCTAACAAGTCTCTATAGCAGTAGCAAAGGACAAATACAGCCTGAAATGAGGTTCTACTCTGTATCCCTGTTCAGAGAAACAGAAAGCAAAGGTTACAGAGAGTTTCCCATAGCAACAGACTGTCCTTGTGTTACGTGAACACAGTTTCTGCTTTTAACAGCAGCATCTGCATGACAGCAGTCTGCCTAAAACTATGCCGGGCTGCATTCCCAGAACAGGAAAATATCAATAAAAATGTGTAAATAAGTAAGGAAAAGGAAAGTACTTTTGTTCAGCAGCTGCAAGAACTTTCTTGGTCTTCAGTGCCTCCCAGTGGGAAAACACATGACTGGTATTTAGTTCCATCATCCCTGCAGCATGACTGAAACCAGCCCTTAACTGGGAGCAAACAATCTCACAGCACGGGCCAAGAGGAATTACAGACAAGTCTGTTTAAACTTCAAATTCACTCTGCAAGATTTGGTGCAGGGAAGGAGGGAAAAAGAAAAAAAAAAAAGAAACCACACCAATTTATGGTCATATTCCAATGGGCACACCATGCATTTTTTAACACTACCAGAAACATTCCAAATAACATAACAGTATTAGCATATTTAAACAAAGATTTCTGATCTTTCGTTAAGCACTTCAGAAAGGGTGAAAGTTCTTAGCAGTGCCTAACATTTAGGGAAACAGAGCAGACAGTCAGTATTTGATTTGTAAAACTTAAGTCAAATCAGTACCAGGCAAGAATGAAGCTCAGCCAGAAGTCCCAGTATTTTTTACGTTCTGAGAGTTATAAAATTATTTTCAATTATAGAATTTCATCACCTAGGCACAGACACCAACAGTAACAGTTCTTGAAAGCAAAGACAAAGTTTAGCAGATAGAACAGGCAGAAGTGAAAGAGATTCTCAGCGTTCGATATTAGGAAATTTAAGTTCAGAGAAGGTGTGTAAAGTGCTGTCACCAAAGCAGGATCAGCTCTCCCAAGCCTGGCATTGCATCAGGAGCTAACATTCACCTCCTACCCGAGGTTACTGGGCACAACCCTTAGGTTAACACAGATCATAGCTCAACAAAGCTGCTGAACACAGTACTTAGTTACCTTTCAAAATAAACAAAAGCCCTAAAATGCTTGAGCAACACAAGTCTTTGTTGCTCTAATGATGTGTCCTCCCACAGCCTCAAGGAAAAGAGAATTTGAGGGTCATGTAAATTTGACTCCTTTTCATACACAGATTCTGAAGTTTGGGCTAAATGGTGAGTTAAGCTTCATTTGTCTCCCCTGTTACAGGAAAAAGACCAATTCCAGAGGCTGCAACTCTACCCCCACCTGGAGTTGGAACAGTTCATCTCCTGCACACTCTCTGGCCTGGCTCAGTGAACACATCAGAGCCAGAGCAGCTACAACACCCAAGGCTGTCCCAGTGCTGGATACCTGCTCATCACCAGTGCTGTCTGTCTGTCATGCAGACAGGATGCTCTCTGATCTGCTCCCTGCCCAGCACACCTCACTCTGGACACGGGGAGTGACCTCACTCAGTTTGCTGCTGACAGACTCACATGCAAACAGACCCATAGTACATAACACACATCTCTGTCAAGATGCACCTGAGGCTCCTGGGTAGCACACACGGGACAAAGTGCAGTGCCAACCACACTGCTGGTGCACAGTTATGCATTATGTGCTTGCTGTGTAAATTCAGCCCCCTTCCCTCAGTTGGGAAACCCTTACAAGCAAAGGCTCAGCCCATGGAAGCAGCACTAATCCCCAGACTATTATTCAACCGTCATGAGTGAACAATAATGGCTCTAAGGACTTTCTTTTTCCTCTTTGTGCAACTCTAGAAAATAGGAACTGAGGAGGCTTAGGCAGAAGAATAATACTAATAAAAGTAACACACCAAAGTAGCTCTATTCTGCAATCAACCAATACTCACAGCCCAGCAGCTCTCAGAAATCCAACATCCTACAGCAACACATGCCATGGAGAAAACCACCAGGAAACTGCTATAACTGAACTCCTACCTCAGGTCATCTTTTCTTTTGAAACACCTTTAAAAACAGTTCAGCTCTATCTAAAGTCAAAAGGAAATAGATGCATAATAGCTCTGAGATGATGTGATAACAGCAGGAGAAAAATATACAAAGACCTGAAGAACTCTTTGAGACTGGGGGGGAAAAAAGGTTTGCATGCAAGGTCCTTCTGGATTAAACACTGTACGTTAAATTCACACTCCACTTCATGCTGAAACAACCTTCTCCTGGACACCGAGTTTTTGTTGCCATTCCCCATGCAGCACCCCCACCACCTGCTCCCCCCATCGCCAGGTCCGGGACACCCCCGGGTACTCACTGGAGTTAGTCTGGGACACTGAGGTGGCCGTGGTGGTGGTGGAGGTGGTGGAGGACTGTGTGCTGGAGGAGGTGGATGGCGAGGCTGCGGACGCAGGGCTGCTGGTGGTGGGGGTGGAGGCCCCCACGGCCTGGGCCTGTGCCTGGGCCGCCAGCATCGGCGTCAGCTCCGACTGCTGGATCACCTTCACCCCGTCCGGCTTCGTCCAGGCCGACTCGCGCGTCCGCGCGTTGTAGAAATACACCTGAGGGGAGAGCGGCCCCGTCACCGCGGCTCGGCCACACACGGCCCAGCTCCTCCAGTTTTACAGCAGGAACAGGGGGGAGCCAGGAGCATGGCTTCAGTGCCCAACTGCGTGGCCAGGGGCTCACAGCGGGACCACCCCGGCACCCATCTCACCTTCCCGTCGGGAGTTTTGTTCTCTACCCAGATCTCCTCAGCTGGGGGCATCGCTGGTGTTCCCGGCGCGGAGACCGGCGGCATTCCTGGAGGGAACATCATACCAGGAGGTGGTGGCATGCTACCCATGGGAGGAGGCATAAATGGTGGTCTCTAAAGGCATATAATAACAATAATGATCACAATGACAACAACAACAATATAATTTCCAAGCAGTTTTCCTTTCTTAGAGCATCAACAGACAGTACATTGGCAGTAAGGATAACTCTGCCAGGCTTGGGAGCTTCTCTAACAATCCAGTGCTCCCAGCTCAGGGAATGTGCCTCCTGCCAACCCCATCTATAGCAGAACAGCTGCCAGCACTTCACTTCTGAGATGCAAGCACCAATGCATCTGAAAATGGTGACATGAAGAGAAGTGTGGTGAAAGAAAAGTCCTCTCCTGAAAAGGACAAAATATCTTAATGCAAGGAAGAAAAAGAATGGAAGAGCTGTTCCCAAATAGCTGCTGCTCAGACATCCCCACCTGTGACCCAAATACCCCACTGAACAGTTACCCAGTGACCCTCCCAGGGAAGAAATATTAAAAAAAATTAAATTATAAGTAAGGGCCCAATTTGATAGCACAGCTGAGCAGTGGGTTTCATTACAATCCACTATTTTCCTCAATTTCCCATTAACTAAATTTCTAACTAGTGCCAATTAAAAGTAAAAAGATGTAATTACATGTTCATTATTGCCTCATGATAAGAAATCCCAACCTGCCCTGCATTCCACAGTTACCTGAAAGCCTCAACACCTGTCTGTAATTCAAAGTACATTCAGTTCTTTTATTCTACTTGTTCATTTGTGCTGTTTGAAATTCCCCGTGCACAAGTACAACAAACACTTCCCTATAAAAAGACAGTTGACAAAATTCACTGAGCTCTTTTAACTTACTCTGCAAACACCTACAACTACAGCCCTAATTACCTCTATCACTCCAGCTTTAAATGAAGTTGTGATTCAGAAGCTTTGCTCTCCAGTGACAGCCTCAAGCTGAATGCTCACCTGACACCCTGAGGGCTCTGCTGGGGCCAGGCCAGCCTGGGACATCCCGTGGCACAGGGAGGGGGTGGCTCAGTGCCAAGCTGCACACACAGGCCCTGAGCTGCACCCCTGCACCCAGAACTGGAGCTGTGCCCCTGGCAGCTGCCAGTGCTGCCATGTCCTTGGCTTCTGTCTGCATTTGGCTTTTGTTGGAAGCTTCCCCGAGATCCAACTTTCTGCTCCAAGAGCGGTATTTTAAACTGCTCTTTAAATCCAGGTACCAAACCAGAAACAGTAATTTGTGTTAAACACTACTATAAAGGAAGCCAAGAGTGCATGGACAGCCTTCTGTACAAATACATGAACCCCTCAAGGCAACTCCAGCCTGCCTTGTCCTCCCTTGTTCCTCCCCCCATCTCCTGCACCTGCCACACAATGAGCTTTCCTGCTCTACAACCTGTGTGAAGGATACAGTGAAGCTCACTTTTCACCTACTGCTGCTGCTTTCCCCAAAGCAGGAGTCACACCATGAGGGCAGTTGGTGTCTGGTGCATAGCCAGGGCCTCAGCACGTCCTGAGCCCTGCTCCGAGCACAGCTTCCCCACTCCCACCATGAACCCCTCACCTCAGTGCGGAGCAGAGCACGGTGCTGGCACAGCCTGGGACACCCAGCTGTGCCTGGCACTGGTGAGGAGCTGTGGAGCTCCCAGCTTGGCACAACCAACCAGCCCCGTGTGACACCGGGAGCAGCAGCACCCTCAGGATGTAAATCAAAAACAGAAACCCCAGAGATACCGGCAGCCGGGCCTGGGATCCAAAGTATCTCTGGCTGGTTCTTGAAACTGCAATTACAAGTAGTGGATTTAATCCATTATTTACAGCACGTGGTAGCATTGAGCTCCTCAGCCCACAGAGCACTTACACTGCCCTAATGGCACCGCACCCCCACAAGGCAAATAAACAACAGCACTGCACCCCACAAGGCAATTAAAATAATCCATTTTTCACTCACAAAGGTCTTGTCCCTTCCAAAATGTCCAGGTCTCTGAAAAGTAGACAAAAGACCTTAAACCATCCATCGGTTTAGCATTGCCTCTTGCCTCGAGGAGCTGTGCAGCAGCTCATTTGCATACCACAGGTATGCAGTGGTAAATAACACCACATCTGAGCCTTGTGCTCTGTCCTGCCCCGCTGTTTCCATACCCATTTTAATGTCCCTTTTTGTACAATTGCCACAGAATCACACAATCACTGAGGTTGGAAAAGAGCTCCAAGATCATCGAGTCCAACCTGTGACCGATCCCCACCTTGTCACCCAGACCAGAGCACTGAGTGCCACGTCCTGTTGTTCCCTGAACACCTCCAGGGACAGTGACTCCACCACCTCCTTGGGCAGCCCTTTCCAATGTCTGACAGCCCCTTCCATGAAGAAATTCTTCCTGATGTCCAACCTGAATTTCCCTGGCACAACTTGAGGCCATTTCCTCTTGTCCTGTCCCTTGTTCCCTGGGACCAGAGCCCGACCCCCACCTGGCTCCCCCCTCCTGTCAGAGGGTTGAAGAGAGCGAGAAGGTCCCCCCTGAGTCTCCTTTTCTCCAGGATGAGCCCCCCCAGCTCCCTCAGATGCTCCTGGTGCTACAGACCCTTCCCCAGCTCCATTCCCTTCTGTGGATACACTTCAGTCCCTCAATGTCCTTCCTGAATTGAGCGGCCCAGAACTGGACATTTCCACGTGTGAAGACAAACAGGAATAATCCCTAAATCCCACTTAACCCACCCGAGAGAACCCCCGTTCCTTACCTGTAGATGCGGAGGCCCCATGGGTGGGGGGATCCCCCCCGGGGGTGGCATCGGGGGCATGCTGGGGTCGAAGGGGGGGCGGCCGAAGGGGGGCCGGGGGGGCGGAGGGGGTCCCCGCATCATCCCGAAGGGGGGGGGCGGCCGCAGGAGGGGCGGGGGGCCCCGCAGCACCGCGCTGGGCGGGGGCGCGGGGCCGCGGAACCGCAGCGCCTGCTGCTGAGCCATCCTGGGGAGAGACAGAGAGGGATACAGGGAACACGGGTCACTGCCGATCGCTGCTGGGCTGCGGGAAAACCAGTGGTGACCGTGAACAGCGATAAACACCGACAGACACAAAAATCGGTGTGAAAAAACCGCCAAGTTTGAGCGGGTAAAGCTAAGCTTGCAACTACTTTAAGAGATTCCTCTCCTTCGCAATTCAAGGTTATTAGTCCCCAAATGTTAGTTTCTACTCGTGGGAATCGATACCCAGAGGTGCGATGGGGTGGTCAGGTGCTGGGAAGCGCATCCCGACCTGCCAGAGCTCCTTCAACACGCCCTGCTGCTCTGGTCCGTCCCGGGGCCCTCCGGCCGTGCCCGGGGCGGGGTCGCTTCTGCCGCTCCAAGGGCTCCCGTGTCCCCCGCGGACGGGACCCGCGGCAGGGCCCGGCCCCTGAGCACCCGAGACAGGAAACACCGTCACCTCAGGGACCGGCCAGCGCTGCCCCGCGGGAGCTCTCCTACTGCGCGAAAGCAGTGCGGGCATGCCCCGGGACCGGGAACAACATGGGCTACGAGACGGTGACCGGCGACACACATGGTCTGTCCGCACTGGGAGGAGTCCCCGCGGCACCCGCGCCCGGGGGCGGCCCCGGCCCGCGGACCGGGGACAGGGCCCGTCCCGCAGCACGCGGGGCCGGGAAATGGAGGCGGGAGCGCTCCCGCCGGCCCCTGCGCGTCCCAACCCCATCCCCACTCCGCCCGGGCCCAGTGCGGCCCGCCCCGCGACCCCGCGGTACCGCAGGTCGGTGCCAAAGCGCTCCCCGGCCGCCGCCGCCGCCTCCCCGTCTCCGCCGCCGCCGCCCCGCTCCGCCATGGCCGCCGCCGCCGCCGCGCGCACCCGCCCCGCCCCCGCGCGCGGCTCCCGACGCGTCCCATTGGCCGCACCGCACGCCCGTCAGCGCGTGCGGGGGCGGGCGCGCCCCGCGATTGGCCGCCGCGCCCGCCGGCTTTGAATGGGGGGAGCCGGGCGCGCCCTCATTGGCTGCGCGCGGGCGGCGCGCGCCGCTCGCGGACGGTGGCGTCACGTGGGGCGCGACCCCCCGTGGGGGAGAACCCGGAAGTGATTTTCGGCCGTAAAGGGGAGGGGGGGGAAGAAGGGACGGGGCGCGGCGCCCAATCAGCGGGCGGGACGGCGCGAGCCAATCAGCGCCCGGGGCGGTGGCGCGCGCCCGGCCAGGGGAGACGAACGGGGGGTACGTCCCGCCCCGTGACGTCACAGGGTCTCGCAGCCAATGAGCGGGCCTGCAGCGGGGAGTCGGGGGTCCACTAGGGGGCTCTGTGAGCGGGGTGGTGGGGGGGGTAATCCTGAGGGACCCCGCGGCGGGGAAGGGACCCCGCGGCGGGGAAGGGACCCCGCGGCGGGGAAGGGACCCCGCGGCGGGGAAGGGACCCCGCGGCGGGGAAGGGAC
>NW_016690280.1:464702-572199 GCF_001604755.1 Lepidothrix coronata
TTTCAGCACCGAGGTTCCCTCTGGCACAGTGGGGCAGCCCTGGAGCTGCCGGGACCGGCCCCTGCCGTGGAGCTGCGGCAGCCGTGGGGCTGTGCCGCCTCAGACACGCTGACATCTTGTCATCCTGTTTTAATTTTTTTTTCAGATTTCAGGTTGAAGTGTGATGCCAAATTAAAAATTTTGCCCTGAGCTGTCTGCAGGGCCTCTGGGCTGCTGCGGTGCCAGCATCTGCCGGGGAGACCCCCAGGTCCCGTGTCGGAGAGCAGCAGCGGGGGGAGGCTCTGCTTCCCCAGTCTCCCCCTTTCCCCCTCAGCCTGGCAGTTCACTGCTCAAATTGGGAGTGAAGCACCCTCCTGCTGTGGGTGCTGTGGGTGCTCTGGGTGCTGTGAGTGCCGTGGGTGCTCTGGGTGCCGTGGGGGCCGTGGGTGCCGTGACCCAGCTCAGTGGTGGGGCTGGGCCAGCCCATTCCAAGGCCATAGGAGGCATCAACCAGGCGTTGTGGGGAGCAGGTAGGTCTGGGCATTGTTGGAATTTAACAGGGCATGTCCCCATCTGTTGGCATGGCATGGCACAGTGTGGTTCATGCAGGCCGCAGGCACGGAGCTCCCCGGTCTGGCCCAAGGTTTTCCCTGTATTTTACATGAAAAAATCCCATTTTCTCTATACATGAGGAGTCGGCAGATTCCCCTTGACACAGGGAAGCAGGTGCAGGCTCAGCTGTGGTGAGGGCAGTAGGCAGGTGGGAGGTCTGGGAGGTGTCCTGAGTCAGCCAGAGCAGGGGGTCACCCAAACTAGGGCTCGTTGGAGGTGATGGCTGGAGAGGGGACAGCAGAGCCGAGCCCAGCCTGGCTGCCTGCAGTGTGTCATCTCTTGCAGCTCCTTGGCCGGGATAGTGCCCTGCGAGTCCTTCTGAAATTATCAGAGTCCTGTAACTGCATCAGCCACCACAGAACTGAGAGCAGGCCCTGGCCAGGAAGCCCCATCCTGAAATTCTGGGGGCATCCAGGGAAAGTTCTCCTCACTGAAACCAGCTACAGAGCTGACACTAATAGAAAAAGACCACTAAAAAGCTGTGTGATATTGTGTTCTGCTCCCGGTCCCTCTCTCCCTTCGTTGCTGCTGGCATTTTATGAATTATTGATGTGCCAAGGTGCTGCCGCTCTCCCGTTTCCTCTGCGCTGCTCCCACTGCCGCAGCTGGGTCGGGCCGGGGCTGGGCTGCCAGCAGGGGATGCCCGGGAGGGGCTCGGTCCTGGCGTGTCCCCAGGGCAGAGCTGAACACCTCGGTCCCTGTGCTGGGGCACAGATCGAGGTTCCTAAACGGCGCAGCGGGGGCTTCACGCGAGTGTGGCGATGCCCCGCGTGCTTCCCTGCTCCTGCGAGTCTCTGACCACGGCTTGTGCTCCCCCCGGGTCCCTTCTCCAGCCCACACTGCCGCGGGCTTCTCCCTCGGCTCCCTCACTCGGAGCACACGCGGTCTGGCAGAGGGGGCTGAGCGGGGTCACCCCCAGAAGTGCCCCAGGAGAGGGGTCGGGGCGGCCGTCGGGGATCGCGGCAGGGTCAGCTGAGGGGACAGCCCGGCAGCGCTCCGTGTCCCCTCCCGGCGGGGCTCCGTGTCCCCTCCCGACGGGAGACGCTCCCGGGGCCACGTCCCAGCCCGGTGCAAGTGTGCGTGACGGGGTGTCCGGGAGAGGAGATCATCCTCGGAGCGTTGCAAATGTGCCTCTTTCCCCAGAGAGCTCGGGAATGCTCCGGCTCTGGGGTTAATATTTCATGAGGTGCTGGGACAGAAGCTGGCTCCAAGGCACGGGACAGACGTGCTCTCCCGCAGGGTGCGGGAGGGTCGCGGTGGTACCCGCAGCCACTCCCCGCGGTCCCTGTGCGGGGGCTCAAGCCAGGGACGGGGTCGGGGGAGGCTTCGTCAGGTGATGGATCTGTGCCATTCCAGAGGGCTCCTCCAATCCGGTGCTGCTTTGGCTGACTGGGACTGTGTTGAACTGGAGCCAACTCACTCCTCAGGCCCCAGCTCTGCCGTGCCGTCCTGTCCCGGGAATGGCACTGGTGTGAAATCCCAGGACGCTGCATCTCATGGCCAATTTGCTCAGGTTTCCTCGGCGGGGGCTAATGTGTTTTCCATGTTAATGTGCCTGCACGTGGCATCCAACCTGACTGCAACATGGAGCCACTAATACTACATGACTGGCTCACGTGCCCCGTTGGCAGGGGACAGGGCTGCGCGTGTCGCTGCTGCTCCGCTTCTCCACCCGGCTTTGGCCTGGGCTGACCCCAAATTTATGATATTTCAGGTTTCCTCATTAAAGGAGGAAGCAAACAACTCCTCTCACCCCATTGTCTTGGACAAGGAAGACACTTGCTCTGTTCAAAATATTTCAGGTTCCTTCACTGCCCCTCCTCTGCCTCCCCACTAAAAAACTACTGAAAAAAGCAGAAGATCTCTATTTGAAAAGTCCACCATTAAAAGGATTATCAAAATTTTTCCTAAATATTTTCTTCTGTCTTTAGATGAGAGTTATTTTGTGTTGTGAGGCATTTCAGCCTGTTGGCAGCATCAGAACTTGGTCAGCTCATTCCCCATGCGACCTTCTCAGAGCTGGCCCCAGCTACCCCTCCAGCTCCATCCCATCTGCAACTGCCTTGGAGGTTCCTCTGCCAGCAAGGGATCCAGGAATCCACCCTTCTTACCTGCCCAGAATCCCCATCCCTAAACCTCCTTCTCTGTCCTACTCCAAGGAGACCCACATGCTCATTCCCCTGCTCCACAGGAAGGGGCCTGTGTGTCCCATTCCCTCGCGAGTGCCTGGAGCTGTGTCTGTCAACCGGGGAGTCACAGGGTGTAAAACCAACCAAGCAAAGAACAGAGGTTCAGATGTTTTCCAGAGGCTGTTACATGTTCTCACTGCAGTACCTGAAGGAGGATCCCTGAGCTGTGCTAGTTTTCCTAGCAGAGATCCGCACTCAGGCCAGGATGTGGCAGTGGCTGCAGACTAATTTGTTTTGACATTTGGGGAAAAACAAATGTATTCTGAGACAACTGAGATATCAAACTTTAACTACATCTCTGACTCAGATCCTTGGCGTGTTTTGTTCCTGCTGGCAGAGCCCGTAGGGTGCAGGGAGCTGTCTGGGGGGGGGGCTGCGGGGGGGCTGCAGGGCCCAGGGGAGGGCTGTGGGGAGCTGTGGAGACACCACATGCAATGGGGGAGACCTGCTCGGGCACCTGAGCAATACCTGAGGCTCTGGGCAAATGGGCCCAGCTGAACCTTCGTTACTTTGCATCACACACGTCTTGAAAATGTAGTCCCTCTACCCAAATAATGTCCTGATTTTTGGTGGGTTTGTCCTCTAACCTCCTGCATGTGTTGGTGTTGGTGTGGACTGCAGTGTTTGGGTGTGCTCTGTGCAGAGCTGCAGCTCTCAAAGGAGCCTGGAGGGTGTGTCTCCCCCAGGGCAGCCCAGGCACTGCCCCTTGGCCCTGCCCGGGAGAGCACCCAGGGGAGGATTTGTCCCCTGTGCCATGGTCCCTTCCCCTATGACATCCCCAAGGCCTTGGGATCCAGTGCTCGAAGGTGTCTGACTGTCCTGGAGTGACTCTGACCACTGCTCCTTGCTGAGCTGGGCTGGGTTGGGCTGGGCTGGGTGCTGGAGCGCTGAGGCTCCCAGTCCTCTAGTCCAGGGGCCTGGCAGTCCCTCATCCCAGAGTCCCACATCTCCAGATGCAGAGTCCAGTCTTCACTCCAGCCATAGGGACCACAGCCCCCAGACCAGAGTCTGGAGCAAAGCCTGGGCTCCAGCAGAAGCCACTGTCCTAAGAAAGGTTTTTCATCCCAAACTGAATGTGTCTCCTGGGGTGGGCGAACATCCTTGAAAACTCAGAAGGGAAACTTCTCAAGGGAAACTTCTCAAGGGAAACTTGAGTGTGGAAGGTGTGGAGAAAAAAAAAGAGACTGGACGTTGGGATTTTTGAAGCTGAAAACACCAGTTTTCTCTGGGGAAGTGGCATGGCCCCTGCTCCAGCCTGTGCTCCCCTTGCCAGTAGCTGCTCCTTGGACCAGCCCCTGGTGCCACCACAAGTGTGGGTGAGCACCACCAGGGACCCTCAGCGGGTCCTGCTGCTCCCGTGGGACATGGGACATGCCCTGATGTGGGGATGCACACACACACACAGGCTCCTCCCAGGCCACCAACCCTTCCTGTCTGCACTGCAGCACCTGCTACCTCCCTCCTGCACCCCCAAACCCACCCATGCTGGGTGTCCCCATGTGCCCCATCCTGTGGCCTCTCCCACACACACGCTTCTGTACATCTGGGGGCTGCCCCCAGGTCCCCCCGTGATATCAGATGTGCTGCTATTGATTTCCTCTCTGCATTTGTTTTTGTTATTCATTATTAATGGGATCATTTTCCATCCTTAGTGCACGAAGGCAAATTTTGTGTAAAAATCAATTGAGTGAGCAGCGCCAATGGCTTGTTTGGTTTTCTCTGCTTTCATCTCCTGTGTGCAGGGCCCGGGAGACAGAGAGCAGGATATTAAGGAACAAGCATGGAATGGAGGAAAAAATAATAAATCAATTTTTAGTCGTTCAGAAACCACAGAAAGGGATTTGCCTGCTGAGCCTTTCATGCATGTACTGGGTATTTCCTAGTTCAGCAGGTTTCCCTTTCCACTTTACCTGGGCTGTCACTGAAAGGGAATTCCCTTTCTCGGCAAATTTCACCTGCATTTTTCATTTTACCTGTGGGAAGTGGGTTTGTGCAGAGGGTGTGTTTTGAAGAATTAATTGTTTCAGGGTGGGACCCACAGACCTACTGCCCAGGACAAGGAGCCCCAGACCTTGATGACAAATGGGAGTCCTGATCCTGAGGCACCTGGAGAGACTGAGGGGGCAGGAGGGAATGCAGGGCTGTGCTGTGGTGGCAGGACATCACAAATTCGGTATCCCAAGCACTGGCTTCATCCTGCTTCCCACTACCCCTTGGCAATGCCATCTGGCTCCAGGGCACTGCTCATTATTCCAAGGGGAAAACGTATATGGACAGCTTCTTTGTGTCTCCGCAGCAGTAAATATTGGTTCTGAATTATTCCCACTGAAATCGAAGGAAGTTAATCCCCAGCTCCAGGAAGACCAGATGAGTTTCCTGTATCACAGTGGGTTTATCTGGCATCAGAGCTTGGGGAGCCAAACCCAGGAACAGACTAAGGCACCAGTGAGGACCAAACAGGACGTACCTGATCTCCAAAGTAAATCTCAAATGAAGGGGTCAGGTCCTGTATGTGACATCTGGGCAGAGCAAGGCACGAACCTGCACATGTAAAGTGAAAATAAACCCGGGATTTTCAGACTGAAATCTGGGAAGAGCCTCTGTAGGGCTGCTGGGAGAAAAGGATCAAGGAGCGAGGGAGGGTGAGCAGAAATGTCCAAGGACTTCAGATCTCCCTGGTGAACGTATTCGAGGGGAGGAGGAGCCCACAGAAGCTGTTTTCTGGGACAGTAACTCCAGGTTTGGGAAAGTTCGTTCAGGATTTTTTTACATCTTTAAGCCACTCTCCGGGGCTGAGCAAGAGGGACAAACGCAGAACTGTCACAAAACGACAGATCTAGGTAACACCAGAACAGCCACAAATAAAACCGCAGGGCCCCTTTTGCCATTATAGGAACAAGCCCTGTCCGATCTCCCTTCCAAAGGCGAACAGGGATAGAGGTGACAGCTCCGGAGCTGTGAGGGTGTCCTGCACAGTCGGGCAGGAGCGGGAGCTCGGCGGGGTGCAAGCTGGGTTAACCCAAATCGGGTAGGGCACTAATCCCATCGGAGGGCAGCGTTAGGAGCTTTGGGTTATTTCTGCTGGATGCTGGAATACAAAAGGCTTGAGCCTGCGGTGCCCCGCGGCAGTGGCAGCACCAGGGATCCGGGGTGGATCCCCATTCCCGTGCCAGGAAATTCCCCCAGCCTCCGGCTCCGCGTTCCTCTCCCACCGCTCCCCAGCCTCTTCAGCCTCTTACCTGTGAAAAAGCCCGACGGCTCCGGGGCCGTGCCATGGAGAGCGACGGGGAAAGATGCCGTCGGAGCTGCCTTCCTTATACCGCGGTAGACGATTAATACTGCATCGCCCTTATTCTTAATTTTCTGAGCCCACAATATAATGTAATGGCATAAGGGCATTTATTATTAAAGGACATTTGATTGGGGAAAAAATCACTGGGGTTGATTGGAAAAACGCCGCGCGAGGGAGCGTTCCCGGGGACCCGAGAGGAGAAGCTGGATTCGTGAGATCCTTCCCTGATGGGGGAGAAGGATGAGACCCGGTTCTCGGGTTCGATGTTTGTCACTCATTGAAATGCTAAAGTGGAATATTCAGAGGAGGCTCGCGCTTCGAGCATTAATCTTTAATCGTTAAGGTGCTTCTGGGAATCGTAAATAAAAACCCTTTTCCCCCCTCCTGAATAGCTACAGAAACGAAGCCGCCATCAGGTTTGGTGGGAGGATGTTTGCGTTTCGTCGGGGCCGGGTGGGGGCCAGGGGCAGCAGGGGCCCAGTCCCGTGTGCCGGGGGTCGCTCCGCCGAGGGGCGTTCGTGGCGATCGCGGGTATTTCGGGTATCCCCGTCGGCGCTGCGGCGCGGGGCGACGAGGAACGACACGTCCCGGCGGATTGAAAAATAAAGCTTTATTGGGGGAGCGCGGGGCTCGCCCGGCGCGGCGGGATGGGGCGGGATGGCGGGGCGCGGAGGGGGCGGCTGTGCCCGAGGCGCTCCCCGCGGCCCCGCCCGCCGCCAACGGAGCTCGGGGGGACCCGCGGAAGCCCCGCCGCGTCCCTCCCCGGCTCCGCTCCCCGCCGGGCTCCGGTCCCGGGACCGGGCTGGCTCGGCGGGGCGGGGTGCGCTCGGGGCAGTCCGTCTGTCCGGTTCCGGGGTCCGTAGGGCCGCGCCGTCGGGGCGCTCGGGGCCGGGCCGTCAGTGCACCGCCGAATACTTCATGCGCTTCTGCTTCTGGCGCTGGTTGCAGAACCAGACGCGCACCACGTTCTTCTTGAGGTCCAGCTTCTCGGCGATGGCCGCGATCTTCTCGGCCGAGGGCCGGGGCTGCAGCGCGAAATACGCCTCCAGCGAGCGCCGCTCGGGCGCGGCGATCGAGGTCCGCCGGCGCTTGCGCTCGGCGCCGGGCGGCGGGTCGGGGCCGGCGGGGCGGGCGCGCCGGGCGGCCTCGGCGCCCTCCAGCCAGGCCTGGAGCACCGGCCGCAGGGCCGTCATGTTGTTGTGCGACAGCGTCAGCGACTCGAAGCGGCAGATCGTGCTCTGGCTCAGCGAGCCCACGCCCGGCAGCTTCAGCGCCGCCAGCGCCGCCCCCACGTCGGCCTGGGTCACCCCCAGCCGCACCCGCCGCTGCTTGAACCGCTCGGCGAACGCCTCCAGCTCCCGCGGGTCCGCGGCGGGCGCGGGGCCCCCCGGGGCGCCCACGGGCACGGGCAGGGGTCCCGCGGCGGCGGCGGGCAGCGGCGGCGGCGGCAGCGGGGCGGGCAGCGCCGGGGGCTCGGCCAGCCCCGCCACGGCCAGCGAGGGCGAGAGGTGCTCCAGCAGGTCGCCGCCGTCCAGCGCCGGGTGCGGGAGCGGGTGCGGATGGGCGGCGAGCGCGGCGGGGTGCGGGAGGGCGGCGGCGGCGCAGGGGACGCCGCTCATGGCGTGGAAGGCGGTGTCCGGCTTGAACGGGGCGTGGAGGTGGTGGCCCTTGGCGTGGGGGGCGATGTCCGCGGCCGCCAGCGCCTCGGCGCGGGCCAGCAGGCTCTCATCGAAGCTCCCGAATATATTGCCCTGCAGCTGCGAGCAAGAGCGCGCATGGCGGGGTCAGTGGGGAATTCTGTCATCTCCTCCTGAAAAACCGGCCCCGGCACCGCGGGTCCTCCCCGGAGCTCGGGTCATAAAAATTAATAGGGAGGCAGCGGCCCCGCTCCGCATCGTGCGGATTCAGGGGCGGGCGAGGGGGGGGGGCGCGACGCGCGATGGTGCTGCCGACATGAAAAAAACATTAACCCGGTGCCTGTCAGAAAATGTGCCTTAGAGCGGTATTTGCGCCGCATCCAACGTACCTGCGGGGCCGGGAGGCAAACTCTGCGCATCGCGTCGGCGCCGGCGTGGAGGCTGGGGAACTTGGGCTCCTGGAGGGCGGCGGGCACGGCGAAGGGCTGCTTGGCGTCCATGGACATCATCTCCGCGCGGCCCGCGGGCGGGAGGCCCCGGGCATGGGCGCGGGGCTGCCTCTGCCCTCGGCACTGCCCGAGTGAGCGGTGTTCGATGGCAGAGCTCCCCCGGCGCCCGCCCCCCCACCGCTCCCTCACTCATCTTACAAGCTGCCCGCCCGCACACGGGCCGCGCACGCGTGATGCGCCCGGGCAGGACGGGCAGGGCACGGGCAGGGCACGGGCAGCGGGACGCCTCGACCCACCCCCCGGTCCCCCGACCCCCTCAGCCCCGCCGCCCGCAGCCCCCGCCCGGGACCCGGGGCCGGGACGCGCCGTCGCGGGGGTCCGGCTGCCGCGCGGGGCAGGGAGCGACTCGCAGCCCCGCGTCACTCCCGCTCGAATCCTGCCCTTCCCCGTCGGGAATAAGGGAGAGCGGGCATTTCTCCGTGGGTAAAACCCACGAGCTGAGGTTTGGACCAGACGGACAGATGTCCACACACCCGCCCCAAGGGAAAACAGCCCTGAAGTTGGTGACGTTCTACCGTTGAGCGGCCGTTTAATTTTTGCTCTCCCAGTCTTGACCCATCTTCAGACACTTTTGGATGTTGAGGCACTAGGGATGCAAACATTTTGAAAAATGCGAAGTTCTTAAACAAAAATATATTCTACTTCTAGCTTTAAAGTTCCCAACACTTTTGTGAGCCTCGATAAATACGGACCAAGAGCCGAAGGAGCTGCTCTCTGGTTTCCTGACAAATGTACTGATTCAGATCGTGGACAGAGAAAAGAAACGGCAGCGCTGTGGTGAAACGGCTTCGTTTGGGGAAACACACACAGAGCAAAGATCACAGAATCAAGGAATGGGTTGGGTTGGGACCTTAAAGATCATTTCTCTCTCCCTGCTCGCACCTCGGGTCTTCCCGGCCCGGACGGGTGGCGGCTGCGGCGAGAGGGGGCTCGGGGGGCTGCAGGGGAGAGGCGCGGACCAGCACCGCGGACAGCGCCCGTGCCGGGGCGCACAAGGCGGGGGGATGCGGTAGTCCTGTTCACGCTCCCGCTCCCGCCCCCTCCCATCCCACTGCCCCCCGCCCCCGTCCCGTTCCTGTCTCGCACTCGCTCCGATCCCACCCTGCTCCCATCCCGCTCCCACACCGCATCCCGGGGTCCGCCTCCGGGCCGGGGGCGCGGGGCCGGGCCGGGCGAGCAGCTCCCTCCCACCGGGGGGAAACCGGCGCGTTGTGGAGAAGCTCCGTGCCCTGATTTATGATGAAACATTTAAAGGAAATCATTTATATTTCAGAGGCCCTAAATAGCTGCATGAAAGTTTTATCTGAAGTGGCACCGCTTTATAGGCGGCCCTGCTTGCTGGAAGTAATTAATAGAGGGATAAATTTCAGGTCTTTCTTTTGATTTGGGTTTAAATTTTATTTAGCGCTGTCTGGTTAACGCCAGTAAATAAGAGGATGCAAAGGCTGGATGCAGAGCTCGATTAGCGCCTGCTCGTCAGAGCCTGGCTCCCTGGCCCTGGCTCCGATGGCGTTCGCACAGGGCTGGCAGCTTTTCCCTGTCTCTCTGCTGTTGCTTCGTTCCCTTCCAAGCGAGGAGGAGCTGCCGGACCCCTCACACTTCCTTGCCGGGGACCCCGCACCCTCCTTCCCCCGGTCCCGCCGTCACTGCACGGACCGTTCACTGCCACAGCCGAGCATCATCTGTGTGACCGCAGCGCTGGGCTCGGGGCTGCTGTCACAGCGCAGAGGGTCCCTGTCCCAGCCCACCACAGGACACCTCTCTTGGCCGCCTTCTTTAAGCACGGTCCTTCCCTCCCCTCCCCAAGGCAGCCGAGCTGGGCAATGCAGCTGCTGATCTCCCTTTAATTAAAGCTGTAAAATATTGATGCTCCTGGCCCTGTCTGCTGCCATTACACCTTACAGCCAGGGGAGAGGAGTCCAAAGGATAAACAATAACAAGTTAAAGGAGCCCAGATGGTTTGCCATCAGAAACTGTCTGCAGACTCAAAGGTGTCAGTGCAATAGATTTCAGAGATCATTCACCTACTGGTAAATAATTAATGGCATTTCTGGAAGAAAAAAAACACCAAACCCATACCCTGATGAAACATCGCTGGTGACTCATTGGAAATCTGGAGGCAAAAGTCAGATTAAAAGCGTGTGCTATTTTATCCTCTGTCACAGTTCAGGGATTGTTATCCATTTTCCTAATACATCAAAATACTCTGTTCTTATTTAGGTTTTAATTCAAAGCCCATCACAGAGTGGTGTTGATAGGCTCTTGGTTTCATTGTATTAACTCAATCTAGTTTAAAAAATATACAGTACAGGCTGACACAGGGAAGGGCTGACTGATGGGAAGTTTGAAACAAAACCACGAATTATTTAACCCCCAAGTCATGCTGATATCCTCTCTGCCACGGACTGGGAGCAGCACTGTCTGTTACAGTCACAAAGCCAGCAGAATGTGCCCCATTAAGTGTTGAATGTGCCCCACTAAGTGTTCTTCAGTTGCCGTTTAAAATAACCACACAATGTCCTGCATGCTCAGCTCCTTTGGAAGAGGCCACTGCAGTTGAGACCCATGAGGCAGCTAAAGCACACAGAGCTCACACTGGGACACTTCCCCTTTCCCGGGGCACTCAGTACCTGCACCCTCTTCTGCCCCAGCTCTGAGCCTTCCCTCCCTTCCCCAGCCCACCACAAGGCCTGGCCAGATCTCATTGTGGAGCCCCCGTGTTTGTCTTCACTGTGGATCTGGAAAAGAAATCGTGTTTCCAGACCTGAGTCAAGATTCATGTGACAAAATAAGTCCTGTTGCTGAGATGCAGCCAGTTATCAAAATCATAGAATCGGGGGGGTGGTGGGGGTGGTTTGGGTTGGAAGGGATCTTTAAAGATCATCACTTGGCTTTGCTGAACCTCATGAGGTTCCCAGGGGCCCACTGCTCGAGCTCATGTGCCTGATCTGTGTGGCGAAGAGGATGAACACTGACTCTGAAAGGTTCCTGCAGACCCTGGGTTTGCACAGCACATTTCCAGCACCCCAAAAACATGGGCTGTGCTGCACCCTGGGTGATATGGCTGTTGCACAGCACAATCTGATTGAGGAAATATCTAGGGTTACCCAGACAGTCAATTATTCATCAGCTAAACAGCCAAGCATCAATTACCTGGCCTGATTCTCTTATTCATTAAGGAGATTGAAGAACGCACCTAAACAAAGGAAAAAGTTGCTAAGTTACAGGAGCTGCTGGGTGGAGGGGCCAAGTCAGGATTTCAAAGGAAGGAGTCTGGCAGTGAGAAACTTCCCGAGGCCACAGTGTCTCCCAGAGCACTCGGGTTTGCACAGCCCATTCCTACGCAGGGTTGGGAGCAACAGGGTTACAGAGAGCAGCAGGATGTGCTGCCCGTGACTCGTGTGGGACTGTGGGCAAGGCCTGAAACGGAGCTTTGGAGAAGAACTTGGAGGGTTAAAGTGAGGGGCAAGAGTGGGATGCCCATCACTTGGGGAAGTTTTTAATACAGGTGCGGGTGGGATGGGAACTGTTTCAGAGAAAAAAGCTGCCAGTGGCTTCTTGTCCAGGACAGGCTTCCTCTGCGGGTCCAGCAGTGAGGGCCACCCAATGCAAGAGAGCTCCAGAGGGACTGAGTATTGGGCCAGCTGCTGAACTTCCTTCCAGAGAGAGGGAAGGGGAAGTGCCTGGGTTCCGTGCATTGCTTCAGATTAAACCAGAAGCGCTCGCTCTCCTCTCCTCTTCTGTAATTAAAATCCAAGCAGAGCTTTGCCAGCTGCAGAGGTGCTCTAGTCAAGCAAAGCCTTGGACATGTCCCTGGCCACAGGGGGCTCCAAGGGCTGACCAGGTGTTCCGGAGTGTTAATCCCAGACCCAAACCAAAAGCCTTTGGCATTAGCACCTGAAGCTGCCCTGCAGCATTGCCGTGCTGGGTAATGGAGGCAGGACAAACAGCCTTGTCCAGTAGCAGCAGGTGGAAAGCTGATCAATCTTATTTTTTAATTTTTCAGGAAACAAGGTTTTGATTTGAGGTCCCAGGAACACATTCTCCCTTGGGGCAGTGCCCCTTGTACTCACTTGTAATGTGCATGAATTATACAGCTTGTTTCTCGTCTCATTCCCTGAAATTAAAATTGTAATATAGGACACATCGTTGCTTGTTCAGAACAAACCCCTTCCCCTCCTGCTGGAGAGGATGGGAGCAATGGGATAATGCTTTCCAGGGGTGGAACAGAGCACTCAGCTGCCAGGCATCTCTTCCTTGTTACATTTGCTCCTAGTTCTAGAAATACATCTAAATGCAAGGACTCTGTGCCACAAGAAATTAATGAGGAACAAACATTAATTATTCATGCCCTGAAACAGTAGGTCTGCTAATGTTTTTGCTAATCAACAAGTGAAACAGCTGCATCTCTGTCAGGGCAATCTTTGGGGGGACAGAAGAACAATGCTGACATGGACTATCCCCAAAGTCTCGCCCTCTGTCTAACTCAGCGAGGTGTGTTTGTCTCCAGCCCAGCCAAAGGAACCCAGAGCGTGGGAGTGAGAGCAGTCCCAGCCCTGCACTTCCTGGCGATGCCAGAAAAACATGTCTTCATCCTCACACCCTGCTCCTACATCCAGGGACACTGACAGGTGGGTTTAGCCAGGGGTGATCCAGGAAGTGCAGACATTGAGGGAAGGTGCCACCTGCTCCCAAAGCCAGAGAGAGCTCAGACTTTTTAAAGTCAGAGTTAACTCCCTTAACACTCCCAACAACTGAGAGTGAGCTTCTTACAGGAGTCCCCCTCACTATTATGCGACCCACAGGTAACCCAAAGTCACATGAAAAAGCGAAAAGGAAGAGAAGATGGAAGTGTTGTCTGAGTGTTGTCTGACAGAGCTTTCTCCACCAGAGAGCACACAGAGGTATGTTATGTTGAGTTGACTCCAAATAATTTTCACATGAATTACTAAAGTGCCAGAAATGTATAATTTATCAGTGTTTAAATAAATCACTGGCAGAAGTGCTTTAAGGTTACGGGCGCAGGATGCGCGGGCTGGGCTATAATTAACTCCCACGTCAGGGAGCGCGGAGCTGCTCCAGCGGTGCCACGAGACACCACCAGGGCTCAGCGACAGGGAGTACAAAAGGGGTTTGACTCCTAAAAATAGGATGAATGGCACCACAGCAGTCACAGCCCTGAGCTGGGGGCAATGCTGGTGCCCCCCCTGCCGGCCCTGGGCTCCTCCCCACCCCCTGGTGCTCCAGGGCTTTTCCCTGGGGTCCAGGGTACCTGTTTTCTGCTTGGGAGCGCTGGCAATCCCGGCACTGCCACTGCACAGCTCTCGGCAGCTGTGGCAGCGCCCGACCGAGCCTGGCTCTGCAGGGAGATGTGACCTCGACTGGGGCGCCTGTCCCTGATCACCCACAGCTGGCAGAGGGTCACTGACGTGCTGCTGGGAGTCTCTGCTGCACTGACAGGGTACCTGCCACTGTTCCTGCTGGGGGGTTCCCCTCGGGGGGTTCCCCAGTGGGAGGCACTGAGCAGTGACAGCTCCGTTTGGGCTGGAGCTTATTGACCAAATAAAATGGGTTTTTTTGAAGTTCAAATCCAAAAGCCGTTTCTGACAAAAAGTGAAATGGCCAGATGCCATTAAGAAGTAGTGAAAGAAACTTGGTTTTCTTTTGTGGGAAGAAGGAGGAAGCTCCATGTGAAGAAGAAGGAGGCATCTGGGGACACCCCACACAAGGCCTTACCCCCACCCTGTCCAGCTCCACACGCCCAGGATCCCATAGGGATCAGTCTACCTGATAATTACCAAGCAGCCGTTGGAAATTGTCTGTGGAATGATCCTGGGGAAGGAGAGAGAAACAGCTCTAGTTTATCCATTTAGGTTTTGATCATCACAGTTGTAAATCTGTCATGGAACAAAGCAGTGGCAGCACATAAAAACCTCCAGAGAAACATCAAATCACTTTTCCCTTTTCAACCCCCCTTGTGTCAGTGATATTGTCAGTAAGGGCCCAGACACGTTACACAACCTGCTCCACAGGACAGAACTGGGTCCCACATTTCCAGAGACAAGTTAAAATTAGATTCCCACCTTCGGGAACCCTCTCCAGACAGTTAATGCTGTATTCCACACAGCCTCAACCGGAGACAATAAAGACATTCTTGGCCTGACGAGTACACCAACAACTTACCTTCACGTGTCTGTTCACTTCAAATAGTTCCTGTAGACATTTGCTTCTTTCCAACAGGCTCCTTGCAGGATTCCAGCCCATGGCTGTGGGAAGAACTGTCCCACCCTGCTGGGCTTGGGGAACTCTCAGATAATATTTGGAGTGGCCAGGGGGAAAAATACATCCAAAGACACGCACACACACAAATGCTACTCCCCCTTCCACATTCTTTATATTCCCTTTTTCCATTAAAATGAATTTTGATCATGTAGGATGCAGCAAGTGCTTTGAACTGGATGCCAGACCTTTCCTGCTCTGTGTCAGGACCCATCTCTGGAAGGACGTGGCTGCCTCCTGCAGAACGAGGCTGGTTGGTGGCTGTGGACTGAGAAGGGAGATGGAGAAAACTCTAAAGTTCAACTCCTGGCACTGAGAAAACGTCCCAAAGCCACAAGTTTGTCATGGAGGGGCTCTTCAGCAGCACAGAAGAGCCAGGTAGGCTTTTAAATCACCCCCAGCAGCCGGGAGGGGCTGCAGGAGGGAAAGATTTGGAAAAACGTGGATCACAAACATTCACATTCATGAAGGCAACACAGGGAAGAAGAGGGAATAACAGGAATTGGTGAAAGGAGCACAGACCAAGAAAAAAGGTGATAATGGAATAAAATAACTTTCACCCCAAACTGTGAAGGAGTCAGAACAGGCAGGCGTGTCCTCTCAGGGCCTGTACCCAGTAGCCCAGAATGCTGCAAACCTGGGAGAGAACAAGAAGCCACTCAGGGCTCTACAACCCCCACCCTGCCTCCTCCCACATCCATTTACCTGTCTTAACACCTTCTGTTCCAGAGCACTGAGATACTCGGAAGATTTATGTCCCAGCTCCAACATAAACCAAACCTGCACACAAATTCCACACACATAAATCCCCCTTCATACATCCGCTTCCCCCAAAAGAAGTGATAATGCTCTTTTTGTGAGAGTTGTAATTTTTTTGAATGGTTCTGCTTCCAATTTATTTCAGTTAGAATTTTGTCTTTTCTAAATCTTGAACCATTCCACAGTATATCTTTATTGCAAAAAAGTCAACATGCATCTTAGAAATTCAGCTTGTAATCAATAAAACAAACATTACATATATGAATTTCAATGTATAAACAGTTAGAAATTCAATATCTCCTATTACCCTATTACACAAGTTCACAATCTGTAAAAACTATAGTACAAGGTTACTATACACCAAGAGGAGCTTTGTTCCTTTTCACATGATTTTGTTAAAGTGGTGCTTTCACAAGCAGGTGCCAGGTTGCGGATTTACCTTTTCAGCTCTGGAGATGGTTTTACTTTGCTCAGGTTAAGTCAGCAAGGAAAGGGATGGAATTCCTCCCACAGTGACTTGCTTTCCCCATCCTCAGTGTCTGTCCCACAGCTCAGGCTGGCACAGGGAATCACACCTGCCTGGGGCACACAGGTACCCTGCAGGTTGTGTTTTGCCCAAGGTACACGTGAATTTCCCAATAAAGCATCGCCATGAAATAAACTCAGCTGTACTGCCCTGCTGCCTACGGAATCCAAACCAAACCATTCCAAGAAGAGTTCAGCATGCCCTGAAATATAGGGGGGTCCACACACTTTGGCAAAAGGCAGGCCAGTTTCACATAGCTCCTCTCCCCCTGCTCCAGCCCCCTGAGCCAGTCACAGCCCTGCTGCCCCCTGGGCACAGCCAGGCTCGGGGGCACTGCCTGCCCCACAGGCACCAGACACCTTTGGGATGGCACCAGGGGCTTTGGTCAGCCTGCCAAGGGTACTGTGAAGGCAAAATTAACTTTATGAAGCTCTCAAAGCCATTAAATAAAGCTCTGACCCTCATCCCCCTCCTCTCCCCCAGCACTTTCCCCAGGAAAAACAGATGTCACCCCAGTGTCACTTTAGAGCTAAAACCATATGAAAAGGAATCCATTCCGTGTGTGTTGAAGGCTACTGCAATTTGCTTACAGCTTAATTAATCCACTGTAATTTTCATTTTCCAAATACAAAAATACAACAATTCTTATTGAAATCTATACGCCGGTAGTTTTAGTACACAAAAAAAAAGCAGAATATTTACAAAATTATACAGTTTAAGAAAAAGCTCTGTACAAAAAAATATATAAATCCTTTTGATCCCTCTCTCATTTTTTAAGTTGTCAGGACTCGGACATGTTTGCTGCAATGGATTTTTCGAGATACACACTGTGCCACAGACATTAAAATCCTTAGGGATGATGGGAGAAGAGCAAGACATTCCTCTAATTCCTTGGGGGTGGGCTTCCCCTTGTTTCTTCATGCCTGGAATTTAGACTCAGTCCCAATTCTAGGAAAAGGTGAGTTTTGGAAAGAGACAATACTGGAGACATTCCCTTCAACTGACAGGAAACAGGACATTATACAGATTGATACCCCACCATGGCTCAAGGATAGAGAGTCAGCAGGGCTGTGACCCCAGAGGGTGCTCAGCACCTGCCCCTGGCCACGATCAGAGCCACAGGCAGGTAAAGGGTGTGGTGGATATTGTCCTTCCATCAGGAGTCCCTGGGGAATACAGTGGCGATCACTCAAGAGAGAAGAGCGCTGTGCACTGACATTGTGTTTATTTTGTGTAGAAATGTACATAAACTGCACTGAGGAGTGGCCAGGACCAGTGGACAGGCAGGGAAAGTGCTGCTGGGTGACCCAGCCGTGAGCCCTGGAGCCTGTACCAGGTACAGCACCCGGCTCAGGACCCTGACCTGGCTACCTGCATCACCACCAGCACACACCCCATTCCTGGGGGGTTAAATGGTACAGCAATAAGGCAATTGAGAATGTAATGGAGTTCAGCTCAACATGTCTGAAAGAACTGCCCTTGGCCATGAGGGAATCCCCTTGGAGACCCAGCTCTGAACACCCTTGGGACACTTGTCCCTGGTTTGGGGCTGGGCAAGACAGCCTGGTCCTGTGGGCTGAAACCCATCCTGCTCTGAACACTGCAGGGCTCTGCCTGGAACAGACAGCTGGAAACAGGGAGAGGAAGAGAGCTGCTCCTGGCTGGGGCCAGATTAGCTGCTTTTGAGGGAGTCTGGAACTCCTTCCATTCCTGCTGACAAATACTGAAGTGCAGTAAACAAACAGTCTGACTTACACTGAGCCTTACACTGGAACTACAGAAGGAAATCAAGAGGGAGTGAAAATCCACCCCAGTGTGTCCCTGCTGATGTTTTCTGTGAAGCAGAATTTGGAGAAACAGAGTGAACTGGACCATGTTATAGCAATACCCTGTTAAATTGTTTCTTCCACCTCCTCTCACAAAAAGCAGAACAACACAGAGACTGTGTGGCTGTCAAACATACTGAAATAAATGATTTATGAACCTAGCTACAAATAATTCCTACTATGAGAGACTCCACAGGAAACAAAATGCTACCCTTTTTCAACGAGCAAATGAGGCCAGTTTTTCTTTCATAATATTTAATGAAAGTTTGTCTTTACCCTAACCCCGTAATATTGCTAAATAAAACCTGTAATATCTTTTCAATTATAAACTAACAAACCAATCACATTATAAAAAACCCAAAACAAGGTAATACAGGTGACACAAAAAGAGGACAAGAAAATACTAATTTTCCCCCCCTCTCTCTTTTTATCCTTCTTAAATAGAAAAAAAATCACCATCTTGGTGAGCTTGATAATCCTGTAAGAAGTTCCTGGGCCTTTGGCTAGCTCAGTCTCACAGCTCTATGTCCCAAATGTTCTCATACCAAACTCTGCTCATGGTAAATCTTGTGGTTTGAAAAGAAAGTAAAGCTTTTTTTGGCTCATCAACTTCCTTAAATAAACGTTTAAAAGATGCAGCTTGAACTATATTCCTAAAATTATACATTTCCAACATCAAGTTTCATCTTCTCCAAGAACGAGATTCATCCTCATCTTCGTCATCATCGTCATCATCTTCGTGCAAAAATAAATCTGAGGTTTCAGTCTCCTGAAGGAAGAAAAAAATGGACTTTTAAGCACAAATTCCACGCTGTGCCCTGGGACACATCACACCACACAGCCTCAGCTGTACTTGTACCTGCTTGTGGTGTTACAGTGTGTCTCACAGACACACGCAACCACACCCAATCAGCTTTAGGGGAAGAATGGCAGCCTCAGATCAGGAGAGGGAAAGAGAGCAAAGCTTCAGAGGAAGCTGGAATAAACCATGACCCACGCACCTCCCAAAGAAGGTTCCTGTTAAGTGCCTCAACAGAAACACCTTTAAAAGCTTAATGTGTTCAGAATTACGGGGAAGAACAGACATAATGTTTCCTACAGTGGAGCAGTAACAGGAGTTAGTACTTTGCAGCCTGCATACAGAACCTGAGGCATCATCATTGACAAATCAACATCCCATCCACAAAGTGTCTTTTGCTTTTCTTTTTTGCCCCTTTCCTCCATTTTAAAACATGGGAAATGCAGTTCAGTTCCTGGTCTACAAAAACATCTTTTACAAAATTTCTTCAGCACACAGAAAATTGTATCTTAAGAGCTCTGAGCTATAAGATTCCAGGAAGAATGGTCAGGTTATTAACAGGTTTTCATACCTCTTCCTTGGACTCCTCTTCCTCGATTTCTGTGGACACAGAAGGTACCTTGGGTTTGTGCCATGAGATCTGGAGCCGTCGGTCCTTGAACCGGGATCCCTGGTTAGCAGCCTGAGTCATTTAAATGAACAGATTTTCAGAGAGAGGATCAAGTAAAGAACCTTTTTAGTATCACCAACAAGCCAGACCCAGTGCATGAGGTGCAGAGGCACATTTGAAGATCTCAAATATATAAACCACAATCAGCCATTTAAGTCTTCTGAGACCAACTTCACTCACACCCAAATCTGCCAAATGCTGCTCCCGCCCAAGAGGATGAGCAGAGCTCTGAGGGGATGGAGACATGGAGCTTTTACCAGCCAAAGCCCTGTGTCACTGTTCAGGTGGTACCTCTCTTTCTGTGGCACTACTTGCAGCAGCACCAAACACTGTCGAGCTCAAACTGGGGGATCAAAGCCTCCGAAATTTTACAATACAAAAGGTAGACATCAGCAGTTAAAAATTCTTATTTTAGGTCTGTGAAAAAAAAATATATCCATGATTCTACTTACATTCTCAGCTTCTGAGCGAGACTTAAAAGTTAGAACAACACTTAATGGGGAATCCTCTTCTTGAAGGTCTTCAATATCTCCAAATTTCTGTGAGAGAGAAGTTCATTAGGACCAGCAGTAATATTCTCCTCCAAACCCACGATCATCATGGGCTACACTTGCAGTACTCAAGTGTACTGAAACCTGATTTCTTGGACAGAAAAGTGAGAGCCAGTGGACTCTCAGCTCCATCACCCAGCAATATTGCAGCACTTGAATTTTTGGACAAAAGCTCAGATTTATTGCTATCCTACTAAGCACAGCTTAATTCTGCAGGAGGAAAGGAAACACACGTATTAATTTACAGCTCACACTTACAGAGAAGTGCTGTAACAATTCATCTTTTTCCTCTTCAACAAAGCCTCCAACGGTGAGTGCTTTGGGCCGGTGATCCACCACCATGTGGTTCAACATGCCCCGTCCTCTGCCCCCACGGCCCCGGCCCCGGCCCCTTCCTTGGGCTGGCACTGTCTTTCCTCGACCAACAGGCAAGATTCCTAACCGGGCAGCCTGGGGAGAGAACACAGCCACCCCCAGCGTGAGGGGATCTGAGACACTGACACCTCAGAAATTCATTCCCAGCACCAGTGCACACCAGCTCACCTCCACCTGTAACTGGTTGAGCTTCTTCCGCAGCTCAGTCGTGTCCTCTCCAGAGGACAGCCTCTTGTGGAAATCCAGCTCTGCATCCAACAGTTCCTTCTGTGCCTGGGAGGAAAAGGGACAGGAAGAGAAAACAGGAGGGAAGGGCAGAACTGTAAAATAGAATGTTTATTCTACTTCAACATGTTGATGTGAATGGTCCAGACAGATCAGGACACGACAGCCACACTTTTCTCTAAATTCAGTCTGTTTCAACTGTGTCTGTGTTGTCCCTACCATTTTTTGAAGGACCCAGAATCCTCTGCTTTAGAACTGGAACAAGTGTGAATGAGCTACAAGCAAAACTAGGTCATGGAGTTCCTTAAACCATGGCTTGCTCATCCATAGTTATCACCCACATTAAAATACTGCTTGCAAGTGTTTTGATCTAATGTTGCTGCATTTTTAAGAAATATTATTGGAAATAGTTACAAAAGATAAGCAGGCAAGTATGTTGCACAAGAAATACCTCTGTCTTGGACTTCAATTTGGATGGTGTGGAGGTTGTAGATGAAGTTTTTAATTCATCCTTTAACTGAGATATTTTTCCTGTTAGTTCTTTTAAGGTCTTCATAATTTCTGCTCTCTCTTCTGGTTTCATGGCCTTGTTTTTCTCCAGCTTGGATATCAACATCTAT
Organism: Lepidothrix coronata; assembly: GCF_001604755.1. Classification (NCBI taxonomy): domain Eukaryota; kingdom Metazoa; phylum Chordata; class Aves; order Passeriformes; family Pipridae; genus Lepidothrix; species Lepidothrix coronata. The sequence continues at coordinate 485,551 of NW_016690280.1, forward strand.
GCAATAATAAAAGTGCAGGAACATAAAATTCCAGGCTAAACAGCCCTGAACAGACAGGTATCTACAAAATCAGAACGTATTTACTGGAGACATTCCAGGCTTACCTTCTGGCATTCTATCTGTTTTTCTAACATCTCCTGCTTCTTTTTCCTCATGTCTTGTTGGAGTTTCATTGCCTCCTATATGAGGAGAAAATTCTTTCTATCAGTAAAAAGCAGTCTAGCATTCTATGTACTCATACAGATCATATTGTCCTCTTCAAGCTACGGAAATGAAGTCCACAACAAAAACTACTGTCTGCAAAAAGCACAACTATGAAGTATAGCTGATCCAATAAAGAGCTACTAATTTCCCACTGTAAAGTACTTTACTTTTTGCCCCCTTCAGACACCTCTTAAGAAACATACCCTATGGTGTCATTCAAGTGTCTTCTACCTGCAGAGATGGAAACCAGAGAAATGCCTCCAGAAAACCCCACACAGCCAAGTGTGTCAAGCAAGACACCCCAAAAGGACTCTCTGCCCATGATCAGCCCCAATGTGTGTTTGCAAGACAGTCCCATAACGATGACAAAGCCCACACCCGTGCAGAAAGCTGTACAGCAGTACTGAGGTTTCAGGTGCCCATAAAACCTTGTATTCAAAGCACTTTGCTCACTACACTGTCAGTCAGCCATCAGTAGTCAAGTACCTGTTTTTTTTTAAGGGCTTCTTGCATATCGTGAGGTTTAGACCCTGCACCAGACTTCAGGGATGTCTTTAAATTTGGAGAACTGTAAACCATTTTTGAGTGGCTTGTAGAAGTAGGAAATATCTGAAATAGTAAAAACAAACACACTAAAATATGGAATAGCTGAAGTGACTGACATACCATCAGGAAACTTCAGAGGGACATATATGAGCACAAATGTCCATATTTGTACAATGAGGTAGAAAGACCAAGGCAATTAAAACACATAGATCAAGACATAAATCTAGTTAAAAGGATTTCTGCAAAAGATACTGTCTTTCCTTCTCCATGCCAGACACCCTCTGCATCCTGATTCCCACTAGGACACCACTGAAGGTGATGATTTCCATCCACCTTAGTTTCAGCTTCACAGTCACAGGCAACATCACACTTTCTGATCAATGAAGCAGCAAAAGCCACTTCATGCTTCCTTTCTCAAAAGGACTTCCCTATGGCCCAGAACACATGCTGCACTTTGGTATCGAATTAAACTGTATCAGCTTGAACTCTGGGCACGAGTAGTCTCTAAGCTTCTAGCACTGCTGTTAAAGCACAGCATAAGCTCAAAAATCACTGAAAGCCAACAGATTCGCCAACAAAAAGCTGATCTCACAGGCTGTCAGATTTGTTTACTATGAAGCACTGCCAAAAATATTTTATGCTATTTAAAATACTGATACTTTGTTCCTAAAGTCATTGTCCGTGGCTGAGTGGAACATTAAGTGAAAAGGAACAGAACCAAGTGGGAACAATTCACAAGTCCTTCCCAGCTGACAGGCCAAAGCTGTATCTGAGGGCATGACCAGGGCTGGTTTTCAAACGTACCTGAGACTCTTCTACCCCAGCCCCAGGCTGGCTTAGCTCAGGTTGGCTCCCACCCGCTGCTCCGAGGCGCCGTTTCACCGGGACTTTGTTAAGGACATAGGCACCAGATGCCAGGGGTTTGTTCATCACCTGTGTATCCACAGATATTGAAACGTGAAGATTAGATAATTTGCTTTCCTGCAGCAGCAGTCACTCTGGAAAGCTGCTGACCTCCCTGACAGCACGTACCTTGGACAGGCTGCTGTGCACGGTCACGGCAGGCGGCGTGGCCAGGGCCTGCTGCTGGAGGTGCAGCTGGTGATGGAGGGCCTGGGGGGGGGTTGGCTGCTGCTGCTGCTGCAATGTGGGCTGCTGCTCACTCTCCCTGTGCCACAGCACCCGGATAAAACGATTGCTCAGCACCGCCTCCGTGCTGGAAATTGCCTTCCTCGCCTCGTCGTTACTCAAGTACTGAATGAGAGCAGCTTCAGGGTCATTCTGGAAAGCAACCTAAAGCAAAAGTTCATAAATGCATTATTTGTCAAGGAAGGAAACATCTCAACTGGCAGCAAACCCACCTACAAATAATTGCAATGATGAGTGGGACACCCAGTGTATTAACAACTCAAAACAGGGGTAGGACGCTCTATGTAATTAAAGCCAAGTACATTCTGGCAAACATTACATGTCCTTGCAGCAAAGCCTATATACAGTAAAATAAATAAATAAAGACTCCTCCATCAACAGCATCACATTTAGAGCAGTATGCAGTGCCACTGGGATATGGCTGAAGGGACCCTGGTACTGACCCAAAGGCTCTTTATTCCAACCTCCCAGAAGGCAAGTGCTGCCCGAGGGTGCACAATCTCAGCACACCCTCAAAGCAGCAGTACCTCAGAGTCTTGAATAAGACTCTTTTTCTAAAAATTAGTACCACAGTAATAAAAATGTATTTTGGACTTCCTAGTGCAATGATTCAGACAGCACGTTTGAAGTGCATTATTTCCTTATGGAGGTGCAGAAAACACCACAGTATCTTTTGGGCTAAGACATAAAATTATCAACTCAAGAAATATGGAGGCTTCCAAGGCATGTGTCTTTTATTTAGACCTGTAACTGAGGACTTAAGAGGCCACTGTTTATTCTAGAAAAATAAAATGGAAATTAAATGCTGTTTTAACCATGTAACCTTTTTTTAGTACTTTTCTCCTTCTTACAGGGCAAGGGACACCATTGAGCTGGAACCAGTTCTAGGATGCCAAGTGGTAACAAACTGATGCAGATAAAGACTCTCCTGTAGCATCTTTGTCAAAATCCTGACTGTGAAATACTGTAAGACTACCATACAAGACAAACTGTCTCTTTAAAAAGTTATATACAAGTTCCTCAAACACTTTTATCAGTTTAGACACTGTTAAACTGGTCAGTTTTTCAAATGTAGTAAGGCCTCATGAAGGCAGAAGCCAACACACTTTTACAGAATTAAGATAATAATACACAGCAGACCAAGAAAAGGTTTCCTTGAACCCGATTGCCTCCTCTCCCAGTTAGTCTCCATTAAGATTTCTCAAGGAAAACATGCAACTATTCCAGCAGGCTTTGGGGAAAATAAAATAACCATATACAGACATAAAACTGAACTTTGGCTTTTACCTGAATGTTTACAATAGTTCCAAATTTGCTGAAGTGTTCGTTGAGCTGTGTAATATTGTTCAATTCTGGTGGAATTTTTCGAACTTCTAATTTTGTATTTGTGTACTGATTCTTTTTCAAAAACCCTGGCTTGTTCTGGTTGTTATTTGCTTGCCTAGAGAAGAGGAGAACAGGAGCAGTTTAGATGGGCACACATGTCCCCAAGTAAGGCAGCAAATGTTAATATACATTTTTCCCCTGAAAAGTACACCCCCTACACACTAACAAAGAAGAGCTCTCCCCACCACCCAATATTTAGTCACCATATCATGTGGACACAGATTTTCTGACCCAACTAGCCCCAACTGCAGAGACTGGGGAACAGCAATGTTCACAGCACTGACAGCAATCAAGTGCATTCCAATTAATTCCCGCTAATTCTTACTTTCCCAGCCAGGGTTTCTTCAGTGGTGGACATTCCATGTTACTTGGAGATCTTTTTCTGCTGTCTGGTTCCAGGACAACTCTAGTGACATTGCTGCTGTTATTTGTAATGGGAATGGGAGGTTCAGTCTGGATGATAATATTGGCAGCTGGAGGGAAGGAAAAAGGCCTGTGTTATTCCACCACACATGGAAAAGCTTTGCCTTACACAGCAAAACAGGACTGAGATTAAAAACATAAACATTAGGAAGACTTTACCAAATTGGTCAGTTTTGTTTCTGAAGTTATTCCCACATTAATCTCTAGCTTAACTAAACATCCTGAGGGAAACACACACAGTCCAGCCAGGAGGGATAAGGTTTTGACCTTTAAGGTTAATATTAGCTTGAACAAAGCTATAACTTCATCTTTCAGGTACTGAAAACTCAGATTCTGCAGGAAAAGGAAGGGGGGGGGAAAACCCAACCCAACCCAACCAAATCCCAACAAAACAGAAAAGGAGGCAAAGAGCCAAGGATGGGTTCCCAGGTTCCCAGGCTTCAGTTTAGAGCTCTGCAATAGGCAGGGGCTGAATAAACAACCAACTTCCCCTGTATGAACCCTTGACAGGGTAAAAGCCATGAAGAACCCATGTCTTCCACTGCTATCCCCTTGCCAGCCCTCCAGCCAGGCTTCAGCAACAAACTGTTAATTAAATACAACTATTACGCTCTCCAAGACATTAGATTTAAAGTTTGAAGCAACTTCTATCAACACAAAGTTTGCTAGGAATTTATTTATAACCTTTGCAAGAGTATGCCCTTGCTATTAATTTCCTGCCTGTGCCAAATATTCAACTCCTAAAAAGAAGTCTGAGTTATACAGCAATTTCTATGACTTTTATATAAGCCAGAGCTCTGCTGGTTACACTGGTGAGAACAGGCTGGGCATTTCCAGGCCTGGCTTTGATCTCACTTTGGAGGATGATTTGAGAGCAAACCTTTTCCACCTGTGACAAAGACAATAAAACAAGTGGCGTGAAGCTCCACCACCAACCGCTCACCCCCGTCTTACCCCTGGGATGGGCTCTCAGAGAGCCTGAGGGGCAGCAATAAAGCCCCAACCCTGCCTCTGTGACAGCCATTAAGATACAAATGGCAACAGTGATTTCTGCAATAATATTTAACTATATTCTTTACAGGATGAGTCACTGGAAGGAAATACTGAAAAAAAAATCTTTCTTATCTACTGAATAAGAAACACTGAAGTGTAACAGCAAACATTAAAATTTAGCATCTTTGCTTTTAAGGATCAGGGCAGGAAAAATAGGAGGGAGAAAGAAAGTGTTGCTACCAGAACTAAACTTTCTTTAAAGAACCTTGACTTGTTCTCTTCCCTAAAAGATATTTTGTACATGTCACCACTAAGAGACTACACCTACATCCATCCAGGTAGGGGTTAGGAATTGTTTAAGTGCAGACTGGGATTCCCATGGGCTGGGAGAATTGGAATGCTACCTGCAATGTTCATTCAGAGAGAACACCTGGCTGACAGAGTCAGACCATCAAGCACCAAAACATGCCATGATAGTTCCCCTCTTCACTACCGCAACAGCCCAGGCAAGGACTGTGGATCATCACCTCTGTGCCCTTGGCTAATCAAAAGCAGTCTGCAGACTGTGCTGTCAAAGCCATCTTTAGGCACCATTTTTCTTTCTAGGAGTTCCCAGCACGTGGAAAGTGCCTTCACAGGCTAAGGAGGAATAAAAACCCACCCAACCAACAAAACCCTTGTAACATTCCCAAGTGAGTGGTTATTTTTAACCAAAAAGGCTGCTTTGACTTTAATGTGGTCATACTAGCACCTTCAAAAAAAAAGGCAGAAATGTTCAAAAATTGCTCTGAAACACAAGAGCAGTCAGAAAAAGGAGTGCCTTCAGCCTGAAAACAGGGAAAATTGTTCACGGTCTTGGACAAAAATAGCAACAGCAATGACCAGAAACCCTTCCTACCTCGAGGATTTGTATCCATCTCCCCAGATGTTAGGCCAATTAGATTTGGACGCTGCATTTGTGCTCTCGTAAAGAACTGCCGATACTGAGATCTACCAGCACTGGTAATACTAGGAGCTTCGGGGTTATAGCCATCTGGCTCATATGTATCTACAAAAAAAGGAGAGAAACGACAGGATTTTTCAAATGAGTTTAAGACTCAGGGTTAATTTTCCTTTAAGGAAATGCATGGATGTCCAAGAGTCAGAAGCTGTTTCGGATGAAGAGAAAAGAGAGGTGGTACAGCCAACGTGTGCAGCCATTTCAAACCCTCACCTGGACCCAGCCTATCCGGGCACATTCTCTTTTGGTTTTTAATCTGGTACTGTTTGTCCAAATACAGGTCACAATACTGAGTATTGCTGATCCACTGACTGGAAAGGCCCAAGGTAACTGTGTGACAAGCTGCACAATGTCTGGCGCTGTTTCAAAGGGAGCAACACAAGGTTTTGTTTGGGCATTTATAGTGTAGGGCTTAAGATGCAAAGAGATTTTCAGTCTTTGCTGTCCAAGGGTCTAGTTCACTTCAGAAACGGATTTTAGGGGAAGAACATACTTAAATAATTCCAATCAAAGAAAGCTGAGAAGTGAGGTAATGGGACCAATACTTACCTACTGGATTCTCTTACTTTATGTAAGAGTGAGACCAGCTGCCTATCCCAGGTAAGGTAGGAATGATCATTTTCATTAGAAGGGGTCACCATGAGAACACAAGATGACAGAACTGACTGCTGTTGTTCCTCCAGCCCAAGGTCCAAATCAAGGATGATGCAATTTTCCAGAAAAAAAGAAAAGCTGTACAAGAACTAGAATGAATGAAGTCTATGAAGAGCCTCCACAGAAATACAGTACATCCTGGAACAGAATGAATGCCTGCACAAGGGGACCTGACAGATGTGAACTCCCCTAAATCTCAGCTCCTTATTCCACAGCAGCAAAGACAACTCTCCAATTCAAAACAGATGCCCCAGAATATCCCCACTGATGTTTTACAGTTTCAGGCTCTGCCAAGAACTTTCCCTAACCCTGAAGGAGCTGAACCACAAGTTCCTCCTCCCTGATTTGGCATGTGGTTGACTGCAAGAGGGCAGCCAGCAGTTATTACCACAGCAGTCCAAGAACAGGACATGAGAATCTCCACAGTGGTTCTGGAGAACAGAACTACTGTGATGCCCTGTGACCTACAACAGGCAGAACCAGCCACCAGAAATTCTGGAGCTGAAAGGATCAGACGGTGACACCTAAACACCTGACAGCACTTGGGGATAACTGAACAGATTATCAAACAAGAAATCTGAGTGACTGAAGTTCTGAAAAGCATGGAAGTCACAAAGATGATAACACGGATCATGAACTGAACTAAAGCCTTCCTTGGAATAAAATTCAGAGTATTTATTGTAAAAACCCCAGATGAGATTATTATAAAACACTGACATTTAATTATCTTATTTTGCTCATACAGAATATGGAAATGCCATTAATCCTTTCATTATTAAAGAAATAAGCTTTATTGTGTTTAAACTGACTCTCTAGGCATTTTGCTATTTTCCCTCGTAAAACCCCACTTTTTAAAACCTTGAGCTCTGTTAAGGAAGATGGATATGTCCAGTGAAAGCCATCCACTTTAAGTTAGAAAACTAGAACTAAGCTGAATCTGGAAAAAGGATAGAAAGTAAGTACTGATGTATATGAAGACTGTACAGACTATTGTGATACACAGCTGGAAAAAAAATCTCTCATCTGCAGTAGTCCAAACTGGAAAGGAATAAAACCTAAGTTAAACATCAATTACAGGTTTCCAGGTCCATCTTTTGCCTACTAATATCCTACTGAACAGCTTGAGGAAGAAAGGATCCCTTTCTTATGCAACAATCTGATTGCTGTGAGCACATGAAACCCAAAGGAAGCTCCCCACAGTGCTCTTCCCTCAGACTGTGACAGAACACTGTTGCCATTCCACACTGGAATGGATGATGGCCTGACCCAGGGAGACCCATCAGACTTCTTTTTAGATTTGTACATACTGGAGGAAGACAGATGATAACTTCTAATCACACATCAGAGGAATTTTACAATTTTTACATCAAACAGATTTAAACCAAGAGACATTTGCTTACGTTCTGACACTGTATAGAGCAGGTTCTGGGGCAGAGGAGGAGGCAGCCTTGCTCCCACAGGCGCCAGACTGGGCACTGCACTTGTCCCCGGCTGGTCACGGTTATTTATCAAGCTGGACTGTGTTAAAGGTGGTCCTACAACAACACCACAGAACAGATCACACCATCACACACTGACAGCTCACAGACAACATGCAAACAATTCAATGCCATTTGTTTATGCTTTGCTTTGAGCAAGGTCAGGTTGTAAATACGTTCAATCCCACTACAGCAACACTGAACTGAGAAGCTTGTTCAGGTAAGTTACTCTGCTTCCAACACCTTTTCCCGTTCCCAGAAAAGACAATGCTCTAAGGGAAAAAAGTGTCTTTTCTTCCCCAGAGGTTTGTTAGTGCAAGAGCTGCATTAACTACAGCAGCTCCTCCCTCAGCTTTGCCATGGAGAGCCAAAGCTTGCTCAGAGCAAGAGATCAGATCAGCATCATTTAGGCTGCAGTTCTGAAACAAGACCTGCAGGGCAAGAGGCATTCCCAGAAAGGAATTTCTCTAACTGGTTGTGCTTTGGTTACCTCATGTACCACACAGACATTCTTACTGAGTGTATGTCCAAAAAGGACCCCAAGTGACATTACACAGCCCATCCTGAGCACTGTCAGTTCTCTCACTGCAAGTCAGTTGACCCACTAAAGGGCTCATGCAAAGGTTAGGGTTAATCCTGTATCAAATTATTTCTCATCCCAAAGCTGCTGCTATTGGACACAACCACAACCACCACAGCACATGCATTGAGTCCCTGGAATAGAGAGCACTGAACCAGAACAACCATGTCCTTAATAATGCTACTTCTTCATAGAATTCATAAGATGCAGTAAGATAACAAAAAAGGCTGAACATCTCAGATCACTGCTGAGCTAAGACAGATCTCAGATGCACCAATGATATAGTACTTTCTAATAGCAGATAATGTAGCACCAACACTGGAGCTTTATTAGAACCTTTAGGAGATCGAATCTCAACATTTTTTGCATTTGAGGAAAACAAAATCCTAGAAAGTGTCAGTGACCAATCCAACCACCACCAGCTTGAGATGAGCTGAAAGATCCCCCCCGCTCCACTCCCGTGCCCTATTTAATTCAGTTTGGAATGTGAGGCACATCGTGGTTCACCAGCCGAATTTTCAGGACTCCTTTGGCACTATTTCAAACAGCACACGGACGGCAAAGAAACCGCAAGAAACCGCAACTGGTTCCTACAGTGGTGCCAGACACAGGCAGCTGTGACTCACGTGGGACGGGCAGCACGACGGGCGGCGGGGGCTGCGGGTGGGCCGGGGGCACCGGCAGCCTCAGGCCGCGCACGGGCCCCGGCAGCGGCGGCAGGAGCATCCCCGGGGGCGGCGGGAGCCCCGGCGGCGGCGGCGGCGGAAACGGGATCATGCTTGGCAAGGAAACTTCGTCTACGACTAAAGGATCATTTCCGTGGTCAAACTGGCAGAGATCGCCAAGGACACAATATCCTCGCTCTGCAAAACAGGACATTTTGTATCTTGTCAGGAAAAAAAAACCAAACCCAGAAGTTCGCAGTGATTCGTAGCATTTCAGATTTTGTTGGAATTTCTTAATAAGGAAAGCATGCAGTTACTGATACATTACATTATCAGATAGGGTTTCAAAATAATTCAAATTAGAACAATCCTTCATAAAAGCATACAAGCTTACATGCATCCATCATAAAGGCTAGTCAGAAGTACGTGTTTATATTAAACATGCACACACGCTGCAATCTGCAGCAGCAGTGCCAGTGGTTGAGGTATTTGTCTAGCACATACAGAACTGTGAACAAACTCCATATGTTCTTATGCAGCAACTGTCACAGCATAAGCAAACTGCTTCAGTAAGACTAGTTATGTCCTCAGTATGACACAGGTCATCTCTGCACCTCTTACATACAAGGTACATGTCACACACCACTGCACTGTGACTTGCTGCCCACATTTAGTGAATACCCCAAAAACAAGTCACACAAACATTGAAACCAGGCATGAAATGGAAAACTAAGGAACAGTTACCGTCATAATCTTGACATCTTCTTTTAGGAGGAGGGTTTCTGCCAAATGAACTGGGATTGCTGTGATTGTTGAAGTAATTTGACCAGCTCTCTGTGGTGTTTTCAAGGTGGTGTGCAGGCGCAACTACAGTAACAGCACTGGGAATAGCTTGTGCAGAGGAATACTGCTCAGAGGATTTACTGGAAGATGCGGACACCGGATTATACGAGCCTTCAACATCATTTTTTTCACTCTTGTATTTTGATCTCTCTCTCTCTCGGTGCTCTGTTTAAAAAAAAAAATAGTTGGGTAAAGTTTTCATGCTTTGTTCTGTACATCAGAGCCACGAGGAAGTGCTAATATACAACATTTCCTGAAATATTGAGTGTTCTGCATGTTAAACTGTTCTTGAAGGAGCTCACTCCTACCAATGCAGTAAGAACTAAACATAATGTGAACAGGGGTTTAATTTCAGAAATCTCAACGTTTTCTTTGCGAAATGCACATTCGTTCCTCTGCTCCTTATTCCATTCTGGATTACAGCTCTCTTTTAAAGGAGAAAGAGAAGGGCAAAAGCCTTTCAAACAACAAACATACCTCTGCCCTTAACTAACGTGGTCTCAAGGTGCGTTGAAATCTGCTGTAATCTGTGGCACTTACTTTTCCAACAGACCTGAACTAGCCCTAAAAGAACAATGATCACATGGTAACCACTGCAAAGAAACCTTCTCTAAAAATATACAGTAACAAAGTGAAAGAGAGGGAAACACTGCTTTGCAAAAAGCTCGATCTCTACAAGGAGAAAAACAAAAAAATAAAAATCAACAGCTTTGTCAGAACACACAGCTCAAAAATACAATCTACTGATATCCACGGGTATACACCTGTGGATAAATTAAGAGGTTAGCAAAGAAGAAAGCAACCCCTTTAATTGTTCTACTCCAAAGAACAGCATCTTAATTAACAATTTCAAGAACACAAAGTTCCCAAATTTTGCTCCAACTACCCAAGGGCACCTCCTGGCTGCTAAACCACAGAGTCCATAGGAGTCACACCCAGCACTGCCATGGGATGTTCTCCTGCAGCAGCACCCTGGATACTCACCACTCCTGCTGCCATCCCGGTCTTTGCTCCGGCCCCTGCTGCGGCTGCGACTCCGACTTAACCCTCGGCTTTTGCTCCGGCTTTTACTCCTGCCCCGGCGCCAGCCAGACTTCTCCCTGTACAAGTCACTCCTGTCATAGTACCTGTCGTAGTCCCTCCATTTCCCATCATCCCGCTTTTTCTCTCTGGTCCTAGAAAAGACAGATGTAGATGACGTTTGTGAAAGGAGGAACCAAATTAAAAAAGAAGCTCACGAGAAGGTAAGGTACTGCTTGTCCTTCCAATCTGAGCAGTGAGACATTCCAGTCAGAATTTCCCAAGTTACAGAGAAGTACAGAACGTCACAGCTGAATCACTGGTCTGTAGCAAGCAGCAAGGGCAGGACTAGGAACTGGCAAGGTGAGACAGTTACAATGCTCAGACCCCGACAGGCTTAAAAGTGATGTTCACTGTGTGAACAACAGCCCCCAGCCCCTACAGACCTCCCAACAATGGTCTTCATTTATATAACAAGGGAAACAATGGAACTGATGACATTCCTAGGAATTGTCATTTGAAGAATACTATCATTTTTTCGGAAGAGGCCAACTTTTCGTGAAGGGCTCTCACACACATGATCAGCATACAGACAACATATCACAGATAGAGAAAAGGAGGGACAAAAGTCACTATTTTTCATAAAAATCACTACCTACAAGGTAAAAACCAGGTAAAGATTGACAACAAATACAGAAGAATATCTTAATATTGTGGCTCAAAGCTAACCTTTGCTCACTGGAATCTCCACGGCTCCTCTGGGGACTGGAATACTTCTTCTTCCTGCTCTCCCGCTCTTCTTCAACTGACTCTTGAAAATTCTGTTTAACACACAACTACCAAACAAGGACAAGTATCACTTTTTTTAATGAAGAACATGACATCAAAATGTACTTCAAGTTATAGACAGCATCCCATATAAAACAATATTCAAGTACTACTTGCCCACAATACTGAAGCACTACAAGTAATCAAGAACTAGAGGGGTTTTTGTCTCAAAACTTCCAAGTTTTTCTGCAGAGATGCTCTCAAATAAAACCACTTCGATGTTTTGTTTCTAAACAGGATTCAGGAAAGACAAGATCTCTCTCCACTCTACTGCCTTATTTAGCATAAGCAATTCTATAAGTTGGGTATTTCCTGAATCTTGGAATATGACTCAGGAGTCACCTTTCCAGGTAGGAAAGTCACTAGTTGACATTTGGAATAACTGCTTTAAGGCAAAAATCTGCTCACATGGTGGAACTGGTCACATTTCTTGTTGGCCTCCACCAAAGCAGGTTCACAAGTCTGTCAGCTGTACCACCACTGCAAACCACTGACCCACACTGCACTTCTGCTGCCATTTCACACTGCTTACAAGTTACTGTAAATTTTGGTGACAAAAGTTGACATGCAATAATGTAAAAGATTTTTTTTCCCAAGTAAAACAAAAAGGAAGGTTTCCTACATGCTTGCATAACAGGATTACTGGGGAGAACTGGTAGAAATATTCAAGACTTGGCTTGACAGGGCTTTGGACAGCCTGACCTGCAGCCCTGCTCCCAGCACAAGGTGCATCACACCTGGGTCCCCTGCAGCCCTGACTCTGCTGTAATTCTAAGTGTAGTTTATTTTATGGCCTCCATTTGCAGGACTCACACCATACACTGAGCTATATGACAGACCTTGATGATCTGCTGATGGCCTTGCTGACGTCAAAATAACTAATTAATGTCCTGATCCTGTAAAGTTGTCCCATAAAGCTGTCCTAGATATCTTCTTCTGCTTATTGCCACTCCACTCCCCAAACCTTCCCCTCTGTCCCCACCAGAGCACTGGTTAAGCCAACTGAAGGTAGCTCTAAAGGACTTTCTATAAGCTATGACATTACTTTGAGAACTGATGAGAAAGCTCTTCCAGTGAAAGTCTTGTACAGTGGCAAATTATGAACTTCCATAAGCAAAATTCTGTGTCACAGCCTCAGATAAAACAGGACATCAGAAAAGAGAGCAAAAAAGTATAAACCAACTTTAATTTAAATCATCTGATGAATGACGCTCTGGTAAATAAGGACTTGTGTTTGTTTGGATTGACCTGGGTTTGGCTGACTGACAGATTTCTGCAATTAATTGTCACCTTCTCTCAAAAACTTAATTGCTTTCAATTTTGTCAATAGAACTTAAAATCACGGCAAAAGAGAGAACTGTTGGCAAACAAACTCTATCTCACTTTCCAAAGTAATTATTCTGTTACAGAGGCTGATATATTTCACTGCTTTTAAGTATCACAGAAAATATACTAAATAATTTCCATTCCTCACAGAATATAAAAAATTGGAAATGTTTTGGACTGTTTTTGCTGCTTTCCCCTCTCAAACCCTTCCAAATAATTATTATCTGGTATTGCTAGGGCCATGTGAATAGGATTTCTGAGTGCCACTACTCTCAATCAAAGGCAGGCTTTGGAAAAGTATTTAAAATGTTCTTGTCCAAATTGTCACCTTCCATTGCTCTTCAGACACACACAGGTCACAGAGATCATTAGTCACAACAGAGTGCATTTTTCTTTCATGTTTGGCCTCACAAATGTATGAGAGCTAATTTGAAAATTAAAGGCAGGTAGAGCAAATACGTTACCTCCTCCTTGACTTCTTCTTTCTCCTGCCCTGCAGGCTTCGCCTCTGCCTTCGTGGGCTCAGCAGAAGGAAGGTAACTCTTGGTGTACAAACTTTCAAAAAGTTTATCTACAAACCCTGAAGTTTCTGAGGATACAGAACACAAGAAAATACTGTTATATGTGGATTTAAGGGCATGGTTACAGTTGCCAGAGAAGACCCTGAAAAGAGTCAGCCAGGTGGGCTGCTCAGAGCAGCAGCACCTCAGATTAATGAGCCTTAGCCCCACTGAAGGAGCTGGAATTACATTTGTGGGACTTGAGGCTGTTCATTTAGAGAAAGCAATTCATCAGGTATATGAAAGACAACAAGAGAAACTTCTGTTCTAAAGGGTGAGCATGATCAGAGCTTGTGATCAAGGAACAAGTCCACAGCTACTTCATCAGCTACCCTCAGCAACCTCTTTAGGGCAATTTTTATGAGAGTAAATAATTCACAGCAGCAGTTCAACACCATGAAAAATGCACAATAACTTCCCCAGTGAGTGTTAGAATTTCAGGTGTTTAAAACCTTGAGTATGAACCAAATTGCCATGCAAAACTCCCCAGGAGCCTGAAGGATTAACAAGGACTAGGTTTTCAAAGGTGACCAAGCACCTGTCAGAGAAGCTTCTGGCAGCACGACTAACACTTTAAACTAAATTGCTTTCATTTCAGAGCACTTCCTCCCACCCACTGTGAAAAGTCCAAGTTACACAACTTCACCTGAGGATTATTATTTTTTAATCCCAAGATCTTTTTTCCATCACATTCTGTAAGAAGTATTCATGGATGCCAAGAAGCATTTTGAAGGCAACAGTGGTGCATCACCCTCTGTCCTCCCCTCAGAGAAGCAAAGCCCCTGGAGAGCAATGTACCTTTCTGCAGGAAGACATCCAGCTGGTCAGCACAGAAAGCTTTCAGCTCCTTCTCGGGCTTGTCTTTCTTGACTAATGCCACGACATAGTTGGCCAAGGCTGAGGGGTCTGCGTCACATCTGGGGAGAGGGAGAACCACGCTTGGCTGCTGCGGGACACCGACCTCGCGGGGACAGTCACTGCTCAAGGACCCCCCCGAGCTCCTGCAACACCCCCGGGGTGCTGGGCTCACACCCAGCACCAGCACAGCTGCCCTGGGACCACGGGGCCAGCAAAGGGCTTTATGAAACCACAGTCCAATATTTTAGTTGCCTTGTGACCCCTCAGCCACATGTGACAACAGTCCCGCTCCTCTGCTCTTCCTGAGCTTTGCTGAGGGACAACCACCTCTCTTTTGGACAATCAGACCCACTGCTGAGGGCCCTCTCAGCCCAGCAACCACAGCTCGAAGGGCTCTATGGGTATGGCAGAGCACAAACCAGGGAAGGTACTGCACAAGGACTGGAAAGGGTTAACTGGGTTTAAACATTAAAATATTGTTATGAAGCAGTTCAGAAAATGTCAGAGGCACATTTTCAATACACACACAGGTAAGTTCTGCACAGCTTCAGTGGTTGTGCCTGACATGCTGGGGTTTCCTCCCCATGGATACTCTCATGCCAAATTTTACAGTAACCCTGTAAAACACCCAAAGGGGAACAGTTACTGACCAAGTTCTCTCCCCACACTCCCTCCCCCTTGTCTGGCTCCACAAAGGCCAAAGACACCAACTTTGTGCAGTGTAATCTTTATATGGGATATTGCTTTAGATTCCACCATTCAGCCACTAGAAACACACTCCAGGTATAAAACAGAACAACAGTGTGACATGATGAAGTGACAGCTCCTCATTTTGCCTCTCAGAGGATGTAGATGTCAGCTATCAGCTGAGGGCAGGAACCTAAACACTCATGATTTAAAGACTTATTTTTTCAAATTAACATTCAAAAGCAGATTGTGTATTTTCTGAGAATATTAACTATGGAAATAGAAGGAAAAAGTATAAAGTATATAGACCTCAAAATAATTTAAAGTAAGAAAAAAAGCCAGAAAACAAGCAAAGGGCAAAAGCCACACAGAGGGCAACTGGTGAGAGAAATAAAAATCCTCAATGAGCAGCAATGAAGCAGCTCTACTCTCAGCCTGCAACAACATCCAGCCTCCGCTGAAAGCCAGGATAAATGGAGCAATTAACAACAAAGAAACCACAAATTGACAGATTTTACACATACACAGAAATAACCTGTATGTGATGCATTCACAGTGTGTGATGTACTGGGGCCCTCACGCACTGATTATAAACCTTCCATTTCAAATAAAGGAGATGATCCATCACTTCACAACTATTCCCTTTCCTTTCTCTGCACATTAGTCTCTCTCAGGCATTACCATCCCATTATGCAGTGCAGGAGCACACAAGATGTGTGCACTCCTCCAGGTGAGCCAGGCTATATTGTCACTCTGTTGTCACTACACTCCCTGACTGTCCCTTTAGAGTCCCTGACTGCCAGGGCCCACTGGCCCAATCCCTTGATTCTCTGCCACAAAAGTCTCCAGCTCACATCCCCACAGTGCAGCTCCAGTGCCCAAGGAATGCTGGAGGCTGACTGGAGCTGGCAGGGACACTGCAAGAGCAGGAATCATGCTCCAGTCTAGAGACTTTCAGCAGGGTTTGACCAAAGACATCTGTGATCTTAACAAGGGGAAAGGAAAATTGGGAAGAACTTCCAAAGGCCTGATACTTAATGACAGCAACTGAGCAGTCCTAAGACCTATTTACAACACTTCACACAGGCCTCAGTTGTACTTTGTGGGAGCCTTAAGGCTGCCAGGCACTGACAAGCAGCTTCTCCCAGGAGACTCCTGCTGCAGGTGAGACCCCCCAACCCCTCCTGTGCCTGCACCACCAGCACCAGGTGTGTTTAGGCACTGCAGAACTCAGGACCAGCACCTGGGGCTGTTTAGGCACTGCAGGGCTCGGGACCGGCACAAACCCACCACCACGTTACAGCCAGGATGCATTACCAGAAGCCATAAAAAGCAGCATGAAACAATGTGGATCCATGCTGACTCCAAACAAGTCCCACTTCCACTGTAAGCAGCAGAATGTAAATGCAGAGTTTCCACAGGTTTAACATTATTCCTGGTTTTGTCAGCTCCCGCCAGCCATGGGCTCTGCTCCGAGGTTACACAGCTGGGACTGAGCGACCACAGTGCAGCCAGGGAGGCAGGTGGGGTGGGGGACACAAGCAGCCCACAGCCAAGGCACACAGAACCACTGAGGCTGGAAAAGAGCTCCAAGATCATCACATCCAACCTGTGACCGATCCCCAACTTGTCACCCAGCCCAGAGCACTGAGTGCCACGTCCAGTCGTTCCCTGAACACCTCCAGGGACGGTGACTCCACCACCTCCCTGGGCAGGCCTTTCCAATGCCTGACAACACTTTCTATGAACAAATTCTTCCTGATATCCAACCTGAATCTCCCCTGGCAAAGCTTGAGACCATTTCCTCTTGTCCTGTCCCTTGTTCCCTGGGAGCAGAGCCCGACCACCACCCCCGGCTCCACTCTCCTGTCAGAGAGTTGTAGAGACGTCCACCCTGAGCCTCCTTTTCTCCAGGCTGAGCCCCCCCAGCTCTCTCAGCCGCTCCTGCTGCTCCAGACCCTTTCCCAGCCCCGCTGTCCGTTGCGGGACAAAAGGCCCCCAGCCCGTCCCCGAGCCGGGGCTGTCCCGGGCTGTCCCGCACTCCGGGCGCGCCGGGCCCGGGCCGGGGACAGGCGGGGTAGGGCCGCAGCGCCTCGGCCGGACCCGGCCCGCGGGAAGGGCTACCCGCGCGGCCCGCCCCGCTCGCCTTGCCGCACTCACATGGGCTCCAGCAGCTTGGCCAGCCAGGACTTGAGCGCGTCCACGCTCTCGATAATCATGGTGGCCCCGCGTCCGCCCGCTCACAGCGACACCGCCGCCATGGCCGCAGCCTGCCCGGCACCGCCCGCAGCGCAGCCTGCTGGGCACGGCCGGGGCGGGGCCGTGCCGTCACCGCCAATCAGGCACCGCCGCCCCGCGCCGCCAGCCAATGGCGACGGCCTAGAGCCCGACCCGAGGGTCAGGGAGAACCAGCAAGTTCGGTGGAGCGAGCACATGAACCCACGGCGACATCTTGGGGGGGGCGCTCTTAAAGGGGCATCGGCCTGGCAGGAGTGCACCCCGAGAGGCGTGCCGGGTTTATTTCCCCTTCTCCGCAAGGGACAGGTGACAGCGGTGATCGTCCTGATCTCCCACCTGCCCTCCTTCCCTTCCTTCCTTCTTCAGCTGCGGTCCGCTGCCTTCGCTCTACAAAAGGCCCGCGTTCCCCCCGCCCGGTGCTGTGGTACGGTCCTGGTCCCACCCCTTGGCCGTGCCGCCGTTGGTACGGCCCGCGCGGTCTCGTCAGGCGCAGCAACATGGCGGTGAGTGAGTGAGGGGTGTCNCAGCCCCGCTGTCCGTTGCGGGACAAAAGGCCCCCAGCCCGTCCCCGAGCCGGGGCTGTCCCGGGCTGTCCCGCACTCCGGGCGCGCCGGGCCCGGGCCGGGGACAGGCGGGGTAGGGCCGCAGCGCCTCGGCCGGACCCGGCCCGCGGGAAGGGCTACCCGCGCGGCCCGCCCCGCTCGCCTTGCCGCACTCACATGGGCTCCAGCAGCTTGGCCAGCCAGGACTTGAGCGCGTCCACGCTCTCGATAATCATGGTGGCCCCGCGTCCGCCCGCTCACAGCGACACCGCCGCCATGGCCGCAGCCTGCCCGGCACCGCCCGCAGCGCAGCCTGCTGGGCACGGCCGGGGCGGGGCCGTGCCGTCACCGCCAATCAGGCACCGCCGCCCCGCGCCGCCAGCCAATGGCGACGGCCTAGAGCCCGACCCGAGGGTCAGGGAGAACCAGCAAGTTCGGTGGAGCGAGCACATGAACCCACGGCGACATCTTGGGGGGGGCGCTCTTAAAGGGGCATCGGCCTGGCAGGAGTGCACCCCGAGAGGCGTGCCGGGTTTATTTCCCCTTCTCCGCAAGGGACAGGTGACAGCGGTGATCGTCCTGATCTCCCACCTGCCCTCCTTCCCTTCCTTCCTTCTTCAGCTGCGGTCCGCTGCCTTCGCTCTACAAAAGGCCCGCGTTCCCCCCGCCCGGTGCTGTGGTACGGTCCTGGTCCCACCCCTTGGCCGTGCCGCCGTTGGTACGGCCCGCGCGGTCTCGTCAGGCGCAGCAACATGGCGGTGAGTGAGTGAGGGGTGTCTGGCCTGGGGGAGCCTCCGGGGCTCTGGGCTCTGCTGGGGCCCCGCACATCGCCCCGGGGTCGCTCTTCGGTGCCGCGGCCGTCGGGCAGAGGCCTCGCACAGGCCCTTTTGGGCCCTCTGCCCGGCTGTCGCGGTCCCTTCATGTAAAGGTCTTAGGAGTGTCTTGGTTTTGAGGGAAAAGAACCCAGTCCTCAAGCTTTTTGAGTGCGGAATCTGCGGTGCGTGTGTCCCGTAACAGTTCCCATATGTTTTATGGTAAAAGAACAAGCTTCTTTAGCATTTACCATATGTTGCGTTATAAAAGAATAAGGAGAAGGGCTGTTTAACAAGCATTTAATTAAAATCACTTGGGATGCTTTATCTGAAGAACCATGTCGGTGAAGTACAATTAGAGCTGTTACCAAACCCTCCTCCTGGCATGGGGAGTGCTGTTCCCACTTTAGGTGTAGCAAGAGAAAGAAGCATCAAATCGAGTTTATGGAGACTCTGGAATGAAATGGAATTCCGTGGGGTGTTTTTAATTGTATGATCCTGTCCGGTCTCCCTGGTTGAGATCCCTCTGAGTTTGTTCATTATTGGCAAGGTGATCAGTGTATTAATGTGTTACTTGGCTGCCGTCCCTCTTTTGCCTTGGAGAAGGGTTGTTAACTCTTTCCATACAGATCCAGGGCCCTGTTTTGGGAGGGCGCAGCTCAGGGTGCAGGTCTGCACAGAGCCACCGCTGCTGCTCTGCTCTGGGGTGGTGCTGCAGTGCCCTGGAGCCAGAACAGCGCTCACCCGAACCCGGGGGAGTTCAGGAGTGTTCTGTGAGAACTCGCAGCTCTGTGGTTGTGAACTTCTACAGCCAGACTTTTCTTCCCCCTCTCCGTTGAGCAGGAGCGTAAAGGGACAGCGAAGGTGGATTTCCTGAAGAAGATTGAGAGAGAGATCCAGCAGAAGTGGGACCATGAGCGAGTGTTTGAGATCAATGCTGCGGACAGGAAGGACCAAAGGAGGTACCATTGTGTGCTTTTTCTGCAGGTTTTCTCTTTCACTTCCTGAAATGTTTTTCCATTTAAAGTCTGGGGAGGGAAAAGTGGCCCCTTTGCAGTGAGCAGTGTTCTTGGGAGGGACTCATTCACACATTGTTGGCATTGCTGTAGCTGATGATGTAAAGCAGATGACTACGTGTGTGGCCAAGTTCCAGCAGGGACAAGAGAAGCTCTTTCGTTCCTTGGCAGTGTCTGTGCCCTCTGTGGTTTTAAATCCAGGTTCTCTTTGGTGACTTGTACACTTGGAGGAGGTTCCTCAGTGTGATACCCGAGCCCTCATGACTGGGAGGTTTCACTCTGATGGAGGGTATGTCCTGCTCTGCTTGGCTGAGAGAACAGTATTACACAAAATCATGGGTCCTGCTGTTTGCTAACCTCTTGTACTTTGTGTAGAAGTGGAGGAACCACATGTGTGACCATTACTGTTCCTCAGATGAGGGGCTGTGATTTCTTTTCTTACATGAACTATGCAGAGGTGCCCTATCACGTGGCTAATTCTGGTCCTTTCTAGACCATTCTACCATTAACCAAACCTGTGCTGGGTTTGGTTACTGTTTTGCTTTGATAATGGCTTTCTGCTCCTGTGGTAAGACACTGCTGAGCTGCTGTGTTGGTGTAAAAGGTGCTTCTCTCTTGGGTTACACGTGCTCCCACCTGGTTGGTTCCACAATTGTTCTCAGCTGTCTGAAATTGGCTCCAAAGGAGTGGGCAGGTGTCACCTGGCTCTGCCCTGAGGAGGGGATGGACCGGAGCTGCAGGGAGGAGGAGCCTTTCACAGGTGCAGAGAGTGGGAAAGACTGCAGGATTGGGAAAGACCATTTAAGTCTGGGTTTTATTTCTGCCCCAGAGCATCCCTGAGAAACTTGTTTACTCCCTGGGAATGTGCAGTGTGCTTGGGAGCACGGCTCCTTTGGGATCAGTGCAATCCATGCTCTTCACATTGTGGAGGGGCTGCCTGGGGGAATGGAATTAGTCCTCTGGGAAGGTCTCTGCCTGGAAAAGCAGTGACCTTGGCACTATGAGGTTACTATTTGCTGTGTGGGAAAGTCAGACTAAACCAAGATAATAACTGAACTGGTGTAACAGGTGGCAGGTTCTTAAATTGTAATTTTTGCAAGCAAACAAATGACTTGGCCTTTATTCCTGCATGTTTATAGATCAGTGGGAGCGTGTGAAAGGAAGAGACAAGGTGTGAAGTAGAGTGCAAGGGCAGAGGTAGAAATTCAGTGTCCTAAAGATGTATTATGTTGTTGGAACCTGACTTTTCAAAGCAACTAAGATGATGTTTATATCTTTGAAATACCCTGCAACAATACATCCTTGTGAAAGGAGTGATTATTTACAGTGTGCCCTTAAAATCTGAACTTAGTCAGTGGGAGATTAAATAAATGACTTTAAGCCTCTGTAGTAATTAATTTACAGAAGCAGGATTAGAATTTATTACCTGTGGGAACATGTTATATCCATTTCAACATTTCTTTGTGATGTCAGTCCTCTGAGGGTTTTTTTTGTGCTTAGGATTTTTTTTTTAAGGGGATAAAGCCTGTTAGTGTAGCAACTCTGTAAAATCAAAGACTTGTGTTACTGGCAGGAAAATAATATTTTAATGTCACTGTGGGCTGATAACTGAACATGCCAGTTACCTGTTTTACATGTGCATCGTCTGATGGTCACTTTAAAAGCTGATTGTTTCAATTTTTTGACTTCTCAGCAAAGGAAAGTACTTTGTTACCTTTCCTTACCCCTACATGAACGGCCGCCTGCACCTGGGACACACGTTCTCCTTATCTAAATGTGAGGTAAATATTCTCCTTTGCTGATACCTTTAAATACTGCCCCAGAACAAATGATGATTTTGTAGTTCAGTTTGAAGCTAACAGAATGCTTTGTTAATTCCTTTATAGCTTCAGTAATGACTTATTACACTTTTTTCCCCCCATATTTTCAGTGGGAATATTGCTGGCTGAAGGGAAATGCCGTTCATGGCTCTTTGAATTCGAGGAGATGGGGCTGCAGGTGTTTCCTCTGTTCATTCTTTCAAATGAGATTTTTTTTTTTTTTTTAGGAAGTGCTGCTAAACAGCTCAAACTTCACAAGAGATATGACTGTCTCTTTTGTTTGTGCCTGCTGTGCTCTGTGACCTGTGTGGGAGCAGGTTTTGGGGCACTAGTGGGTGGGATTCCATGACATCCATCTCTTTGCTCCCATTCTTCTCTGGTCAGCCTGGAAGCTGGACAAGCTCATGCCTGTGCAGCCCAGGCAGTACCAAGCTCCAGTTTCACCTTCCTGTCATGAATTCCCTCCCCAGCTGGGTGCCTGCACTCACCTGTCTGTCTGTGGCTGTGTGTTAGAGAAGGAATCACAGCTGGGTTTGAGAAGGTGCTTCCTCAGCCCTGTGCCATTCCTGTTTCAGCTGTTCCTTTTTCCCTGTCTGTAGTTCGCAGTTGGATACCAGAGGCTGAAGGGGAAGAGCTGCCTGTTTCCCTTTGGGCTGCACTGCACAGGGATGCCCATCAAGGTGAGAGCTTTGCATTTGCTGAGGGTCTTTTCTGGGTGGATTTTATCCCTAAGGCTGCTTGGAGCCTTGCTTACTGTCCATCCCCAACATCACCCTAGTTTATTTAAAAATTCATCAGGACAGTATGATTTGGAACCTGAATTTGCTGTAAAGATGTGTTGTGCTTGAACTGTATATCATCACTTCCTAGAAGATAAAAACTAAATTATACCTGGTGTACGTCTTTCTTTGCAAGAAAATCCTCACAGTAATCCTGTTCCTGCCCTGACAGATGTTCTGGGAGTAGCAGGATCTCCTAGAAGTTAATACAAGGTCCAGAAAAAGTTTAAAGCATTGTAGTGAAATGCAGAGTGTTATCAGTAAAACACACTCCTGGGCTGTGATTTCAGCCAGTGCCTAGAGAAGTGCTGACACACTCCCAATAACTCTGTTCAGGCTTGTGCAGATAAGCTGAAAAGAGAAATGGAATTGTATGGCTGCCCACCGGAATTTCCTGATGAGGAGGAAGAAGAGGAAGAAAATTCTGGTAAAAAAGAAGAAGAAATTATCATCAAAGACAAAGCAAAAGGCAAAAAGGTAAAGTTTAAACCAAGCCTTCCTGGACTGAGAGCTGTGCTGTCAAAGCTTCAGAGTGTGCATTGCAGTATTTTCCTCCTTTGGGCTCACAGAAACTCGTGATGTAAAGATCTTCATTGTTTTTTCCAAGGTAGCTGGGTACTTTTAAAGTAGACTAGAAAAAAAATGCATCAGCTGCATGGTTCCAGAGATACCATGGTAATGCATGAGCCCTTACTGGTGAGCTGGTGCACTGCTTCATAGTTTCTTGGGAAAGAAAAAAACAGATAATCAAGAGTAATACTCTCATTTTTTTTTAAACCCTTCACAAAACATTCACAAACAGGTCGTAGGCAATAACCCTACTTTTTCAGAGGTAGGGGATGTGTATAGCTACTGTTCTGATTATTCTCTTGTAAATTGGTATCTAGCCAATTCTGGCTAGATATGCTCTATTAAAATCATCCAAACCATTTTGGCTCACCAGGTATTTAAATGAGATTTAGGATTTTGGGAATATCAAAAAACAAGACAAAGAATCAAGTGTAGGAAAAGCTTAGAGATGTTGTATATGTTTTTGAGGTGTGCTGAAGAGGTTGTCTTGCTGTCAGTGTTGGGTTTCTCTGTGTGACAGAAGGAGTGACCTTTCCTGCTCCCGTGGGCAGGGAGTTGCTGTTGGGGAGAGACAGGAGATGCTCAAAGGACAACAGCTGGGAAAAGTACTGTGAGCAAAGTGACAGCAGCAAAGGTTTTTGGTACAAGGGTGTGGTGGAGGGCTCACCACCTTTCTGTGGTGCAAACACCCATGGGTTTGAGCAGGAATGGGCCATTCCTTGCCAGGTTGTCATGGCACAGCTGCTGCAAGTGCATTGGACACTGGCATGGAATTAGTGGGAAGAGGGGTGTTAGGGAGTGTGCAGTGAGTACAAGGTAGGAAAGATTGTAGAATGGAAACTCTAATCATTTATCTTCACTGCTAGAGAGAGGATGTGAGAATATTTGTATTAACTTGTATATCTGGAATTGGAAACTGTAACATTAACAGAGCAAAATGCTCTTGTGCGTACAAGACCGTGCACTTCTTCCTGATTCCAGTTGTTCTTTTAGAGCAAGGCTGCTGCCAAGACTGGCTCTTCCAAATACCAGTGGGGAATCATGAAGTCTTTGGGCCTCTCTGATGAAGAAGTGGTCAGTTTTTCTGAAGCTGAGCACTGGCTGGATTATTTTCCTCCCCTCGCTGTCCAGGATCTGAAGAGCATGGGATTGAAGGTGACTCTTGGAAATCCAAATCTCAATTACACAGGCAGCCATACCTGTACTATTAGTGTGTCTGTGAATGTGCTGCTTCTCCTCGGAGATTTTCTGCATAATACCAACATTATTCTAGAAATCTTTCTGGTATTTATGGAATTACTCATTCAACCTTTTCATAGTCTGGGATGATAATTAAATGCTTTCATATTTAGAGCTTGTACCCCGTGCAGTGGTCTTAACTGGAAAATTGTCAACTAAAGGAATTATGACTTCTGGTTCCCATGTGAGATAACTGGTCTGTGATCAGTACTGACAGTAGTTTTAGGAAGAATAATGATGTGATGTTAAATGAAGGTACCTGTCCTACTGACAACAGATTTTTAAAAATCAAGATAGATAGAGATGATGAAACAAGGCAGTGCTGAAATTCAGTTTGAGTGGTTGGTTAAAACTGCTACAAAACCTCTAAAATTCCCAGTCAGTGGAGGGGCCTCAGGCCTTTGACATCTCAGCTCTGAGAGACCAGGCACAAACATGTGCTTAAGCATACAGCCTTTGTGGGATATGTACTGGCATTATCTTTTTGGAGAGAAAATTCTTTTTATTTTTAAAATAATAAGTTTGCCATTATGAGATTGCTTTAATTTCTTGATTGTGTTTACTTACTGGAGCCTCTTGCCCATTTCCAGGTGGACTGGAGGCGTTCCTTCATTACTACAAATGTCAATCCCTATTATGATTCCTTTGTACGATGGCAATTCCTGACATTAAAGGAAAGAAATAAGATTAAGTTTGGCAAAAGGTAAGCTTCCCCTCAGGTCTGGGTTTATTGGGAGTGTGGATAAACTCATCTTACCAAAGACAGAGCCCTGTGACACGTCTCTAGAGCGTGTTTTTCACTCATATGAAACCAGAATCCTTTCATTGCTGGTGCTCTGCCTGACATGGTGAAGTGTAGTTGTGGTGCCAGCAAAGTGGGTGAAATTGTGTTCCTGGTTTATTTTTTCCGTGGGGACCAACTCAAAGCAAAAAAGGGCCAATACTAAATGCTCTTGCAAAAACTGAACTCTTTCCCAAAGAGCTTTATTTTTTTCCTCTTGCTCTGCACTTTATTGTACTCACTGCTAAATGAAAATATACCTCTTTCTAGATACACAATTTATTCTCCTAAGGATGGACAGCCTTGCATGGATCATGACAGGCAAACAGGAGAGGTAATATTTCTACTTGACATTTTCATGCATTGCTTATGAGCTTAAACACTGGATGGAAAATAAATTGTATCTTGGAGCAAAAAAGAGTCTGTACGTGCAGAATCACTGGGTCTCAGTTGTCAGTGCGTGTGAAAATTGAGAGAACTCCTCTCCTGAGCAGATTTGTCTGAAACTATGGATAGTATTTTCCATTGTAGCTTGTTTTTGTGATTCTTTGGCAATCTGTGCCAGCAGCATCACTCTGTCATGTTAAAACAAACAAGCTGTTGTTAACTTAGATGTTGCTGAGACAGTGTCTGACAAGTTTTTGGGTGTAGGAATACAGTATAATCTCTGTGCAGTCTGCATTTTAGTGAGCAGCCATTCATATGGATGGAAATAGGATTTACTTTGAGGAAAGCATGAGTACCTTAAATAGTGTTTGGATTAGGTTCCTACAGAATAGGGTTTATTTTCTTTCCTGCTCGAGTCAATGTCACTTATTGATTATTGCACTGTTTGTCAAAATTGTAGGGTGTTGGGCCTCAAGAGTACACGCTGATAAAAATGAAGGTGTTGGATCCTTACCCTGCGAAATTGAGGTAGGTCTTTACTTCTTAATGGCAGATAGGCTCTGTCTCCTGGCCAGAACTGACCATTGAATTGAAGAGTCTGTTTTGCCTAATGCAGAATTTGATTTCACCCGGTTATTTCCCTCTCTTCAATGACCTGGTCTGTGCTTTGAGCTGCTCTATTCCCTGTCTCCATGTGGAACTCAAATTAGAGATTAAAAAAAAAAAAAAAAGGAAAGGGAAAACTCACAAAGAATTAATGACTCACTTCCTCCTTCAGGAAACGTTACCTGCAAGTTGATATTGGCTTAATAGCCTGTTCTGTGTGATCTGGAATGTTTTTGTTTTGGTAACTTACCAAATACTTCCCCCCCTCCAGTGGCCTGAGAGGAAAAAACATCTTCCTGGTGGCTGCCACACTCAGGCCAGAGACCATGTTTGGCCAGACCAACTGCTGGCTTCGCCCAGACATGAAGTACATCGGCTTTGAGACCAGGAACGGGGACATTTTCATCTGCACCCAGCGCGCTGCCCGGAACATGTCCTACCAGGGCTTCACCAAGGACAACGGGGTCGTGCCTGTGGTCAAGGAGCTGATGGGAGAGGTGAGCATCCTGCAGTGTGCTGGGCAGGCTTAGCTGGTCCTCTGAGGCTTAAAGGTGATGGTGGAGGTCTAATTACAAAGAAAATACGAGGAGCTATTACAGAAATTTTGGAGTGTTTAGTGGCTAAAAAAGCAAGCAGCGGGCAGCTTCCGTGGCACCCGAGCCAGAGCTGCTGCTGGGAGGGTAACCTGGTGTACTTACCTGAGGACAAATGCATTCCTATTGCCTCCTTTTGTATGACTTGGTGAAGGGATGGTTTTAAGTTAACATCTTTCTACTTGCTGGGAAGAGTGAATGGAAAGGGAGGGGGAAAAGTAATAGCTGGAAAGGGTTACGTGGAAAAGGCTTTTGTTGGTGCTGACAGCTCCGGTACATCTTTGTGAATGAAGCTTTCTTAGCTGAGCAGTTGGATGTCAGTGGTTTTGAGATTCACTGTCCTTAACTTGTTTGCTTTGAGCAATTTAGTCAGTGGCATTTGTTCATCCTGATCCAAAGGACCTTCAGCTGTTTGCATCCCTCAATCTCCATTCACTACAACTTGTCACTGTCTTTCTTGATCCTGCTTTGAAAAATGAAGTAGAAAATACTTCACTTTTTCTTCCTTTGTTAGCAGACATGATGTGAATTCAAGCAAATTAGTGAGATAGAAGACAGCTGCCACATCTAGACTGCCTCCTGTCAGTGCATGAAATACCTTGACAATATGCTTTTCTTTCTTGGTTTAATGTAGCTTTTGACACTGGCTTCCTAAGTCATTCCTGCCTTGATGCTGATGTGCTTCAGATATTTGGAAACAAACTTTCCTCCTGCTTCCTGTGTTTTTTCCAAACTCTACAAGCCAGTAGTTTAGGTTTCTTTGTCGGTATTTGACTTTCCTACGAGTAAATAGTGTATGTACTGTCTGAAATGGTACCACAGGTTTTCTTATGCACTTCCTCCTTGCCTAACTGTATACGTAAAATGTATTTATTTGTTTGTAATGTGTAAGGAATGCCAGAAAATGTGAAGAATACCAGCTAGGAGAGCTTGCTCAGCTAGGCTGAAACCCTCTGATTTACTGTAACGCTGTTCCTTTGTCCTGCTCAGGAGATTCTTGGCGCTGCACTTTCGGCACCGTTCACCACCTACAAGGTTATCTATGCCCTGCCCATGCTCACCATCAAGGAGGATAAAGGTAACTCTACAGCAGAGCCTGTTGGATGGACACTGGGCATTCAGAATGTGTGGACTAATCTTTTCATCTGTTTATCTTTTCTTTGCCAAGGAACCGGAGTGGTGACGAGTGTTCCCTCTGACTCTCCAGATGACTTTGCAACCCTGAGAGACTTGAAAAAAAAGCAGGTCAGTCAGTTAACTGAATTGTTTCTGTTTCCTTTCCATAGTGAAGAGGGTCAAAAGTGGATATCCAGTGGGTAAAATGAAACTCACTTTAACTAGAATTTTTCCATCTCTAACTTGAAATCAAAGTAGTTAAAAATAAATGAAGTTTAAACCAGCTGGGATGGTTCAGATTTTTTTTCTCAGACTTCGTGTCTTGAGTTTTAGGCAAGAATTACGTAACTTGTGCTGCATGTTAAGGTAGGGAAGAGTACCAGTGAGACAGAAATGAATTCCTGTTGTGGGAATTACTTCCAGAGATGAGATTAAGATTCTGTCTGAATTTCAAATGAGACTCAAAGTAGCTGTTGCTATTAAAACTGCAAGAGTACATCAGTGTCCGAACAGGTATCCCTGAATGTTAAATTTTTGTCCATTCATTTTCAAGGTAGAGCAATATTAATTTTTCCACTCTTAAAAATGTAGACAGTTATGACAAAGAATCACCTGGAAATGAGATGGGGATTGAACTCAGGTGTGAGAAATGGTGAGAAGGCAAGGAAGTGGCTTTGTTTGCTATATAATAAATAGAATATTTTTCTTCTATCTGTGTTGCTTTTTTTTCCCTTCCAATTTTCAAGGCTTTGAGGTTGAAGTATGGCATCAGAGATGAAATGGTCCTGCCTTTCGAGCCGGTAAGTGCACCCAGATGTGTCCATCTGCAGCACACAGGACCTTGTGCTCACTGATGAGGAATGAACCAGGAGATGTGCCTGTCTCTTCCAGAATTTCTGTTTGAAGTCCTCCTCAGCTGAAAGAGCTGAAAAGCTTAGAGCAAATTTTTCTTTTTTTCCTGTAGTTATAATATTTGATCTATTAGGGCTTGCAACCAAGGCTTGTTATTCTATGCTATACTTCAGAGAGAAAATTTTTGTGGGAATTATT
Organism: Lepidothrix coronata; assembly: GCF_001604755.1. Lineage (NCBI taxonomy): Eukaryota > Metazoa > Chordata > Aves > Passeriformes > Pipridae > Lepidothrix > Lepidothrix coronata. The sequence goes on from NW_016690280.1 coordinate 514,300, forward strand.
GTTTTGGAAAATGGAATATAACCTGTTGGTTGATTTAAAAAAAAACCAAACCTTTGAGCCTTAATGGCCAGATTATGAATGTATCTGTTCTATGCAAAGAGCTGAAGTCCCTCACTGTTAGTGCAGCCTCAGGGCTGAGTCAGTTTTCATTAGAAAATGCAATCCCAAAAAGCCATCCCAGTGTGTTGCAGTACCCTTGGTTCAACAACCAGCTCCAGTACTGGGACAGCTTGGTACTGGTGTCATGTCAGGAGATTAAAACTGGGCTGCTCAGGAGCCACCCTGGGGACTGCCAGGAACTTTTGGTTGATGAGTGGAACTGCACCAATACTTCATAAGCCCTGTGTAACTTGGTTTGTGTTAGATGCTGCAATGGGGTTTAACAGCCCTTTGTTAATTCCCAGGTGCCCATCATTGAAATCCCGGGCTATGGCAGCCTCTGTGCTCCCTTTGTCTGTGATGAGCTCAAAATCCAGAGCCAGAATGACAGAGAAAAGCTTGCAGAGGCCAAGGAGAGAGTGTACCTGAAAGGATTCTATGAGGGAGTAAGTAATAAAAGCTTGTGGTTTCTTGCTGAGTTTGATTAGGAAAAAAGAAGTGGATAAAGAATTAAAAAAAAGACTGCAAGAAAGAGGAAGACTGTCCTTTTTCCCCAGAGCACTTTTCATTTAGGCTCCTCCTGCAGCCAGGTTCTGCAGTTGGAAGAATGATGCAGAATTGGAGAAATAGAATGGAGGAATGTATGAGTGCAAACTGAGATTTATAACCTGATTTCCTAGCAAGTGGTCACCTTCTGGGGAGCTGATCCATTTTGTTACAAGTATTGATTGGGAAACTGATATGAAAAGAACAAGGTGTTGCTGTGGGTGGGTTTTTTTGGTTGGTTGTTTGTGTTTGTTTGGTTTTTTTTAATGTGTGTGTTTTTGTTTTGAGCTTTTTTGGTTTTGTTTTTTCCTCCTGTCATTACTTGTGCAGTAGATCTCTGTGTATTCCTCAGCTGGCAACAGTTTTTATTTCTGACTTTTTATGCTCCATCACCTGTGTGAATGCTGATGTGTGTACAAACTCTTTTTGGGTAAATATGGCTACACTTAATGAAAAAAAAACCCCCACATATTCTTGTTTTTTACATGTCAGAGATTGTGGTACCTGCTACTTCCTTCTGTTGATCTGAAGAGTTATAGCACCTATTTCTTGTTAAATTTTTAAAAAATCGTCTCCTGTGACCCATCTTTTACAGGTGATGTTGGTGGATGAATTCAAAGGACAAAAAGTTCAAGATGTCAAGAAATGCATTCAGAAGCTGATGGTGGATAAGGCATGTGACAGTGTGCACATAGCTGCTGCTGAATTGTCCATTTTTACAGTGGTTGGAAAACCCCCAGTGTGGTTCTGCAGCCCTCAGGGTGCTTTGGGCCTCTGCAGAGCACAGAACACTGCTCAGAGAGGGACCTGGTGTTCTTGGGCTGAATGGGATGAGTAGCTTAATTAGTCCTCTTATTCCCTGCCTTATCCCATCACCTTGCCTAAGGACATGTTTTGGTGGTCTTATTTATTCTTTAATATAGTTGGGAGGGTACTGGAAGTTTAGGATCTGAACTCTAAGTCTCAAGCCAGTAAAGGGGATGTATGATGTGCAAATGCCCAATTGCTGGGCTGCTCATCCTTCAGAGAAGGGAGAGCAGTAAATGAACAGCATTTGTGGCATCTCTGTAATGCCACTAATCAGACTTTCCTGATGAGGGCTGGGAGTGGGAGAGGCTTCTGTCATTTAGTTGTTATTCCCTTGTAGTTGCAGCATTGTTATGTCCAAATTATACTGTAACCCTTCACCCTGCATCAGCATATGTGGTGTGTGCAGGTAGATTGGAAGCTCAGCATTCAATTTTCCTTTACCTTCCCCACCTCTCTCTGTCCCCTGGGGTTTTCTAGGAGCTGTTTCAATCAGTGGGGCATAGTCAGTGAGGAATATTTTGTGCTTCTGTCCTCCTTTTCCTCATGCATGGAGACACTTTGTACAAAATGCTGTGAGCTGGTACCTCAGAGAAGCAGTCAAGCCTTGCCTCATTTTACCCAGGGGAATACTGAGGCAGAGAGCCTGGGCAGGGATGAGAGCCATGCAGTAAATGCCATAAACCAGATTAGAATGGAGGAGATGCTTTTTAGTAAATTGTCAGGATTTTCAAGACTTTGCTAAATACTTAAATCTCTGCCTTCACTGCCCTTTCAACTGTTAGAATGAAGCCATGATTTATATGGAACCTGAGAAACAAGTTATGTCGAGATCTGCTGATGAGTGTGTCGTGGCCCTTTGTGACCAGTGGTAAGTGAAGTAAAGCTGTAGTTATAAAGTGACTCCAACTGTATCCTACTTCTGGATTGCTTTATCACAATGAATCTTCCCTGACTGTAGGTATTTAGATTATGGTGAAGCAAACTGGAAGAAACAGGCCTCAGAGTGCTTGAATCATCTGGAAACGTGAGTTATGGACGTGGCTGTGATGGGGAGTGACTGCTGATGCTGGTGGGGTCTGAGAGGGCTGAGAGCAGTAAGAGCTTCTTTCTTACAGGTTCTGTGAAGAGACTAGGAGAAATTTTGAAGCTACTTTAGGTTGGCTACAAGAGCATGCTTGCTCCAGGACATATGGCTTAGGTAGGCAAAACACTCCTTTCTCACTCAATGCTTCATGAGGATGGTAGTCCTTGTTTCATTTGGAAGGTTTAAGTGCTGTCTAGCATCCCCAATGGTATAGGGAAGTGTGGAACAGCATTATCCAACTTGCATCTTGGCCCAGTGTCCCAGAGAAGGAGTGCTTTGTTGGAAATGCAAGTGGCCAGGGCTGTTTATTTTTGCATTGCTACAGGGAATCTGCAGCATCTTGGGAGCTTTTTATCTGGGCCATTGGTTTGGAAGGGACCACAGGAGAGGGAACTAATACCATTTCTTGGCCTTAAATTCTGACTAGCCTTCATCTTGTGTAGCCTGACATGGGACAGCTGTTAGAAGTGCACTATAACCCCCAGCAAATGTTTGTGAGCTGAGCTGTGTCAGGAGACTGATTCAAAACCAGCGTTTGCTCTTGAGTAAAATTTTCAAACGCGTAGTTTAATTTTTAAAACCATGATTTTTAAAACCATGAGCATGAACACTAATGTATATATATGTGTGTATATGTTCCCCTGAAAGTCATAAACTGCTTATGTGTGCTTGAGAGTGGTGCCTGTTGGTTGGGATGGTGCTGACTGTACCTGAGAGCTGCCTTCCCCCTGTCCAGGGACCCGCTTGCCTTGGGATGAGCAGTGGCTGATAGAGTCTCTCTCCGACTCCACCATCTACATGGCCTATTACACAGTGGCTCACCTGCTACAGGGAGGGAACCTGAGGGGCCAAGGAGAATCTCCTCTGGGCATCAGGTAAGGAGACTGAACCACTGAGTTCTCTTTTTAATTGGATGTGCTTATCTCCTGAATTGCTCTGCACAAAGACTTCCCAAGGAGGCCGAATCTTTGCTTTTGTGTTTAAAAAGCATTGCTGTTAAACTTAACCTCCTGTGAGCAAAGTTGCAGCAGCTCTGCAGAGGGGAAATAAGGAAAGAAAGGAGTGTGGTGGGCAGTGTGAGAGAAAAGGAGGAGAAATGCCTCTGAAAGCAGAACTGTGTGCAGATTAAATCACGCTTTTCAATACTTGTTTGACTTGCCTTGAAATGGTCCTTGCCAGGTGTTTGAGTGGCTGCTGAGGTCTCTCTGCTTACTGAGGCTGCTTTGCACTATTACAAATTCTGGGCTGTAGTGTACAGAGGGAGGAGGATTTAGCACTTAGTTTTTGTCACTGTATTAAATGTTGGTAACTCTCTTAGGAACTTAGAACCATCTTTTCTGCACAACTTGTATGTGGAAGCCTTCAGAGTAAGAGGGAGGGAGGCATTTGTACCAAAAAACCTCTTAAGGCTGCCCCGTGACCTTTTGGTTGGAATGGTTGTGAACTTCAGTGATAGGGATCAGAGAGATGAGATAGTACAGCTCAGTCTGGAATTGAAAAAATCACTTCCTATTGTGCCTTGAGTGTTCTGCTGTAATTCTGTGTGGTTTATTAACTGCCTTCTGGAGTAGCTTACACACTGGAAATGAAACTTTTCTTACTCAATGCTATAACTAATCTGAAAACCATTTCCAAAGTAAAGATTCTGATTCTTACAGAGAGAAATAGGTCTGGGAGACTGGGCAAGGCTGTCATTTGGGCTCAAACCTCTCTAATTACACAGAGGCTACCCACGAGCTAGTCATGTCTGGAAACAAGCTTTGAAGTGAGCATCCTGAGCCTTGAATTACAGATTTGATGTAATTAAGAATGGACAATTAGAGTGCACTCCTATGTGAGTAGATAACATCTTACAGATTTGGCAAATGCTTTTTACTGGGACTTGCTGCGTGGGGTGAAGGAAAAGGGGTTTTATGGCCCATCATGTTAGTCACCTTCACCTGTTACAGCAGATTTGCCACTAAACACAAGCTCAGTCACAGCACAGGAATTTAAAGCCTAGAACAAGAGCTACCAGGACCAAACCAGTAAATCAGTGCCTGTAAGATTTATTCTAGGCTGGTGGTATGGAGTGTCATTTGAGGTGGTTGTTTAATGTGTACTGGAGGTATGTGGGGTCCAGAATTTTCCTCTCTGCACAGCACAGGCCAAAGCCCCTTAGCAAGTGTTAACACATAGCAAAGTTCAGTTTGAAAGTATTTAATTTGGAATGCTTGCAGGCAGTGTCTGGTGCATTCCACTGAGGTTCTGAGGAGCCAAGAGTAAAATTTTCTCTGTATAAATAAGGATATGTGTTAATGCAGCCCAGTGGCTGCAGAGCTGTGGGTCTAAGTTGCATCTCAGCCGTGTTCTCATTCAAAATTTTGGATCCTGCCTCTAATAATTGGCAAGATGTGCCTTGTAGTAAATGTTAATGTTAACTGTTCATTCCATTCAAAGTGGGAATGTTTTCCATGTAGGAGGTGAATTGTACAGCAGTTCTCTCCTGGCCTCCTGCCCTTTGACTTCCCTGGAAGCCAGAAGGAATGGCTCTATGATACGTGCTAGTGATGGGCTCTCAGTGTTCAGTTACGGTGGTGCTGAGGTTTGGGGGTGACAGATGGAAAAGAAATCATGGGGTTTCCAGGACACTGAAGATTATGCTTTATTTATTAATCACTTTTTCTCTGTGGGAGTCTTCATGCTTTATTGTGAAATCTCAAAAGGAAGTTTAAGCAGGGCATGGCTCGAGCAGTTCTGAGTTTGCTTCTGTTGTTGGACTTACTCATCTGATCTCAGGCAAAGGACCTGGGCACTCTCTGTCTGTGTTTGCTGATCACATGGAGTGTGTTGTCAGAATGGATCAACAGGTTTAAGCTGCCTTGTACAAAATGCTGTGGAGTGTGAAAGGAGCTTCTACTGACATCTCAATGTGGGACTGATTCTGTGCAGGGCACATCAAATGAGCAAAGAAGTCTGGGATTACATCTTCTTCAAGGCAGCTCCATTTCCTAAAACTGAGATTCCAAAAGAAAAGTTGGATAAGCTAAAAGAGGAGTTTGAATTCTGGTATCCTGTGGATCTCAGAGTTTCTGGGAAAGATCTTGTTCCAAATCATCTGTCATACTACCTCTACAATCATGTGGCCATGTGGCCAGGGCAAAGGTAAGTTGGGATGTGATGCAGGTGTGCAGGAGGCAAAGCTGGAGAGTTTGTAGTTCCACTACATTTGCTAATTGCCTTTGGACTGTACAACACTCAGAATTGGGTTGAAAATATGTTCTTTCATATTGCAGCTTTGATACAGTTGTCTGCAGTAGAAGTTACTGAAATGGGAGGGGTTTTACCGTTATTTCCCCTGTTTTTTTCTGCCATATCTCTTCCCGTGGATTTTCCAGTGTTGAACTGTATCCCTGCACTGGAATTTGCATGACTTTATTAAGTCTTCTTAATTCCTTCTCAAGGATGGTTAAAACAGACTGTGGATATGTGTATATATACGTGTGAGTGTACATATATATATATATGTATGCATTTCCATTGACTCTGCTAGGTTGAGAATCTTTGCCCATCACATGGTGCTTTTAGGATGAAGATACTGTTTGCCTTCCCTCGAGCCTCTGTTTAAGGGTTGTATAAAATTGTATACAGGAAAAGTGGGTTTCTGATGTACTATAAAGATGATTGTGGGGAATTTGATATCTGCTTCCTCTGTGGGTAGAGATATGTGGACCCAGTGCTGTTGTGTGCTCTTGGGCAGTGCCAGTCACCTCCCTTTAAATTAAATGTATCTGAATAGAGGGAGGTGAGATAAATGAACTAGAATTGCAGGTGCACTGCTCCCTGCTTTACCTTTCAGCAATGGTAATTCCTAGCCCTTATACTGCAGTTCTTTTCATCTTCAAAGACACTCCTTAGTATTTTTAAGACAGCCCTTAGGTATCTTTTTGAAGATTCCACTTAAGGCATTCATCCCAAACTGGAACATAAAATGTTTGTTCTTTTTTTAAAAAAGAGAAAATGTGTTTACTTGGCCAAATGCTTTGTATCTTGTCTTCAAACAGAGAAAAATGGCCAGTAGCTGTGAGAGCCAATGGACATCTGCTCCTCAATTCTGAAAAGGTACAGTGAGGTTTCATGTATGACATGGCTTTTGTGTTGTCAAAATAGGCATTTGCCAGCCAGACTGGAAAATTCTTCTTAGAATTTAAGAGGGGGAAATACTGAAATTTCTTCATTGGTGCCCTCCAGTTTTTCATTAATCAAAGACCTGCCTTTCCTCCTCTATTGAGCACTTCTCTTAAGTCAGCTCTTGTGTAGCCTTGCCAGTTTAGTAAAGAGTTCAGTGCATGTCTGTTAAGTTTTAAGGTAATATAGAATGCTGAATGATTTATTTATTTTACTAAGGTTCAGCTTTGTAAAGCACTGAAATAGGTGCAGTGGGAGGAGAGAGTTTGTGCCAATAACTTGCTAATGTGTGCGAGTTCTGAGACTGAGTTGAATTAAAAGTGGCCAAACCCAGGAATTAGGCCTTGGAGACTGTCTGATATGAGGAGAAATAAAAAACCAACCAACCAAACAAACCCTAGCAGAGTCCTTAATGAAAAATCAATGAAGGGTGAGCTGAAAATGCCAATTTTGAAGTTTAATTTAGGGAATTTCTGGGGTTATATTTTGGTGCTGGGTGCTTGCAGAGTTCAGTCTGCTTTTGCTGTGAGACCTTGTTCAGATTTACCACGTGCTTTTTGCTGTGATTCATGAAAAAATGGTTTACCCAAACCCTTGTTGGGTCTGTCTTGCTTATCCACCAACACAGGGGATGTGTGAGAAAACAAACACTCTTCTCTTTCTTTCAGATGTCTAAATCGACAGGCAACTTCCTCACCCTCACTCAAGCTGTTGACAAGTTTTCTGCAGATGGTGAGTGTGTTCTGACCTGCATCTGATTGTCAATTATGCCAAAATGACTAAAATGAGTGTTTTGCTCTAAGGAGTTTATTGGAATGTGTTTATTGGAGTACTGAATGGCAATAAATCTGCCACTTACCACCTGTTCTTGTTGAAAGGCTGCACTCTGTTTGGAAGATTGGGATGTGTGTTAGCACAACACCTGGTTCAGCCAGGAGCTGCTCCTGGGGTTTAGCCCTCCAGGAAGGGCCTGTTTCATCTTTCTATGTTCACTTAAGAGATCAGAACACAAGACACATGCTGTTTGTGAGCATGGGGTGTGTACATGTTTGTGCACTGTGCATCCATGACTGCTCATGTTCCTTCTTCCACACTCCTGCATTTTGGGCAGTGACTGTGCTGCTCTCCCGGTTCTAGTGTCTGTCTGGTCCCTTCCCAAGGAGGGCAGTGTGCCTCTCCCAGATGAAGTGCCTCCTTTGAGGCATCTCTGGCTGGCCAGGCAGTTTATGACTTAGCTTTGCATTTATTAACTCTGACTGAAGTGAGCTGTCAGAGGTGCAGGAGGCACCAGGCTCCATGGATATCTGCCAGCTAAGGGCATCCATTGTCATCCAGCCACGGTAGCTGATCCCGTTTCCTTCAGGCATGCGTTTGGCCTTGGCTGATGCTGGAGACACTGTGGAAGATGCCAACTTCGTGGAAGCCATGGCAGATGCTGGTATTCTTCGTCTCTACACATGGGTGGAGTGGGTGAAGGAAATGATTGCAAACAGAGACAGCCTGAGGAGCGGCCCTGCCAACACCTTCAATGACAGAGTCTTTGCCAGGTGTGGTACAAAGGTTAACAGTACAGTTTGGGCCATTTTTTTCCTTGCAAGGAGCAATCCTGTAGTTATTATTTTTCTTTACAAATTAATGAATTCCATAAAACAGAGCACATTAAAGAACAGGTGATGGGGTTGGGCTGCACTGGTGACAGTGACAGTGTTTTACAGAACATTGCCATTATGTGGGGCAGACTATGCAATACTGATGTTGTCACTTCCCTTCCCTCCCCAGTGAGATGAATGCAGGCATAATGAAGACAGAACAAAATTATGAGAAGATGATGTTTAAGGAAGCTCTGAAAACTGGCTTCTTTGAGTTTCAGGTAGGAGGGCTCTTCTGAGGTGTAAGAAACTTGACACCTGGTATTTGTTACTTTGTGGATTTCTTTTGATCCTGCTGTCTCTGATCCTTAATTATACAGCTGAATTGGAATCAGAATTGTGCCAAGAAATGAGTACTTCAGTGGAATAAATCTGGAATTGCAGAGGTCTGCTTGTGTCAGTTTACAAATGTCCAAAAGAAGACAAATGTGATGCTGCAAATAGTCTTGATATTCTAGTACAAGCAAAAAGCTACTTAAAAAAGGATACTATTAAAAAGTGTTGCTTTTCTTTAACTCCTTTGTAATAAGGAACTCTTCATAAGAAATCCAGATAATTCATCAACAAAATTGTTTGGAAGCAGAGTGCTTTTTGATATCCTCCATAAACCATGTCTCCAGAGTGTCTGCAGAGCCGTGCGGCTCCACTTAACGAATTACAGACACTCCTTCATGTGGCTGCTTTGAGATACTCAGGAGCAGGATTGAATAGACTGAATTATGTTTAATGATAGATCATATTCATTGCCTTTTTCTTAGTCCTTATTAGTATCTGTATGCAGGCTATTTGGGATGACAGCACCTGATACACAGCTGTGGATGTTTTTGTCTTTTATGTTTGTGCCAATAAACACTTTTTTAAAGTACTACATTAATGCAAAAATCCAAGGGCCAACTGGCAGATTCACACTCCGGTGCGTCAGGAAAATACAGTTCTTAGAACTCAGTAATGGATTATTACAAGCTGCTCACACTGTGAAGGCGTTAGAGCCCAGAAGTGTGTGTTTCTCCCTGGCAGTTGAGGGCTCATGGCTGTTCTGGTGTCTTTCAGGCAGCGAAGGACAAGTACCGGGAGCTGGCGATCGAGGGGATGCACAGGGAGCTGGTGTTCCAGTTCATCGAGGTGCAGACTCTGCTGCTGGCTCCCATCTGCCCCCACCTCTGTGAACACATCTGGTCCCTGCTGGGGAAGGTACTGGTGCTTCAGTTCTGTCATTGATTCAGACCTAAGCTCTTGCTGGATTTCGGTAACGCTCATGTCAGGTGTTATTCATGTGCAAGTAGAAGAAACGTGTCAGAATCCAAAGAGCCAGAATGGCTCCTTGTCCCTGGGACAGTGACTGCAGGGAGCCTGTCTGTTGCTGTGATGATACATGCAACTTTAATACCAGTCTCTTTGGTTGTCTACTGACAAGGAGGTGATCTCAAATTAAGCCAAACAATGCAATATTCTTATGCATAAAACTTAGTTTTGTTTGTTTTTTTAAAGTGGCTTCTGCTTGTAGATGGAGTTCTGTAGCCATATGGCAGTTGTGATTGTATAGTTGTGATTGTATAGTCCTGAACACACTTGCAAAGAAGTGTTTGTTGGCTGTGTGCTCACTCCTTTACAGCCTAGTTACAGGTGGGCACTCACTGAGGTCCGAACTGTCCAAACTCCACTTTGCAATCAAGCTATAATGGTTGGAAAACCCGCCTGATAATGTGCGTTCACCCCAGTGCATGTCTCTGCTTCCTCTCTCCAAAGCCTGACTCCATCATGAGAGCCTCCTGGCCAGCAGCAGGACCTGTGGATGAGGTGTTAATTCGCTCCTCTCAGTACCTGATGGAAGCAGCTCACGACCTCCGGCTCCGCCTCAAGAGCTACATGGCACCTGTGAAAGGAAAGGTGAGGGTTGTCTGCTTAAGTGTGTGTGCTCAATAATTCTATAATGCCTAAGGACTCATTCCTAATTTTTTTTGTTTCCTCAGAAAAGCACTAAAGAGCCTGCCCAGAAGCCTTCTCACTGTACCATCTACGTGGCGAAGAACTACCCTCCCTGGCAGCACACCACCCTGTCTGTCCTGCGCAAGCACTTCCAGGTGCTCGTCCCTTCCTGTTCCCTTGACCTGCTTCCCTGCTTTTTGGGGGCTCTTTTTCTTTCTGTAAAAAATTTATAAGCTGTAACTTGTTACCAAATGATTTCAGTAGATTAATTTTCTTTATGTTTTTACAACTGTACAGTAAGTTTTGGTGCTTAATGAAAATGTCCCAAGGACCGTCGGATTTTATTGGTTTTGACAATCTGAGTAAAAACATACCCATGCTCTGTTACTTCTTTATTTGTAAGTGATTAGCTTTTAAAATATTCTTTTTCCCAAGTATATTTCTGTGGAAACATTGTTGACTGACAGACTAATGCTTCCTTACTCTGTAAGTGGGCTTAGAAGCATTGTTCTGATCCTTGAATTGGGTGTGTGTACCACTCAGCAGTGTTACACAAGAAATAGGTTGAAACGGAATAAATGAGTCATAAGAAGAAATAATCCTTTCTGAAAGTGGAAGGATCTGTGCTTCTGACATGTGGAAACAGCTCAGAGTGGCTTTTAGGATCCTGATGAACTGTCCTGGGCTTGAACACACCTGAGTTGTAGCTGATAGATTAGGGAGTCCTGACTATTCCAGCTTGTGGCATTGAGACAAACCAATATTCCTCATGTGGAGTTCTGGGGGTATTCACCTTTGGGCATTGTTTAGGCTTTTTTTCTGTATTAGTGTTAAATGCTGTTTGGGCTGATTTTTCAAAAGGATGAGTAAATTATCCGTGGAATCAATGATGCTGAAAAACCTTGCTGGCATTTATAGGAAAGCAGGGAGGGTATGTGATATTAAAGGGCAAGTTTTTTAATGATACCTGTTCTCTTCAATGGTTGTTCATCTGTGTTTAGGTCAGTGGAGGTCAACTTCCAGATAATAAAGTAATTGCCAGTGAGCTGAATACCTTGCCAGAGCTGAAGAAGTATATGAAGAAGGTGATGCCTTTTGTTGCCATGGTGAAGGTGAGTGTCAGAGAGACAGTTCTGGTACAGGAAAAGCTTTGGTCAGTGAAGTGTCTCCCTCCTGCCCTTTGCTTATTTGGCATCTTCATGTGTTTGTTAATAAACATCTTTAACATCTCTGGAAGAATTACATAATAAAAATGTCTCTACGTGAATTAACTCAGGTGAGCTCAGGGTCTGGTTGAGGTTTGGTGCTTGCAGGTGCTTCAAACACACCTGGATTCTTCTGCATTTTAAATGTATCATATTTGACTTCTCCATGATGAAATGAGAATCAGGTGTTGCTCTGGAGACATAAAATTGGAAGTTAAGATCAAGGCCAGAGTTTTGCAGTACTTTAAAGGGAGATAAAAAGGGACTGTTCTGAGCCTCGAATGGAATTATGGATTTTGTGTATAATTCTTATGTTTATCACTTAATATTTTGATATTCCATTATTTTCCCTGAGTCGTGGAAGCCTATGAAAATCTTGGCTTCCATTTTTTTAAGGAACTTTTTTCTGCTTGCTTTCACAATAAAAATTCAATACAGCAAGAAGCAAGGGCCAAGAAGCAACGAATTCACAATATTTTAAAAAGGGGGGCCTGCAGAGTGGGATTTAAAACCTCTGACTTCTCATGATCAAGAAGTTGGGAGGGATTAGTGATGGAAAAAATCTTAATGAGTGTAAAAAAAATTACTTTTTCTCCTTAAGCTCTAGCTTAATTTTTGAAATGCACGCAACAATGTCTTGTATTTAAAAGCTTTGTCATGTGTTCTAAATGGAGGTGCTCTTTGCCCTCTCCCTGGGGTTGCTCTGATTTTTGCCTTTTCATGGGAGCTTGGAAGCCTTCAGAGGAGCAGAGAGCACAGGGCAGCTCTGCAGCTTCCTGTCTAAGTTTGTAAGAGCTGTAGGGATGTATTGGATCCACTGAGCCAGCTGGGAAAGATCAGATAAGCTCTGTCCTGGGAGTTAAGGCTGAAACATCCCTGGTTTTGGTGTCCTTAGTCTGGCAGCAGTGAGTGATCCTGGGGCTCACAGGGGCTGGTGTGCTGAGGTCTACCCAAAACCCATCCTTTCACTTTCAAAGAGAGTAGGCAATTTCACAGAGACACATGGAAACATCTGACCTCAGACTCTCCAGATCAGAGTGTTTTTGTCTGAAACCAATTATTCAGCACTTCCAGAGTACAAGAAGCACTTCTGCTTGTGCTTCCCACTCATCAGAGGAGGGCTGAAATGTAGGAGAACCTCCGTGATTTACAAAAGGAAGCAGTTCCGTGTTAAAAGGGAATCTTTCACATTAAACTGATGAGGAAACCAGGAAACCACAACCATGCTGAGGCTGACAAAGCAGAGCTTCAAAGGAGGCAGCTGGCTCAGCGTGTGAGAGCCAGGCAGGGGCAGATTAAACTCTGAAGAGGAAGTTCTGTTTTAGTAAAAAAAAAAAAAAAAAATACGCGTGGTTTTTATATTGCCTTTAATACTGTGTCTCTTGTGACTGTTGCTGCTGGCTTTCTGGACTAATTAAGTTACTTTTATGTTAACATACAAAGTGGTTGTTATTTCCCTGCAGAGAACTTGTTGTACGGCTGCTGTGAGCACGTCCAGGTGTTGTGGGCTCGTCCTTTATTTTAAACTGGGTCATAAGCCTGAGTTTCCTGCTGTGAAATGCCACTGAAATGCTGACTGATTTTGTGAATTCTCAGCCTGCGCATTAAGTAGGGATTATAAATAACTGTGAATGTCAAACACCTTTTCAATTCTATATTAAAAATGTGTTCTAATTGCTCTTACTCCTCCCATCAGTGTCACCAACTCCCTGCAGAAGAAACCCTGTTACAAGAAAATTATTGCTCCAACGCTAGTGTTGTGCCAGCAGAGAGCTCTCGGATTTACAAGCCTGTTCTTTTCATGACTAATGTGGATAGTTTGCCGTTTTGAAGCACTATTTTACTTGCAGCATTTATAGGGTTTTTTTAATACCCTTTTCTTTTCTTCCCACCCTGACAGGAAAACCTGGAGAAGAATGGTTCACGTGTTCTTGATCTGGAACTGGAGTTTGACGAGCGTGCAGTGCTCATGGAGAACATTGTCTATTTGACAAATTCCCTGGAGGTTGGTACAGACTTGGCACCCAGCATTTATTGGGATAGCTGAAGGACCAGCCTTCCCTAAGGCTCTAAGCCTGTTTACATTAACTTCTGGGTGTACATTGCTCAAGTAACAGTTTTTTAGCAACTTTCTCTTTCCATTTGTCAAATGAGGGTATATAAATCTGTTCAATCTAGACATGAGACACAGGGGTAGGTGTGTACTACACAAACATGGTCCCAGAAGCCAGGGCTGGTTTTTACTGCAGAACTGGATGTATCTGTGAGAGTAAAGTGAGACTTCTGAAGAGACATTTTTCTCTGAGCCAGCCTGTATCTTACATGTTTCCAGCTGAGGAATTGAGAAGGAGCTGGTTCAAGGCATTACTAGAAAGAATGATCAGAGTCTTTTGGCTCCTACCCTGGCACATTGACTGCAGCAGGCTCTGGTAAGGGATTTTCACACTGTGCTCTGTGAAAAGGGTCCAATCTGGTAGCAGTTGTGCTGCTTCATATGAGGAACAGAATTTAGTTTAATAGGAAACACGGCAATGAGGGCACAACTCAGGCAGGTGGTGTTTAAGAAAAAAACAACAAACAAAACCCCACTAAAGCAATCAAAAACCAACCCTAAAAGCCCAAACCAAAAGCAACCGTTTCAAGAATTAGAAAATATGTATCACAGAATATGCCAAGTTGGAAGGGACCCACAAGGATCATGGAGGCCAACTCTTGGCCCTGCACTCATTCCCAAGAGTCTCACCATGTGCCTGAGAGTATCCAGATGATAATTGAACTCTGTCAGGCTTGGTGCTGTGACCACTGCCCTGGGAAGCTTATTCCAGCATCCAGCCACTCTGTGGGTGAAGAACCTCTTTCATATATTGCAGAGCTTGATATAACCTGTACAGCATGAAAGAAGTGTGACTTTGCTGGGCTTGTCCCATGTCAGAACAAAGTCAAGAGTGAGCAATAACTTTTACTTTAAACTGTCTGTTAATCTGCAAACCCCACTGACCTGAGGGAGGGAGCACTGGCTCAGTGCAGCTGTTAAACAGGGGATCTTTTCATGTGGGACAAATTGAGCAGGAGTTGTCAGGTTCTGCCCCAGTGCAGACTCACCCCATGTGATGACTCCCAGTCATGCCATCAGCTCTGCTGCAGGGAACTGGGGTTCACTGGGAGGTTTTCAGGGTTAATGGGAACTTGGTGTGGCTGTGCTGTCCCTGCCAACGAGCCACACTGGGTGCTGACCTACATTGGAGGGAGTTACCTGTATAGGACATGACTGGGCAAGTCAGGAAGTCACCCCTCAGCTCTGGTGAGTCTGAATTGGGCTCTGTCAGTGCTGTGCCCCCCTCACCCTCCCCCAGTGCACAAAGGCTTTGGGGACAGGTGAGCAGAGGACCATGAGGGGGGCTGGGGGAGCCTGGAGAGCATGACCTGAAGGTTGTGGGCTTGTGGAGATTGGCTGAGGGGAAGATTTCAGAGCAAGTGGTGCTGCTTAGAGAGTTAAGGGTGACCAAACCAACCTCTGTTGAGGTGGTGAGCTGCCAGTCAGACAAGGGACAGTGACCAGGAGTTGGGTGAAGCTTGTGAGGCTGAGGGAACATTGTGGGGACAGCAGTGTATCCTCAGAACAGGCCACCCAGAGAGACTGGGGGGGTCTCTGGGGATCCCTGCCCTCAGAAACTCACTGGTGGGGTCTTGGGCACCTCACACAGGGAGCAGGTGACACTCCAGTCCCTTCCAACAAGATTTTATGGTTTTAGGTGTGCTGTTGTTGCCTTATGTCAGTGCAGGTTTACTTTCCACTTCCCTACACAAACAGCTGTTTGATGGGGCTGTAACTCCTGCTGTTCCTTCCAAAGCCATTAAACTCCTGCTTATTCCCTCCTCTCCCATTTTTTTTTTTTTTTTGTTTTGCAGCTGGATCATATTGAAGTGAAGTTTGCTTCTGAAGCAGAAGATAAAATCAAAGAAGACTGCTGTCCTGGAAAACCATTTTCTGTGTTCAGAACTGAGGTAAAATCAGAAATTTGGATAGTGGAAGTCTTAAAAACTTAATTTAAAACTTAAAAAAAACCCAGATAAAAGTGAATATGCCACTTAAGAACTTCCATCAGACAGGATTGTTCATCATGTATGAATATTTCTAGCTCTTTTAACAGTAAAAATGTAATTGATTTCCCTAAATGTGTCCTAAACCTTTGTTGAACTCTGGGCTGTATTTTAGATTTGGGGCAGTACTGGCATCCTGCACTGCCGGACAAGTTCTAAAGGGATTTTATTCCCCAGAAGATTTGCAGACAGCAGATGTTTATTTGGTTTAGTTTCACGTTTCCCCTGAGGGATCACAAGCACAGGTTCTCCTTTAAGATCTGTGTTGTCTCTCACAGCCTGGTGTGTCTGTGTTCCTGGTGAACCCTCAGCCCTCCAACGGCCACTTCTCCACAAAAATGGACATCAGGCAAGGGGACAACAGAGAGACCGTGATCAGGCGCCTGATGAAGATGGACAGAGGAATCAAAGGTAACCACTAGCACAGGTGTACAGCTGACCCACCTGGTGAGACCAACATCTCCAGGAGAGAAGTGGAAGTGAGCGCTGCTGAAGGTTGTGCTGGTGCAATGGGAACAGAGCTGTGTATTGGTGAAAGATGCAGGGACTGAGAATCAAACCAATCTGAAGCACTGTGAGCTAGGTGTAAAGGGAGATCTGGACCTCATCCTTAAACTTGTGACAGCAGAGGAGTTTTTCCTGAAAACAAGGGAGATGAAACAGGGACTCCCTCTGTCTCTTCCCAGAAGGTGTCAGTGTGCTGTTGGGCACAGGGCTCGAAGGCTGTACTTGCAGGAAGGCTTGGTTGAAGGATCGCAGGCTTCCTAAGGATTTTTCTTGGACTGCTTTAGAGGTCTTTTATTAGTGTGTATTTTAATAGGGACTTGTATTGAATACAACTCTGACCTTCCTCTTCCTCCCAGTCTCTGCAGCTCATTCCTCAGAAAATGAGAAATAACTGGTTACTCAGAGCTGTTCTGAGCCAGATAAGGCAAATTCAGTGCTTGGAGTGTGGTATTGGGAGCTGGTATTTGTGTTTTCCCCATTTCTGCTGGTGATTTGCTGTGTAACCACTGAGGGACATAATTGTATTGGTGTAAACCTTAACATGACTGTTACTCCAAATAGAATGTGTTTCCTTGGAGCAGGTGTGGAAGTCCCAAGGGGTAGGCATTGCTCTGGCTAACTTGTGTGCAGCTCCCATGGCCTGACCAGCCCCTCTCTCTGTGCAGATCTCTCTAAAGTGAAGCTGATGAGGTTTGATGATCCCGTGCTTGGGCCCCGCCGTGTTCCAGTCCTTGGCAAAGAGGAAGCAGGGAAAACTCCAATCCTGGAACAAGCCATCTTCCACATTGACCTGGCCCAGAGGCACGTCCGTGTCACCGAGAACGGCCTGACGAGGGACATTGGGGACACAATAGTTTACCTGGTTCACTGAACTGGCACATACCTGGCAGTGAGGAAGGCTCATGGAGGGGCTTTGAAGCATCTGTAATAGACAAAGAATTTGTTCTATTAAAAAAAAGCCCACCCCAACCAACCTGAGTTCATGTGTGAGTTCCCCCTGCTCTTTTAAACAGGGATTTAATGAAATTATTTTCCTCTGAACCTTTTTGGCTTCTCTTGAAACAGTTACCCTGAATGTTAATGTGGAGACTCTTCTTTTTCAGCTTTGGGTAGGGTGTTCAGAAACAAATGCCTTTGTGGGATTCCACTCCTTCCTCGGGGGAGCTGTGCTGGTTCCAAGCTGGATTTGGCTCCATCCAAGCCCCATTCCACTGAAGGCTTTAACTGGGGTGCCTGGTGCTGCCTTGAGGGGTGTGGGGAGGAGGGGTGATGGGTGGTTCTGGCAGGTGGGAACTGGTGTGACACAGGGTACGGAGTGTGGTGATGTCACTTGTGCCAGGCTGGAAGTCCAGCTGGCAGGATGAATGTCTAAGGTCCTATCACTGTTTAGTCCCATCCCTGTTTATTCTGTCCTGGGTAATGCCTGAGGATGGCACTTCTTTTCCTACCTGGTCTCAAGTACAGAGCAGAGTGAGGAGCCCCATCCTTGG
This sequence comes from Lepidothrix coronata, assembly GCF_001604755.1. Classification (NCBI taxonomy): domain Eukaryota; kingdom Metazoa; phylum Chordata; class Aves; order Passeriformes; family Pipridae; genus Lepidothrix; species Lepidothrix coronata. The sequence goes on from NW_016690280.1 coordinate 531,884, forward strand.
TTAACACTGTAAGTAGTCTGGTACATAAAAAGATAAATCTATGTAGAAGCCATACAGCTGGTGAGAGAGGAATGTTCTCTGTTGCATATCACCCTGTAAAAATGTCTCTGCAGAGAGCCTTGGGCAGGAATTCCTTGCTCAGGAATTCAGTTCAGAGCAGTTTATTAATCCCTGCAGGCTCTACAGACAGAAGAGAGAATTATTGACTCTGTGGCACCAGTGGAGCATCCAGAACCTGTGTTTTGTTTAAAACAGCAGCAGTTACTGCTCAGCAGAGCCTTACTGAGTCAGAGGGATTGTGTGACCTTGGGGAATTGTTTTCCACTGAAGTGGGGAGCAGCAACATCACCACCCAGAGCTGCACCTGCATATGGGCTGCTGGGCCTGGGACACAGCTTTGGAATGGTCTTTGTTAACCTTTGTTTGCTCTTCCAAGGATCCCTGGTTGGCTCCTGGACTGTCTGAGTAGCAGTGGCAAACCTTGGTGCTGTGGCAGAGCTGGGCTTTGATTCCATGTGGTTACTGTGATTGATCTGGGGGTGTCCTCAGCCTCCCCTTTTCCCCCATCCTGTCCCGTGGTCAGTGCTCTGGGGTGCTGCCCAGCACCCAACAAAACCTCGCACCCTGGAAAAATCCGTACTAGTTGCAAAAAGGCAGCTCTGGGCAGGGGTCATGTTACTTCCCTCCAGGTTTCCTTTTTGTCTTTTACAACACGTGAGGAGGAGAAAATCAGCTGATTTGCGTTGAGGCCCTGAGTTGGATTCCAAGGCAGGTAGTTCTGCAGGTTTTGTTCTGACGTGGCTGAGCACTGGGGTGCTGGTGGGATGGCGGGAGGTTTGTTGTGCTGCCTGGCCAAGCACAGGGGAGACATCCCAGGCAGGGCAGGGGCTGGACTGAGCTACCCCACAGCAGGGTCCTTCCCTGGATCGGGCCCATGAGCTCACTGGGGCACTGGAATGATGTGGGTGTGATGTGCAGGATGGGAAGCAGTAGCTGATCCTTGGTTGTGCCATGTGTGAACCCTCCTTGCTGCTCCCAGGCTCGGTGACACTGGGCAGTGCTTCCAGCTCCTGGCCACTTGCTGCTGCCCTGGCCTGCAGGAGCTGCCCTGCACTGAGGCTGTCCTGGTTCAAACCTGCCAGGAAGGGAGCCTGAGTCATGGTTCCTTTCATCCATCCCTTTCTTCTCCCTCACCATCCAACACACCTGGTTTTTAAAACTAAAGTGCAGGAGTATTTTACAATAGTCCCTGCCTCTGCTGCTGCTCCCCATCAGAAAGTTAAACCTGGATGCAGCTCCCAGTACCCCTGGTGAGTTAAACCTGGACACAATGCCCAGATCTCATACCACAGCAGTTTCCTGACCCAGTGGTGGCTTTGGGAGCGTGAGCCTAAATTGCCACCTCCAGCTGGGACTTGTGAGCTGAAAATTTCGTGCAGATTTATTTGCTGCTGTTGGGAGGGCAGCCGTGACCCCCTCATTCTTCATCTGAGGTGCTGATAGCACAGGGGGGGCCACAGGGCATCACCCAGGGCTGGGACTGGAAATAGCACCCAGGGCCCCACCCCTGCACCCCGGCTGTCCCTGCCCCCATGGACTCACTTCTACGACAGAGTGAAGTGCTGTGCTCTCCTCTTGGCCAGAGGTTTCCAAGCACTTTGAAAAGAAAGAGGCAAGAAATGCTAAATATCATCGTCCTGTTTACTTGTCGGTTCCTGATGGGGGCAAAGAGCCTCAGAAGTAGCATTGGGAGCTTGAGCTGGAACTTGGCCATGAGCAGGAGGGCAGAGCCTGGATTCCTGGCCTTGGAATCAGGTAACCCCCCCTCACCCAGGTAACCCCCCCCCCGCCATCTGTTCCCGAGGGTGTGAAACCTGAAATAAGAAAGTGAAAATAAACATTCATGGGGGGGTTTTTTTCATGCAAAAAGTTTTAATGGTGCCACAGCAGCCCCCATGGGCTCGTGAGCCTCACGCAGCGGGTGCCCAAAGCTTTCCCAAGCCCCGTGTTTCCCCCAGTTCCCCACCCTGTTTCTCCCCCAGTTCCCCCCAAGTGGCCCAACTGTGCTGGCAGTGCCCTCACGCTGCCACTCACTGCAGCTGCCACGGCTTCCAGTGCATGAGGGGCCATAACCCAGTTGGCCCCAATTAATTTAATTACCTACAGGCTACAGAGCTAAACATTAGTGCTATAAACTTAGATGAATAAACTTCTCAAAACTTAAAATATCTTTAAACCTTTGCTTTTCGTTACAGAAATACAAAATAAATAGCTTGAGGATTAATACAAAACAGGAAACTAATATTTTCTTGTTTATTGACTTTTCTCCCAAACAGTACCTTAAGTTGAAAAAAAATCTTTTTAAAAAATGAACTTCACTTCATGGAAAAAGTATTCAGCATCCCTGAATTTATACAAGTGTTTCTGAACAATAAACTAAACGTATTTATTCCTTCTACCCATCACCAACTAAGCAAAGGTTATATATCCTACTATTTCTAAGTTATACATGTAAAAATAGTAATTTCTGTTTTCTCACTGATAGTGACCTGGTTGTAATGTTTCATTGGAGCATTCCCTGGGCTCAGTGCAGAAAGAACTCACTCAGTGAAATTCCCTGCTTGGTCACACAGGGGATCAGGGAAGCTCCTTTTGTTGACCCCTTCTGCCTTTAAAACATATTTTGGCTGGAACTTTGGTATAAATAGATCTTTTTCTTCTTTCGTTACCCCTGCAGTCCTCACCAGCCTGACACTGCGGTCTCTGATCCATCATTGCTTCCCACTGGGAACAGGTATGAAGGGATCGGCCTGTGGAGCTCCCACGGACCTCACTGGTAAGTTCCCATCACTTCATGGACAGTTCGGGGTTCTAAACACTGATTTCATGAATATTTGGAAATGTTACTTTGTAAACGGGGCAGGTACTGAGGCTTATGACAAAAAACCTGAAAACCTGAAGTCTTGAGCTGTGATTGCACTTCAAACACATCATTGCACAAATGAACTGCAATAACTGCTGGGCAGGGAGTGAACAGGAGAGCGGTGTGCAGCGATGCTGCAGCCAGTCCAATTCTGCAGAATTCCTTGCAGAGTTCCCTCCTGAGACTGAATATCATCCTTGTGGCACCTTTCTTGTGGCAGGTGGAGGGTGAGTCCCCTCTGGGCCCAACACTCCAGCCCCAGGATGGACTGGAAAGGGGGCTCCTCTGCATCCTCCCGTGTCCGAGACAAGGTGTTTGTGCCCAGAGCAGGGAGGCCCCCTCGACATGGAAGATGTGGAGAGAATTAGTGAATGCTTTGTTTTCTTACTTCTGCTGCCTCTTCTCATGATTTATCAGGAAGCAGGACTGCAGCCCAGGCTCGGGGGCAGGTTGTGTGCTAAAGCACTCCCAGGGTTCTGCCAGGCTGGGCAGGCAATTAGAGCAGCTGATGAATGATCTGATTCGGGCTCTAATTCATTAACTAATCATAAGGAATGAGCAGATAGAAAATAAGCCCAATTGAAGAAGTTGGAGAGGTTCATTAATGGTCCCTCTGTCCCTGCGTGCTGCTTTATGCTTTTCCCAGAGCTCCATTCCTGAGCTGTGCTGATGGACATGGTGCTTGGGGTGTTTGGAGCCTGGCTCAGGCTGTCTGGGTTGGCAGAGAATGGTGTATTTTCATTATAGAAATACATCTTGCCTTTCTGATGCTGTTTCCTTGGTGCTCTGTGCTCCCTGTGATGGTCTGGGGCAGCACAGGAGGCTGCAGGCCTGGAGGGTCAGCAGGGCTGGGGATGGGACTGGTCCATCTGTACCACTGGGAGCACAGAGGAATGACATCCAGGGGGGAAAGAGGGCCCTCCTGGCCAATATGGGAAGGACAAAACAGGGTCCCAATGCTGATGTCTGACCTCTCTTCACTGAGGAAACAGGCTGAAGAGAGTCTGGAGGGTGGGAAGGCAGGAGGGAAGTTAAATATATATAAAAAGAACAGAAACCCTTGAAGAGCTTGCCCACCTCCATGAGAAGCTGCCACCCTCCTGCCAACATGTGATGCCTCCCTTTCCATTGCTACACTATTAAAAAAAATTTGGATGACAGCAGCCTGAAGGCCCAGAGCTTGGAGCAGATCCTCAGGGAAGATGCAGTGTACTTCAGGTTGCAGCCCAGAGCTGAAACAAAAAATGTGAAGTTTGCTGATATGCCAGGAACCCAGTGTGGTGATTCTGGTTGCGGAGTTAAGGGGGATGGGGTGATTCTTTCAGAACGGATGGTTTTGACCCAGAGCACTTGGGGAATTGCTCCTTGACAGTTGATGCCTTTCCCAGTGTGACTGGTTTCTCCACATGGATTAGGACCAGTTGTTGAGCACTGCCTCACTTGGGGATCATGACAGTTTAGCTCTGGATTAGCTCAGCAGGCTCTGCTTTAGCCTGGGCTTTTGGAAGAAAGAGGTCTGAGTTCTTGTCCCTCTTTCTTGGAATGTTCCTTGGTGAAGTGACACAGTCCAGGAGCTCCCTCCTGGGGAGGAGGTGAGGAGGAGGTGCTGCTGGGGAGGAGGTGAGGAGAACTTGGCAGCTCTGCTCAGTGGGCTGTGGCATGAAACCCGTGGGCAGGGCTGTCTGTGGGGACAAGAGGCTTATTAGGGCCTTTAGCTATAAAGTACGTCTTGTTTTTAGTTCTGTCTCCCTACATATATTGAACATATTTAGGGCACTTATCACCATAGCATCACAGCTCTGAAATATCCTGCGTGTGAAACACAGGCATCCATCCCAAAATAGCTGCCTGCTCTTTTACCAAAGCACCAATATTGAGTGGAATTCTGTTTATTTCTAAGTATGCCTGGGATACATGGACGTGTCTCGGTGATAGAGCCAGCTGCTTTCTGGTTCAGCTTTAAAGGGATTAGAGTAGTCTTCGGCAGAGGACCAGCTTGTCTCCCCTGAGGTGTTGAGCTGTCTCTGAGGTGGGATTGCTGAGTTGTGCTCACCTTCCTGTTTGTGGCTGGTGCCACCTTTTATACCTGGGCGCACGACACGTTTTCAGCTTGTCAGGGTGTTTCTGCAGGAGCTGAAATACTGACAGAGAGCACAAGGTGAGAACTTATCTGTGCCTTGGTGGTTGTTGTGCCCCTGAAAATCCCCACAGGCAGGCTCAGATTCCTGTTCCACGGAGAAAGTCTGGAAGAGTGAAGGACCAGGGGTTGTGGCCCAGTGACTGATTTTATCCGTTCCCTTCGCTTAGTTCCAGGAGAAATTGTCCTTCTCTGAGGTCCATGCCAGGGCCTCAGAGAGTTTCCATTGACCAGTGGAGTTCCTTCCCTGGGTCTGTATGCAGGTAACTGAGGATGGGATTTCATGGCAGTTTTGGAGGGAGCACAGCTCCCTCTGTCAGGAGGGGTGGTGGGTGGTGCCTGCAGCTGGGGTGGGAACTGCTGGTGGATAAACCAGCAATGGAAACAAAGTATGAAACCCAAAATCTGTTGTGGAGAGGTTTTCTGAAGAGCAGGCACAGCTGTGAGCCAGCACCACTCTCTGATTCTGCTGGCTTTCCTGGGATTCACAGGAAGATGCTTGGAAACTGGAGCTGGTGCTGCCACGGCAGAGGGTGGTCTGGGGCACAGGGAGTGCTGAATTCTGCTTTCTGTTACATAGATGATGTTTCATGCATCTGAATGTAGAGTGAAACCCATGAATCCCACTGGAGATATTTACAACAGCCACATCCAAGTGAGTGGGCAGTGGGAAGGGGTTGGAGGGAGCTCATGGGGAGGAGGTAGCTGACAGGTGATCAGAGGAAACCAAGCAATGAGGAGAAGCAAGATTCAGTGCCCTGACTGCAGAGCTTGGGTGACTGCAGTGATGGCACAGCCCTTCCCACTGGCTTTTTCCTCTCCAAATCACCTTTTAGACTGTTCTGAGTTAAAATTCCTGGGCTAAAACCAAAGAGAAAGGCAAGCAAGCAACTACCCTAACAAAAAATCTAAGTGACACCCCTCCCCCCCCAAAGGCAGCGTAAATCGTCAGCCAGGAGCTGATTGACTCTGATTTATGGTTTCTTTATCCTGAGACAGGCAGGTAATGACCCGCTGTTAGATTTCTGTGGGCTTCCTGCAGCCCTGAGAAGATCAAAACAAGTGTAACACTCTCTGATACCCGCAGGCTTCCGTCCCCTCCCGCCGATCCTGCTGTGCCGTACAGGCAGCGACACCGGGGAACGTCAGTCCTCGAGCCCCATCTCCCGGTTCTTGGGCATCCCTGGGGCAGGGGGGCTCCCTCGGGGGCTCCCACAGCTCTGGAGGCCTCAGGCTCTCAGGTCCCGAGGGTGCCGGTGGTGCGGGGACACGAGAGCACCGTCCCGTCGCGCAGACGGGGAGCAGTGGAGGCTGTGCGGGGTCCGGGGTCCTGCGCGGGAGGGAGAGGAGCAGGTGCGGGGAGGAGGCAGGCGGGGGTTACCCGGTCAGTTTGCAGAGATGCTGCTGTAGCTCTTCTTGACGGGGAAGGTCAGCTGCCCCGACAGGTCCAGCGACAGCGCCTTGGGGTGCAGTGCCCGGCGCGGGTGCAGGGGGCTGGAGCCGAGCCGGGGCGAGTAGAGCACCAGCAGCTCGGGGCCCAGGCCGGCTTCGGGCAGCAGCACCTCGGGCTCCGTCCTGGCGCGCTGCAGGCGCGGCGAGGGCTGCAGGCTGTGCCGCTTGGGCGGCGGAGGGCTGTGGTTCTGGAACCGCACCGTCTTCACTTGCTGCAGCGAGAAGGGGACCAGGGTCAGGTGAGAACAGCAGCCCCCCCGCCCGCCGCCCCTCTGTGCCCAGCCCTGCAGAACCAAGGGGGATGTGCCGAGGGGGCGGCTGGATCCTTCCTGGGGCACTGGATGCCTGCGGAGAAGCCCAGGGGAATGTGCAGCCGATGGCAGGTGGAAGGGAGACCCAGGGACCAGCACGGGAGTGCTGGTGGCTACTGGAGACCAAGGAGAATCAGTCCTGAGAGCCATCGACTGAGTTATCGGGAGGGAAGGAGCAGGAGGAAGCACAGCACCGGGAGGGTAGGCAGCCTGTCCTGCCCTCAAGAGACCTGCAGGTTCTCTCAGCTGATGCTGTGCTGCCTGGGAGCTCTGAGGCTGCCTGGGCTTGTGGAGTGATTTGGGCACCTCTTTGGGTATCATGGGAAGAGGAAGCTTCACTAGTGCAATTTACAGAATGATTTCACTTTTATGAAATTTCTCTCTGTCTGCCAGAGGGGAAAGAAATTCCCATTCCAAATAGCTCAGCCCAACCGACATGAGGGAGATGGGGCACATCTGCAAAGGTCTGCCTGACATAAGACCTGACACCAGGTCTGTGGCATTTGCCCATTCCCTCCCAAACTCTTGGAGACTTCGATAGGATTCTTTTCTGATTTAAGACCTCAGAAAGGTCTCAATATTTGCTTGTGACTGAACTTGGTGACAGGGACAAAGTCCCTGCCTTTCTGTAGGGCTTAATCTAGATAGCAGTGTCAGCAACACAAATACCTGATTTCTGAATGCAGGTGCCAATCCCAGTGATTTCTATTGGAAGAAAACCTGGTGAGGATGGAGCAAAGCCCTCAGGGGATTTGGCCCTGGTCAGTATTGGCTGACACTGCTGGTTCCGAGGGGAGGGGGACCCTCTGGAGCACCAGGAAGCACTGGCCGTACCTTCTCGGCGCTGTTGCGGCAGGTCTCTGGTTTCACCAGGATGGACGGCGGGGCTGACGCAGGCGGCTTTGGAGCTGCCTCACTCTTCACTGGAGGGTCTTTGGCATCCAGGATCACTGAGCTGCACACAGAGGGGGTTCGACTCTCCCCTCCCCTGACCACAAGCGCCGGTGAAGCCTCGTAGGAGAAGTTTGGCCTCGTTGCCTCATCCATGCCGGCTCCGGGAGGGACACTGTGTGACGGGGAGCTGATGTGTGGGTAAATCTGGAACTGCTGAGGTCGCCCCGCAGCCGCGGAAGGACGCCTGAGGGAGCCCGTGATCTGCACGGGGGTCCCTGCCTGCCCCGGCCTCTGCAGGGATCCATCTGGGGAGCAAGGAGCGATGGATAAAGAAAGTCAGCAGAAATCCAAAATGGCACAGAGAGAGCAAAGGGGCAGAGTGAGCCGTGGTCACAGCTGTGCACGAACAGCCATGTTCACAGGATGCTGTGGGGCCGTAGCTCCCAGGGATTGCCACATGCCCTCCCCCAGGCATCGGGACTAGCAGGCAGCAATTCGACCAATTTCGAGTCTAAAACCACAGACAGTGTCCCCTGCCAGGGCACTGCCTGCCTCCAGCAATACTGCCAGTGCTAGGAATGCACCACTTGGTTCCTCACACACTCCTGGAAATGTATTTTAAAACAGTGTGCATGGGCTGACGATAAATCTTGCAGCCTCCTTGGAAAGGATATAACCACTGAGCTCTGCATAAACCTTTGCAAGGAGTTTTTCCATGGTGAGGCAAACACCCTGGAATTCCCAAAGCAGCCAGAGTGGGGCCAAGCAGGGGTGTGGAACCATGAACCGCAGCAGCTGGTGTGGTTTTGGGGAAATGTGTCCACTCTCCCTCCCAGAGCCCTCCCAGTCACTTACTCTTCCTGGCGCTGCCGCGGCCACGCCGCAGCGGCGCCGGTCCCACCGTGCTCCTCCCCGGAGAGGGGATAGGGATGGGCAGCAGCACTGGCTTCAGGATTCTGCTTTGCCTCGGGCCATTTTCGGAGATGCTCCCTTGGGAGGAGAGCGAGGAGGTCGACAGTGTCCATGAAGTGTACAGAGAAGGCATTTTTGAGTCAGTGAGACTAGATTTCCTGTTGGAAAAGGAAAAGAAGGGTGAGAGCTGCTGGGTGCCATCCTGCCTGGTGAGGGACCACCCTCTTCCCTCTCCAAGTGTTTTTGTTTCATGTGAGAAAAAGCAGACCTGAAGAGGGGAGCCACATAGTTGCTGGGGAAGACGCCGACTCTGCCCGTGACGAGAGACATTCCTCTTAACCAGCCATCATGGTCCTTCCCAAAGACACGGACCCCTTCTCCCTTCTGCAGCTCCAGCTCATCTGGTCCATGAGGCACATAGGAGTGGAGAGCCACACACCTGGGGAAAGAGGATGTAAGGGAATGCAGAACTGCCCCCGTGCAGGGTGGCTGGAGCATCCTGGAGCTCTGGGGTCTGACTGACCCATGTGTAACAGCAGTAGAAGAAGATGGTGTATATTTCAAAACTGCCTCCTATTTGTTCTTTAAAGAACTTTATTTTGTCTCCAGTGTAACACACTTAATTGCACTGTTGTTTTTTTTCAAAGGGAATGTGATCTGCTCCCAAGTATCAATGAGTTACAGCCCGATACAGCAATTACTGGGTGTTATTTACAAAATAGAAACAACAGACTAGTTGTCTGGAAAGTCAGGGGCTATCCCAGAACCTGCAGGGCCAATCTGTGTGAGGGGCTGCTCCCCTGGGGACTGGCACAGCCCAGGTGGGTCAGGGTGTTCTCATTCTGCAGTGGCTCATTGCTGTACAGGAGTCACCTCAAAGGGAGGGCCTGCAGGTGCTGGTCTGATACTGTAGGGTTGGAAAGGAGCTGCAAACCAGGCAGCTGGTGGGACCCTCTAATACCTTCCTCATTCTGCAAATTATTTTAATGTCTTAGGAGTTTTCCTGTCCTTGGCATTAAGTGTGTGCAGGAATCTTGGCTGACCTACGATGGTGTGTGTAGGTGCCCGAGCTGTGGGTGCTGCTTGTGGGCACCAATGTTCCCACAGCCTGGCTTGGCACTGTGGGTACTGAGTGCTGGGTAAACAGTGTGTTGTGATGCTGTTTTTATTTTAGGTCCATTACTACAGCGCCAGGCTGGTAAATCTTGTCTTGAGGAAAACAAATCATCACAGCGTGTTGTCCACAAATTTTAACTCTGGGAAAGTTTTCAAAAATTGGATCGTTCAAAACACCAGTGGCCATGAAGGTTTTAAAATAAATAACTAGAGGCACTTGAGGAGTGGTTAGTTTCTTCACTCTTAAAAAAATTTAAAGTGTATTGTTGACAAACAGGCAGAACTGTTTGTCCATAAATACTGCAGTGAAGGAGTAAGGGGCAGGGACGGTTCGCCTGCTGGGAATAGAACAACTCAGCTGTGACAACAGGTCTCTGCCACCCCCTGCTAAGACCAGCCAGGTACATTCCTAGGTGGATCTGCATTTGGATCTGAGCTGTGCTCCAGTCTGCCTGCACCTCCTGGCTGGCAGGAGCAAGCTGAGGGAGAAGGTACAGGAAACTACAACCCCCTTCCCCCAGAAGTATTTCAGCTTCCTTACGTACAGGTAAGCTGGCACGTGGTGCTGCAGGTGGGGAAGGGTGATGATGGCTGCTGAGGGCCCCAGAGGTCCTGGTGCAGGGTAGTAAGAGGTGCTGACCTATGGGAGAAAAAAATCAAAGAAAACAAGGTATTAATCTGGTTATCGGCTTCTTTTAAGACACCGGAGGAGCAACTAAAAACATCTGACTGGCTTTACCCAACCTTCAAAGAAACCATCAAAGACGTTTCAAGAAATAGAAATTTGCAGCATTTGACTTAAAAAAAGACCAGGCAGTGAGAGGAAGATAAAGAATCCCAGAATCACTGGGGTTAGAAAAGACCTCCAAGATCATCGAGTCCAACCTCTGACTGATCCCTACCTTGTCAACCAGACCAGAGCACTGAATTGCACATCCAGTCATTTCTTGAACACCTTCAGGGATGGTGAATCCACCACCTCCCTGGGCAGGCCATTCCAATGCCTCACAACCCTTTCAGTGAAAAAATTCCTCCTGATGTCCAACCTGAACCCTCCTGGGGACAGCTTGAGGCCATTTCCTCTTGTGCTGTCACTATTTGCCTGAGAGAAAAGCCCAATCCCCACCTGGCTACAACCTCCTTTCAGGCAGTTGTAGAGAGTAATAAGGACTCCTTTTCCCCAGGGTGAGCCCCCCCAGCTCCCTCAGCTAGCTTGACTCATGGTCCTCCCACATGAAGACACTTGCCAGGGCACAGCTCGGTTGGACTGATGGTGCTCACCCCATCCTTTAAGAACAGAGCCTGTTGGGGCAGAAAAGCTAGGGTGGGGGGAGGCTCTGGAAGCAGTGATGGAACAGGATAACCTTAACCCAACAGCCGTGACTTCCAAGAGTCACAGGTAAGCCCTAAACCTGTATCTATTGGTAATCCCATAGATGGGAGATCCACTTGAGAGGGGAGACCCTCCTTCACCTCTCCTTGCATTTGGTATTCTCTCATCCCTCTTTGCTCGGCTCTGAGCAAGACGAGTGCCTTTGATCCGTTCATGGTCTCTGGTGCTGCTTCAGGAACTAAAAGGTGTTTGGGAAAATGGCATTTCAAGCCCAGGCTTTGAACCAGGAGGAGACCGTTGCGTGAGGTGAGGACTGGTGTGATCACTGCCGTTTCACTTGTTTATTTAGCTCCAGCTGGAATTATTGAACCCTAAAGTAATACAGTCCTTGCCCCAGTGGTCTTTAATGACTATGATTAAAGCCATTTAGGGGCCTCTGGTGGTCTAGTGGTTAGGGTGCAGGACTCTCACCGCTGCGACCCGGGTTCGATTCCCGGCCCCCCGGGCAGATGGAGCTCGTCAGCCCTGTGAGGCAATCCATCTAAGAGAAGGTCACTCTAAACAAACCTACGTTCTGAGACCCTCACTGCCACTGTCCAAGTGTGCTTGGCCCCGGCAGATGAACCTCAGGATTAAAGGGTGGGCTCAGTTCAGCGCACGCTGTGTCTCACCTAAAAAATCCACTGCGCAGGCTCGAAGGGCTAATGACCTTTCCCAAATCTTCGCTCGCAAAGATTGGCCATTATAAAGCCATTTACCACGTCTGTGGTGTCCCAGCAGCCCCACAGGTCTGTGTGCAGGGCAGGCAGGGAGCAGCTGTTGGCCACATGGGCAGAGACCCCTCGCTCAGGGTTGTGTGTGGCTGGGGTGGGCCCTTCCCCACTGTCATTCTGCATCTGCAGAGTGGTACCAGCCACCATAATGTCCTCTCTGGGCTCTCATAGGATCTTTGGTGTTCCAGGGAGGAACTGCAGTCCCGTTTCTGCTACTGAGGTAACTGTACCTCACACGTGCTGTGCCAGAGCTGCTGTCACCTGCTAAGAGTCCCTGTCATGCTGGTGAGGCCATGGGCAGTGTGCTGGGCTGTTCCCATGCCCTGTCCCCCCTTGTCTTGAAGTTTGGGTGACACCCCCACGCTGAGGTGGTCTCTGAGGTGAGGTGTGAGCTGTTGGGGGTCCTCTACCTGGCATCCTGCTGAGGGTCTGGAGAGCACCCCCAAACCAGAACCTGCCTGTGGGCTGTTTCCATTCTTTTTCTGAGTTTGGTTTTGTGTTCCTTGTGCTAACTGGGCTCTGCAGGGAGCCCAGGAAGGTCCCAGCTACTGAACCTGTGGGTCTGTGCCAACCAGGGCCACTTGAACTCATCCCTTTAGCTTCTGCCTTTGCTCTTCTGGTTGCAAGTGGTGCAGCCCTCGGGGTGGGGGTGATGAGGGAGCACTCGGTGCTGCTCCAGCCTCTCCACACAGGAGATGCTGCTGTGTGGAGGGAGGATGGCAGTGGGCAGCCTGGCATCCTTGGGATGCTCTTCTGCTGAGCTGTCCCTTCTGCAGCACAAAACATGCCCTGGGGTGAACTGCTGCCGGCAACAGCTCATTCCCGTTTGGAATCCATCGCTTTGCACGCTGGAAGGCGACAGCCATGGTGCTGGCGTGTCTGTGCTGGGCCATGGCTGTGCCATGACTGTGCTGTGGCTGTGCCAAGCTGTGCCACAGCTGTGCTGTGCTGTGTGGTGGCAGGAGTGTGGCCGCTGTCGGGAGGAACAGAGCTCCCAGCAAGGCAGGGCAGCGGCAGCAATGTCCCGGGAAGCTCAGAGCAGTGGAACGTCTCTGGGCTGGGATGTGGCTGCCAGTCGTGCTCTCCAGCAACGACCACAGGCTCTATAATGATGCAAACTGGGGCTTTAATCTCATGTTCATTTCAAATCTAATTTCTAGTGGTCAAGTCTGTAACGTGGTGCTGGAGCACTGGCTTGGCAAGGACCTAGGGAAAAAGAAAAGTGACTCACCAGCTCTGGTGCTCTCCAGTAAATTAAGTTAATTAAAACACCCCAGCAATTCCAGCTTCTGTCTCGGACCTGGAGTGGCAGGTCAGCTTCAAACCATCTCTGCATTCCTCATTTGCTAGTCCAGGCAGGGTCAGACCAGTTGTGTTCATAAAGTGGATTGGAAACTATAATTCTACTTTAATAATTATCATAATCAAAAGGTTTGAAATTTTGGGATTCAGAGTTTGTTTTTCCTGCATTGGAGAAAAATTACAGCCTTTTATGGGTATTCCTGATGGAACTGTGTTGAAGTGTCCTCTTTTGGCTGGAAAGCCCCACGTTTTTCATCTCTATGTTCCCCTCTGCCTGGGAGCAGCTGTCCTTTAGCCTCCTCAAAGCTGCCTTTGCGTTTGCAACAGAGAGGAAAAAGGACTGGATGAAATATTTTCCAGCCATGTATAACTGGTTTCAGCATTTGCTTTTGCTGATCTCCTGCAAGTACCTTGCGAGACCTTGTAAGTACAAAGGGTTTAACTCCCTGCCTCTCCTGAAATCCCTCTCTTACTCCATCTCCCGTTCTAGTGTGTCATCATCGTGATTCCCAGCACTGCTGACACAGGCAAGTCCCTGCCGAGAGTGTCCATGCACTGCCTTGTGGGGAGGGAGGCTTTCCTCATCTCATCAGGGGGGCCATGGGAGCTCTCAGTGCTCTGCTGGATGTTGGGTCCTGCAGGTTCCACATCACTCAGTGCACAGAAAAGCGAAGGGCAGCTGTGGGGTTTATCAGTTCCCTTCACCGAGCGGCAAAGGGGAACAGCAGCTCTCAGACAGACGTTCCCTGGCCCAGGGAGCGCCAGGTCCAGGGAATAAGCTCAGTTGCGACTAGGAAGAGATTCCCGTGGTGGAGCGGGCGGGCGCCCCGCTGCCCTCACCCCGCAGCCGCTTGCGCAACAGGCACATGCACAGACACGGCGGCCACAGCCCTGCAAACTGGTTCTGGCTCCGTCTGAGCCCGGCTTGGCACCGCCAAGGGGAAGGAAGAGCTGGAGGAGGAAGGCTGGGGCAGTGCCGGTTATTCCCTTTTATGGGCTGAAAGGAGTCCGACCGCTCGGTGGTGGTGGGAGTGCCAGGCAGGCAGGTGGTGCTGTGGGGAGCTCGACAACCTCCCAGCGCAGCATCTCCCCCTTCGCTTCTCCAGCCGTGCGCTGTCGCTGGCTGTGCCCGGGTGCAGTCTCCTGTCCCCTCGGCCTCTCAGGTACCCTCACAGTGCCCACCTGAGCTTGCAAAGGAATCTCAGCTTTGCAGCTCAGTCATTGCAGGCCAAACTCAGAGGTGGAAAGAGAAAGCTGCATCCTGTGCAGCCTCAGGAACAGCACAGATCCCCCCCCACCCCCCCCCCCCGCCACAGACCTCTGGGAGCAACACTGCTGCTTGGAAACAAGGAAATCCCAACTCTTCTAAGGCCAAACCATAAATGTTCCCTTTCTTGCTTCTGCTGTTGGCAGTAGTTCAAACATTTTGGGTAAGATCCCATTGGGGGTGTGAGACATGATACTGTTTCAATTGAGTTATGGAACTCTGTAAGGCTTCATTTCCCCTCCACAACCCAGGATCTCACATGCTGGCTCTTTGCAGGCTGGTGCTCAGTACAGAATGCCTGCTGGGTGTTATTGTCCAGATGTGAACTGCCAGGGGCTGAGTGATTGCTTTATAAAATGTTGGAACAACCTTGATTATGAAAGATGTCACATAAATCTAAAGAAACCCCTTTTTCTCCCGTTTCAGATGATCTGTGAAGATTCTGGACTCAGATCTTTAGTCAGAGCAGGAAGAAGGAATGAGACTCTTCTGCCTCCTAAAACAGAGTGGATACAGTCCAAAAGGTTGGTCTACATTTATGTCTCAGTCCCCAGACAGGATGGTCCCAGCTTTAGGATGCAGACTGGCATTGCCACTTCCTTACCTGGACAGGGGTGCTGTAGGGGAACTCGGCTTTCTCGCTGTTCTGGGTGGCCACGGTGGGGTTGCTGGAGCTGATGAGCACAGGGGAGCTGATCTCCAGGGCTGGGCGCTCGGCAGGCGCGTGGACCATCCGGTTGAGGGTGTTGAGGGCTGTGGTGATGGAGAACTGCCGCAGGCTCTTCCTCCTGGAGTCGGGCACCTTGGGGAAAGCCGGCAAATCCGCGCCCTTCGCCTTGGGAGACACCGTTCGCAGGGACGCGCTTTTAAACTGAGGGGACCAGTGGGTTTTGGAGGTCTGCAGGAGCTGCCGGGCGGTGGTGTTTGGCTGGGGGAGACAAAGGGAGATGTGATGTGGTTTCAGAAGTTACATCTGGCACAGCCCCCGACTGCTCCGTTTCCCCTTTCCAATCTGGCAGCAGAGCTGCAGGCAGGGTTCAGGTGACGATACGGGTGATCTTTAAAACCTTGAGGCTCAGTCATTTTCCTCATCTGTCATCAATGACAAATCCTAGGTGTAAAATTCCTGATGTGAAGCTGACAGCAAAATTAAATTCGTTTAAAAAACTTGTTGCTGAGACAAGGGTTTATTGAGGTTCAGTGCTCCCCCTGATACGTTCCTTGTCCAAGGCTTTGGCTGGTAGAGGTGCAGGGAGAGCTGACTGGCTCTTTCACAGTGCTTAATAACTCTAACTCTGAATTAGAAGGGACATTTGGATACATCTCCCTTTCCCCATCTGTGTTGGCACACATGGGTGCATCTTGCAGCAGGACACCCAAGCCCTGCCGCTGAAGGCAGGGCACGGGCTCAGAGAGGCCATCACTGGTGGTGACTTTCCCAGCAGCATTAGATCCACCCAATTCCATCTCCCTCAGCCTGAACATTCATGGCTTGATGCTGCTTCCATTGAAAAAATCCTGGCTTGTTAAGCATTGGGGTTAATGAGGGAGAGGCAAGCCCCGAGTTTGCATATGGGCAGCATTCACACAGTATTTCTTGGAAACTGCTGATCAGGGTGTTAATAGCAAAGGGCATGTGGTGACAGTGTTTTTCACCACGATGGGTGCCAGAGGAATTAATCATGATTTACTGCTGACATTGACGAATTGCAAAACTTGGAGATTCTCACCCACTCGTGGGAGGCAACGTGCCCGACGCCAGGGATGGACAGGAGACTGAGGCAGGAGAGGTGCACACGGCTCCCAGGCTTTGTCATTTTACAGCAGGAGTTGTTTCCACATTTTCCCTCTCCAAACTAAGTTTAAAGCCCACAGTGTGTGCGTATGTACATGTGTGCCATGGCCATCCTGTCATTTCTCTCTGTGATCAAGCTCTAGCCTGAACTGGAAACATTCTTCTGCCTCTCCAAATACCAGGAGATGCGAAAAAAGGGAGCACAAACTGCGTGTCAGAGCCAAGAGAAGCCTCGTGTCTCTCACCAGCAGTCCTACCTTTGCCTTCTCTAGAATTAATTTCTAATTCCTTGGTGGGTCTATGTGTCCCTGACTAACTTGTGTCTGTTAACGCCAGACTTAAATAAGTCATTACTGAAGCTAAAATGATTTCATTAAATGAAAAGACATTTTACAAAATCTATTAGAGCTTCAAATAAGGTGTTTTGCTCATGTCCTCCTATAAGAACAGCCACAAAGCAGAGCTTGCTGTAATTATGGGCATTACAAGTATTAATTTTATTTCTAGGAATTGGTGCCGGTGCCATTTACACTCTGCATCTCAAGCTAAGCTGCACAACACAATTAATGTCTAGACCAGTGCTAAAAAAATTCTGTCAGGGAGCGGAGGGGCTGGATGGCCTCCAGAGCTGCAGCACTGGGAGCACTGGGAATGCCGCCTGCGACACGCTGAGCTGGCCTTGGCTGAGCTGGGGGGCACCTGCATCCCTCTCTGGGTGCCCCTTGTTCCTCTGTGTGCCTGTGGGGCATTGGGGGGTGTTTAACTGCTGGCAGCAGTGTCTGAGGGGACTTGGGAACTGTCCTGATACCCAAAAGGAGCTCCCAAGGATGTGGGGAGTGGCAGAGCACCGTGCACTGCAGGGGAGCTGTGTCCCGGTGCCGCGGGTGGTACCTTATGGAAGGTCAGGCTGTCCTTGTTTTCCGCCTTGTCCCGGCTCCGCAGGTCGAGGTTGTAGAGGGCCCTGTCGAGGGGCTGGGGCAGGGGCAGGTGCTTGATGACTTGCACAGAGCTGGCTGGGAAAACACCGCTGATCCCGTTGACCTCCCCCAGGTACCAGTTCTCGTCCAGCTGCCGGAGCAGCACGATGATGTCCCCCTTGTTGAACCGCAGCTCCCCGGGGTTGTGCCCACGGTAGGTGTACAGGGCCCTGGCTCGTGGCACCTGGGGGGGAGAGAAACAGCCCCTGCAGTTTGTTTGACACAGACAGAATTCCCCAAAAGCATTTGTGATTACTGGGGAAAAAATGTAGAGGTCTAAGGCTTAAGTATGCATCTGTTGGGATTAACTACCCACATCCTTTCTTGATGGGTTTTACTAATGAAGACAAGCTCCCAAATACTTATGCTAAGTTTGTATCAAGATGAAAAGCAGGCTGGACTTGTTTAAGAATATTAAGAAACAGTTAAGGCCTTAAACTAGTCTTCCCATGGGATCTTACTGCCTGCTATAAGGTCTCCTAACAATGTCTGTTTTAATGACCCAAGTATTTCTATTTTAGAAGGGCTGGAGCTCGCAGCCATCATCCAACTGACCTGGTGGCTGTCACCTGCCAGGATAATGGAGCAGAGCAAGGTGAGTGCAGGTTCTGCTCTCACATAGTTCTCTCACCCTTTAACACATGGGACTGTGGTGTTATTTCAGCCTTTACCAGGGTTACAGTAAGGGGTGGCTTAATGTTATCCTTGCTGCAGTGTAATATGAGAAAGAGGAGATACACCAAAACCAGAAGATGAGAGAACTTTACCATTTTGACTCACCAAAATATAATTACAAGCCATAGTCACCCCATCCCACCAATCCCATGGGAGATGGCACTTCTGTATCAGTGACACTTTCTGGCTTTTCCTGCCTTTTCCTGTGGATTTCCCCAAACCCACCTCTGCCAGTGCCCAAAGTTCAGGTAGGACTCCTGTAGAGCTCCCTCCCCCTCAGCCACTTTTGAGAGGTCAGGAAGGTGGAAGAGAGAAATTCAACATTAGTTTCCTGAAGTGTGGAAAAGGTTGAATTTCCCATGGAAATTGTTTAGGTTTTGGGAAGAAGACATCTTCCAGCATTCCCAAACACTGATGCTTGGTAGGAAAAAGGAATCAAGAAGAGAAAAATTTCATGTACTGCTTTTACTTCAAAGCCTTTGAAAGGGGAAGCAATTAGTTTAATGTTTAGTTCTAATTAACTCATCTTGCCTGTTAATTTGTGTTCATAGTAAACACATGTGCTCGGCTCAGTGACACTGAGTGGGGAAAGTGAGGCTCAGGCCAGCATTGTTCTCCATCAGATCCAAGCTCCTATGGAAAACAGGGACTGTATCCGTGCCAGGGCCATGGAAACTCCCTGCAAACACATTCCTGGACGTACATGCTTTCCCATGAGAAAAACAGATCCTGGTGATAGAAGACATGGGTGGGCAGTTCTCCTTCAGAACCACTCAGGGACAGACTTGCTGGTGTTACACAAGGATTAGGAGCACAGACCTTGGGTTTGCCTCAGGAGCGACCAGAAAACAAACAGGACTCCTGCAAAGTGTGAGAACAGGGCTTGGGAAGGAGCAGCACCAGCGTCCGGGATGCGAGGGAATGGCAGGATACAGCAAAACATTAAAGGCAGCAAGAACGAGTTATGGAAATATATTAAAAATAAGAGAAACTCTGCAATGAAATGCATGCCTGGTGCTAAGTGGGAACAGGGAGCCAACAACGGGGTGCTCAGAGCCTGGAATATTCTTTCTTCAGTAAGCAAAAGGATGAGACAGGAGGGCAGACTGGGATAAATAACCGAAAACCAGGTGGGAGAGGTGTGTTTGTGTCCTGTGGCTGGCTGACAGGACTTGGATGGATGGCTGGATGGTTGGATGGATGGGCTCTTTTTTCCTCTAAGCACACTCACAACCTTCAGTTCTTCACCTCCTCTTTCACCCTTTCCTCCCACTTTTGTGCCCTTTCACATCTCCCAGCCCAAGTCAGATTTTTTCAAAGCCTATAATTTTTGCTATTTTAATTTTTTTTGGTTTTTAAAATTTTGTTTGGCTGTTCAGATACTGAACCAAAAATATCCCAGTGATTTCCCAACTTTATTTAGGATATAAACCAAGCCTTTATCTACCCACAGGGAGCAACTAATGTGGTTTTTACTGTACAGGCCCATCACAAAATAAAGCTGCAAGCTGAAGATTTCAGAAAGATGTGCACCTGGGTCACTGGTTTCTAATATGTTCATAGGAAGCAGGAAAGACAAAGAGGAACACCAGACCCACCCTGTGGCAGCCACAACGCTGGGGCTGGGGTTGGGCAGCAGAACCCCCACGGCCCATCGCTCTCCTGCGGCCACAGATCTGATCTGATCTGATCCCTGTCTCAGCTTGGGCTGGTTTCTGTCCACTCCTGGGTGTCCCAGATCCTCTCCAAGGCATCTGTTTTGCCTTGTTTAAAGTAGGTTAATTGCAAAGCAGAAACTGAAGTGCTAATTAACCTGGCGATAAAGACAAGGAGTGCCTGGAGGTGGCTCGCCCCGGGCTGAGGGCAGAGGGAGAGGCTTTCCTGGGCCAGGACATGATCCTGGGTGCAGGGGCAGGAGGGAGTTTCGTGGAGTTTTCTCCCATTAGCATGTCCAGTTGCTTTTTGTTAATCCAAGGCAGCATTTCAGTTTAGCAGGGTGGTAGTGGCAGCAAAATGCTCAGCCAAATATTGCACAGGCTGGCTGGTCCCTAGTGTGGGTTTGGTGTCTGTCTGAAAATCTCTCTGGGAAAACAGTGGGAGCAGCTCTGTGGAAAACTCAGCTAAAGGTTTCTGATAATTTGCGTAGAGTTTTGCTGCCCAGTAGCAGAGAGGGAGAAACTAGAGATAAGAACCCCATTTTGTGGGTGGTTGTAACTTTTTTCAATGTTGCCTCATTTTTTTTGGTTTTTCCCCTCTGTTTTTTCCTCCATCACATCTGAGTGGGACAGGACCCTGTCCCAGCCAGGCACAGGAGGTACTTCAGGCCGAGCCCCAGGGAGAGAATGCAGCAGGTAACACCAGGTGTGGAAGCAGACCCCACCCCCCCACGGCAGCACTGTCTCTGGGTGAGATGCTTTTCTCTCCTTGGCCACTCCACCAGCAGGGATGGTCATGGCAGATGCACCTCAATGCTTTTCCCCCATTCTCAGTGGATTTGAGGCCGATAAGGGAGAACAGATTTTATTTTTTTTGCTATTTTTGGCATTTGGCAGCAGGCTATGCCAGGGCAGCCATCCAATGCCTGAGTCTCCCTCTGCACAAAACAAAGCAGCAGATTAAAAATACGTACATGTGTGAGGAAGCAATTCAGGGCATCTCTTTCTTGTGGAGAAATGAACTCTGTAATGATCTGAAAAGAGCTGGTTATAACTCCTTGTGATTGGCAGGAGGGGATTCATGTAAGACCCTGTACTCAGAGCATAGGAATTGACAAAAAGGAGAAGGAGAAGCAGCATGTAAGGCTGGCTGGGGAGGGAGTCACCAGGAGCAAAGCCAGGAGCTCAGAGAAGAGGAGAGGCTGCTGATGGAAGCTGGGAACACCTGTAAACCTTGTCCCAGGCAACTCCCTTTAAAACTACCCCAAGAAACAGCATGGCCACATGGTGACACCGGCTCTGCTGGAGGAGACTGAGCCACAGTCTGGATACTCCAGGCTAAGGCCATGAGTGTCCCTGCACTGGGATCCATTCACTCCTGCACCCACTTCCAAGCACAGCTTGGTGAGATACAGCTGGAGACGTTGGATGGGATCCTTCTGTGTCCCAGATGCTCTGACTTCACCACCTTCCCTGACTGTGTGGATAGACATGTAGGATGAAGGGCATGTGAATCCTTGGAACAGCTCATTGCTATGGATGTCCAGGGGTGCTTCCTTCTGATTTACTGCCGTGGCTGACGCAGAGTTGGACCCAACCCCTCAAACCTCGGTGGGCACCCTACTGATCCAGCTGTGGGGGCAGACCCATGGGTCTGGGGATGCTGCTGGCAGATGGATCAGGAATGGCCTCAGACAGGCTTGGACCTGCACCTCAGTGTTTCCCCAGCTCTGATTTTCCTAACCACGTGCAGGGAATGCCCTGGAGTGGCTCCTTGCTCTGCTCCATCCTGCCCCTTGAAGGCACTTGAAGGCAGCCCGCTGCCCCAGGCCTGCTCTCTCCTCCCCCTCCAGAGGAATGTCTCTGCAGTAAATCCCCAGGGACTGATCTCGATCTGGGTGATGCCGAAAAGTCAGAGAAGAGGGAGATCGTACTTGTTCCCTTGTTCTTCCCAAGGGCCTCCCGCAGGAGACCCGTCAGCACAAATGTCAGCAAAAATCAGGCAGCACAAATGTCTCACCTGGAGGCAGCCAGTGACTCCAGGACAGATCTGAGGGCACAACCCAGGCCACACTCCTGATGAGCTGTGACTTACACACTGAGCGTATGGAGATGGGTGTTATCCACAGCTGATGCCAAAGGAAACGGACACGCTGGCTCTTCACAGAGATGATCAATAACATCTCCGTTCGTTCGGATTCCCGAGAGCCGCCTCGGCTCCTGCCACTGACTGCCTGCGTCTCCATGGGATGAATGAGTCCCATTCCCTGTTCTGTGTGCTCAGCTAGCAAAGTTCAGGGCTCTGCAGGATCCAGGTGGATGAAAAGAGCTATTTGAATGTAAATTAATTGCCATTACAATTCTGTTTTTCTGCGTTTCGGCAGAGGAGATAACTTCAGCCTTGTCACAGAGAACAAAACCTTCAAAAGTGAACTTGTCATTTCAATCTCTTCATATAATTATATTCTGAGGATTCAGACAGTTGGGTGGTTTCTGCATTATTTCTCCCCCGAGGAGGATTGTTCCCATCTTCCAAGCACATGCAGACTGTGTGCAGCAGGGAGAACAAAGCCAGTCCCTCCTGCTTACATCAGCCCTGGAGCTCACCAGATCTTCCTAATTCCCTCCTGTGCCTGCTGGAAGACGAGGCCAAGGCTAACGGTGGTGGCCATCTGCCCCTGAGCTGACTGGCCATCATGGGGGGATGCTGAAGATGTGAATTGTATGGATTTAGGTGGTTTTGTGCTGCTCCAGCTGCAGGGGTGATGGTAGAGGGACTGGGAGCACTTACCCCTTTGCTAACTCACAGCCCTGTGATGCCCTGATGATAGAGGTTCATGTCACTTCTGAAAGTGACC
The DNA here is from genome assembly GCF_001604755.1 of Lepidothrix coronata. NCBI lineage: Eukaryota > Metazoa > Chordata > Aves > Passeriformes > Pipridae > Lepidothrix > Lepidothrix coronata. The sequence continues at coordinate 554,264 of NW_016690280.1, forward strand.
TATTGTAGTTCTGGCTTTTTAATGCAAAGGTGACATGAAAAATGAGGAAAATGATTAAAGAAAAGACAGAGCAGCTTCTCTCATGGAGCGGCTGAGGGATGCTGAGGTACCACTGCCAGTGTACAACCCCATGGGGAATGCCTGGCCATGTGTCAGTGACATCTCCATACTGCTCAGGAGGCCAGGGCTGGATCAGGCTTTGCTTTGCCTGTGTGAAACACTGGAGAGATTCAGGTGGGCAGGAGGAGTGCCCAGGTGCACACAGGGCAGGAGCTGGACCTGAGCAGGGCTTTGCTCCTGGATGCCGGCGGAGCTGCAGAGGGAGCAGGGAAGGGTCTGTGAGAGGAAGGAGAGGACACGGGCAGGGCAGGGCACGGCACGGGGATGCTGGGGACTGGGGCCAGCGTGTTCGAGCTGCAGTGTCTGCATGAAACCCTTTCACGCCTCTTCCCTCGCTGCTGCCGTATCAGATGTGTCTCTGCTGCCGTCAGCAGTCCCGGGCAGTGGTTAAGTTGTGTGTCATGGGTTTAAGCTGCACGGAAAACAAACTGTGTCAGCCCTCGGCGTGCCCAGTCTTGATGCTCTGCCTCAGCACCGCCGTTCTCAGAAGTGGCTGTTTACTGTGCAGGGAGGAAACCTGCATCCCTCTCCCTCCTCCTCCTGCTGCTCCCGAGTCCTCTCCCTGCCAGTTCAGTGCCCTCCCTGTGCCGGGAAGGGGAGTGCTGATGTGGCTCCTCAGCCAGCACTGCCAGCCCTGGGCAGCACAGCCACCTCTGCCCATGGGCACCGGGCCCAGGCATTCTGCAAGCCAAGAAGTGCTGGCAGCAGGGAGGGCCCTCACCTCTGTCGGGACACCTGCTACATCCAGCCCTGGCACACTGCAGAGCTGCACGGGAATCTGCCTCCTCCTCCTCTCCCTTCTCTCCAGAGGGAAAATGACAAACTCAGGCCAGTGACCAACTCCATGGTCCCAGCGACAGTGACCATTAGGGAAGCTGTGAGAAAAGGAGGACTCAGACTTTGAGGCTCCTGGCTGACCACGGCACTGTGCAGGTGAGCTCGCAGAGGAGCCAGCCCTGCTGTGCTATTCCTGACTCGCCATCTGAGCCTGACTCATTGCCTTGGAAACAAATTAAAACACTTTTATGTGTTTGCAGCTTGGTACCTAATTTTGTAAAACCAGGGAAACTGGCTCCTGCTGTCGGCCATGGAGGTCCTTTGGCTTTCCACCACCTCTGGTACCACCCAGGAGTGCCCCACGCCCGGACTGTTGCACACACAGCTTTTGGGGGGTGTGTTGTCCATCAGTCTATATTGAGGTGACCCCACTCTCTTTGCAGTAGATAAAAGTGCTAAAACTACATGCAAAGGGACAAAAAGCACACACCAGTGTCCTGCACAAGGTGCCACCAGAACTGCAGGAACAGCTGCTCATTCTGCTAGAATGAGGCAACAATGATGGTGGAGGAGAGTTGGGACAAGCCCTTCCTCCAGAAAGGCCACGAGGCCACACAGAATTTTGTAGCCAAATGAAGTGTCTCTGTGTCCAGCTGAGGGGCCCCATGGTGCACACCTGCCACCCCCAGCAGCTGTGGGGCAAGAGGATGCTCCCTGTCTCTGGCATGAAAGGAGCCAGCACCACCACTTCAGGCAGAGCTGGGCCTGGACAGCAACCCCGAGTTTGTGAGGTCCCTGCAGTGGCTGTCCAGCTCAAGGGGATGTGACACGTTTTGAGGTCATTGCCATGACTGCATGGGAACTGCTGGGGGTTTTGGGAGGGTGAGGAGGGGGGTTGGCTCAGTGAGTGGGCCAGGAAATGCGTTTGCCTCTGGTGGGTGCAAGTATGGAGGTTGCTTTGAAAAAGACTTCAAGAAGCTCCAGCAATCCAAGTGCTGTCTGTCAAATCTAGAAAGGAGTTGGAGATGATTCTGGAGGAGAAGAAAATACCAAGATGCAGGCACTATCTATAGACGTCCGTGTGAAGGTGGGACGTTGGAGTGCGGAGTATTTTTATCCCAATAGAGGTGTTATCTGTCTATCTCCCATGAAATGCTGGAGGGGGGTGTTAAGCACTCAGTTCATGCAAAGATAAAATAGCCCAAGTCACAGTTAAATCTGCGTGGTCTGTGTTTTCCCAAGGCAAGCTGTCATACTCGGAATTTTTCTCCTCTAACTCACTGTCCCATGTTTGTTGCATGACAAAGTTCAGCGCCCAAGTAGCTGTTTAGTGGCCTGGACAGAGTTTTGCCGTGTGCAGGGTGCAGTTGGGTCATCCACCCCATCAGAAGTGGTTCCTGCACACCTCAGCACACACGGTCTGCTTGCTCGCCAGCGGCAGAGCCGCGCTCAGCTCGCAGTGAGGCTGCAGCTGGCTGAGGAGGAGCTTCAGTACAAGCCTTAACCACACCTGGCACATGCCAGGGGCGGTTCCTAAGAGTTCAAAGGCTTCAGCGTGGCTTATTTACGCATATACCTCCCAGCAGATCCTTTTATTCTTAAATTCCAGACAGTTTATTACGTGGAGATCCTGAAAATCCAAAGTCTTGTCCTCTCTGCATTGATGTTCAAGATCTGAAGGCCTGGCCTGAGGTGCTGGGAGCAGCTGCGGGGCGGTGCTGGGGGCTTAGGGCAGTGCCAGGTGCTCAGGGCTGCACTGCTGGAGTGGCTGCTCCATGGAGGCTGTGCAGGATCTGGCACAGCCTGGCTGTGGATATGCACGGCCGGGCCCACGTGCACAAACCCAGCACGTGCCCACCCCACGGTAGCTCATAGGAAGTGGATTCAAAAGGGATTTAAATGCCAGCAAATAAATAGCTTGGGATGGGCTGTAATTAGAAAATTCCCTGTATTTTAACAACTGGCTCTGGGAAATTCCTGGCTAAAAACAGAGTGCTGTGTTTGTGCTAATCCAGCAGCCCTGCGGGGGCCTGCTCACTCTTCCTGCTCAGAGTGAGAGGAGCTCTTGGCTTGCTGGGTGAGGAGGGATTTATATTACTTTTTGCCTTCATGGATGCTTATGGGAATGAAGAGCAAAGAGCTGGCAAGGAAACATCTCTGCTGAGAGAGAAACTTTGATCAAACTTGTGATTTTCTCAGCTCCAGGGAGTAAAGGAAGTTTATTTATAGAACAGCCTTGGTAAAAACAAACCCCAGCCCATATCCCGTGTTGGATGGCAGCTCTGGCTGCAGTACAACGTGGGGCATGTCAATTGTGTTTGCTCTGTAGCACAAGGTTTGGATAGCATTAGGGGTAATTAACAGCCCTTGCAGATTAGGGCAGTCTGTTTTTGGGGAGCATATGACCTTCCACTGCAGTAGAACACGGACACTGCAATTCCGAGTACCCGGGAGAGCACTGTGGTGGGATGAGCAGGACTGCACAGTAGCTGCTCTCACTGTGATTCCTGACAAAAAGCATCTGCTCTGAAGTTCACATCATCTGGAGGCCTCTGCTTACCCAGATTCCTTCAGGTGAATACCCTGGAACTCAAGCACTCCATGGTGTAGGGTGATGGCAAGTCACCCTCATCAGTATCTGTCACCTTTGCACTTCACAGGCAAACGTGTCCCTGCTGTGACCAGGTGCCAGCACAGGGGAGGCTCCAAATCCCACTGGAGCACCCAAATAACTGCTGGTCCCGAATGCAGGTATTTAAAACCACCAAAACCAAAAGGTGACTAATACATTGCATTCTTCACCTTGCAGCTGAGGATTACAAAGTGTTTTATAATTAAGTAACTAATTAAGTCTAAGAGCATTTCAGTGTAATGTGTTTTATGTCCCTTCCCAGAGAGGCACAGGAGCTCAGAGTGCTAGGGAGCCAGCTGCAGCCACTGCTACCCCACCACTCGCTGTCTCTGCTGATTCCCAGGAGTTTGGTCCTAAAACTGGTCTTGAAAACTTGCAGAAGCTGCAGACTGATGGATGTTGACATTATGTATCAGCAGCAAGTACCTACCTGCCCTGAGAACCAGTAAAAGAAACATGAAACAAGTGAGAGAAAAGAAAACCGGAGGAGACTACTTGTGCTTTTTTATCCAGGGGAGTCCAGTTGGAAAAACCATAACCTCCTTGACAGCTGGAATGTCAGCCTGGGATAGCAGTGACTGAAACCTGTCACTGTTGGATGGTTTGTAACTCGCACGAACAGCACCAGCAGCTCCCGCAGCTTCCCTGGAGAGCTGGTGGCTCCCAGCAAGGGTGTCGCTGCTGCCACAGCCCTGCGGATGGAGCAGGGTCCCCACGGTCAAAGCAGTGTCCATGTGGACAAAGCAGCGTCCCCACGGTCAGAGCAGTGTCCCTGTGGACAGAGCAGGGTCTCCACATGGGGACCATCTGTCGGCAGCCCAAGGACCCACTCTGCCCTCCCACCTGGCCCCCAGGCACCTCCCAGTGCTGCAGCAGAACGTTCCGGGCTGGGCCATGTTGCCCACCCACCCCTACCCCCCTACCCCTGGCTGTGATGTGTCCAGGCAGCGCTCCTGGGAAGGGACACGGAGCCCATGGCTCAGGGCTGCACTGCCACGTGGTCCAGTGGGAACACCTGAGAGAGGTGCTCTGCAGGGATGCCTGGTTTTGGTGTGTGATCCATCTAAGACCCTTATTGGTGCCACAGAGATTTCCTGGGACAGGCATGCCAGCTCGTGGCCACAGGACACAGGGCCTCCCCCAGCAACACCTGCACGTGTGCACGGCTCCAGGACCCTGGGAGGACAATGCAACGCAGGGGAGGACACCTGTCCTGTGCCTGCCAGACATTTACAGCTCTGCAGTTCTGCCCAATGCTCTGGGATGCAACAGCCCTTTCAGCCGAGATTTTATGTGTCATGAAAAGGTTTGTAGAGACATTGTACAGAAGAATACTTCAGGTGGGAGAAATGGAAGTCCAGGAATATAATGCAGGAAAGGTGAAGCCACAAGTCTCTACCCCAAATTCCATCTAAGCCAAGCTCCTTTAACAGGTCTAACATCGCATCCTCATTATTCAAGAAAAGCTTTTGTACTGTTAAAGAAAATGACAGAAAGAACTTTGAATTTTAAAATTAGCCTAGTAACTCATCCCTAGGTACAGTCAGTGAGTGTGTCAAATTTAGTATTTTTAACTAGTGAACCTCCAAGTACTTTGGCAGGATCAGCAGCATCATTGGGCAGGCTCCTTCCTTTCCAATGCGGGGGAAACTGAGGAGCAGTGATGGGAAATACTTTCTCCACCACTAACAGTTACAGCTCTGCAATTACTGACTTAATTGCTATCAGTCAAAAGCAGTGTATTCCCCAAAAGTCAAAGTACCTGAAATGCCCTCAAAAGCCGGGAAGCACCTGAAAACTCTGTGGGAAAACAGCTGCTGGGAAGTTTTTGTAAGGAGAAAGGCAGTCTGGCTTTGTCTTAGCCTGGGAATCAATTCAATTCCTGCTGCAATGAACTTGAAACAGTCAAATATCACACGGAAACAGCAGCCAGATTTACAAACAAAACGCCCTCTCTCACTTCAAGCACTCTGCAGTGCTGCTAACAGGGAAGGTTCCTGGCTCTGGGCACGCAGCAGGAACCTTTCTATGCTCACAGAGTAAAGAATAGCAACCTTCCTTACCCCTTCCATGTGGATCCTGGGATTCGTTGCCAGCCGGTGCTGATGCAGCTGCAGCCCCCTGGGGATTCTCCTGATGGAGGCGGGGGAGGACAGGACCCCTGACCTCTGGATCGAGCCAAATCTGGTGACGTTTTGTCCACACCTGACTCCATCCAGGAGGCGAATGAGGAGCAGGTTGGAGGGGAGCTGCTCGATGCTGCACAGGACGAGGGTCCTGCACTCAGGGCACCGTAGCTCCTTCTGGGATTTCAGGATCCTTTGCAGACAGGGCTTGCAGAAGGTGTGCTGGCACGGCAGCACCTTTGCCGTGGCGTCGAGCTTTTCAAAGCACACAGGACACTCCAACAGGTCAAGGAGAGCCAAGTCATCCATCTTCAGTGCAGAACTCCGTCAGGAGCGGAGCTGGAGCCATCCACACCCCACATCCACTGGAGCTGGCTGAGATGCCTCCCTGTGCCTGCAAGAACGAGATCCTGGGCTCCAGCAGCTATCCTGCTCAGAGGGCGAGGGAGGAGGGAGCGCGGAGCAGAGCTCCACTGCTGGAGTATGTAATGCAGCCACCTACATCGCAGAGCTGTTCCTCACCAGCCAATCTGCAAACTCACACGCTGCGCTCGCATCCCAGTTTGAAATGAGTCACTTGTGACTCAGTTGGTGCGAGGGGACGGGTCTGGGGTGGTGCCGGGGGCAGGAGCCCCAGGTCGTGCTCCCCAGGCAGAAGATCCCGGAGCTGGGATGGGGAGCTGCAGCAGGCCAGGCACGCTCCCCTGACGCTGTGCACAGGGCTGGCTGCAGAGCTCCTGCTCTGCGCATCAGAACTGACACGGCGGTAAAAAATTCACCAGCTCAGGAGATGAGAGTCCCCGATAAACATCAGACCGGACCTGTTTATGCTCGGCTCCGGCTGTTCGCCGCCGCTCGCTGCTCACATCCCTCGCACACCTACACGCCGCCTCGGTTGTCAGATAGTCCCAATTTAGCTCGCTCCATGCTCGTTTTGACAGCAGTTCTATAAAAAGTCCTCCAGGCGCAGCCACTCTCTGGGGGTACCTGGCGGGGCCGTGGGGCGCTCTGCGGTGTCGTCCTCGCCCGGTTTGGCTGCCTCAGCTCGCTGAATCAACCGAGGAGGATTATTCCTCCCACAGCCTGAAGTCGCTCAACCTGTTCTGCTCCCCGGCTGTGCTGGCTGAGTCCAGGGCACCCACCATGGCGGGGTTCAAGCCTGGGCTTGCAGCGGCTGCGTGGCCCTGCAGCGCAGATGGGATGGGATGTCCTGCACCAACCGAGGGGCCAAAGGGAGCCCTTGCACCAGGAGCTGGCACAGTCCTGCTGGGGGGAGCAGGATGTGCCAGACCCGATCCAGACAGAGCTTCCTTTGCCTGGCACTCTAAACAGGGATTGACTGCTCTGGCTGCTCTGTCTGATGGATGGTCACCTCAACAGCAACTGCTCTGTGGGACAAGGGGGGAACTGGACACTGTGTTGGTTACCAGGGACAGGCTGACCTTTGCATGACTTTTGGTGCTGTTACCTGGGCTCCACCAGTTCCTGGTGTTACCACTCCCAGGCCAGTTGGCGATGGGCTTCATGCTGGTGAGTCCACAAATGGCCCCTGCAGGAAGGGTGTCCCTGTGCTGCAGTGAGACCTGAGCCCAGCAACAGCCCCGTGGAGTCTGAGGGGCACCTTCCTGCCCCAGCAAGCCCCTGGCTATGGCACGGGAGGCCAGGGGACATCTCATGGTATCTGTGATTTGCATTCCCTTTATCAGCTGGATTCCTATCTCAGTTCTGCCAGCTCACACATACCGATGGATTGCTTAAGGAATGCAGAAGATGCAGCAAAGGTCCGAGACAGTTTTGCTTACAAACCCTGTCACATCTCAGTTGTGTTTACAACCTACAAGTGCTACTAATACTAGAGGAGGAGTGTAAATCCAAAAATCTCTCAGATAACGCCACCAGATAACACCCTGCCCTCCTCTCAGGATCCTTCAGAAGTAGGGTGTGGAAAGGGTTAATGTGTCTTTCCAAAAGTTCTCCCCCCCAGATCATGATTTTGCCAAAACAAAGTTTTTCTTTTCTTTCTTTAATAGAGTAGCCATTTGGATAAATTAAACTGTTGACAAACATCTTCAGGATATGCCAGGAACCAATGACCTCACTCTGTTTCATCTCAAGTTTCCTTTTGCTTTGGTGCTTCTTTGTAGTCTGTCATATGGTGATGTGTGCTGGGTGCACACTGTTTAATGAGTGATGCTGCAAACAACATCAGCTCGTCCGCCGGAGGTTGTAAATGCAATGCATGACATAAACTTTATTGAAAACAAAGGTTTTGAAGGTTATTTTTCTTTTTTACATATTCTTCCCTATTTGTGCCCTGTGATTAGCACTCAGGTTGTATTTTCATCTGATTAGAAAGGAAGCAGAATTATGAAGTATCCTGCAGTGGGCAGGTGCTGGAAAGGAAGCCAACTGGCTGGTTCTCTGCACACCAACTCTTGCTCATCTCTGATCAGATCTGTTTGGTCCTTCAGTTTTCCTGAACTTTAGGGGCCAGTCTGTGTTAGCTGCACTTTCACAGCAATGGGTGGGAGTGAGGGTCTGCCTGGGGGATGCACCTGCACAGTGCAGTGCACAGTTCCTGGTGAATTCCCATCACCAGCCACAGTTGGAGCATCCGGACGCTCTGTGGGTGCCTCAGGAGGACCCAGGCCAGGGAATTCTGTGGTGCTGAGCACATTCCAGGGGTCCAGGGAACTGGGGATCTGGGGCTCCTCAAGGGTCGTCAGTGATATCGGTGTCTGCGGGAAGCCCCCTGCGCTCTCCATCTCTTGGGAATGCCATCAGGGATATGCTCTGTACAAGCTCCCCTGAGTCTGGCAGCAACTCTGTCTCCTCTCTGCCTGCTTGGGGCACAGGGTGTGGATTGCCCAGGCAGGGACAGGGGCTTTTCCAACCAGGAGTTTCTGAACTGCCACAACAGCCAAGTGAGACTCCGATCTGGGCTGCAGTCTCTGGTTCTGCTGCAATACAAAAGCTACCTGTGCTAACACACTTATATAACACATCAAATGCTCAGAGTACTTCCCAAAAGCTCATTCATCTGTGGAATGCCCCTCAAGCTAAGCATCCCACCACCACTTTACATGGAGGAAACCAGGAGACGAGGCCACAGTGTCCAATTTGGGATCAGGATGTGAAGCTTTCTTGGTTCTCCACTTCACACTCAGACCATTATCTGCCATCGCCTCTCCCTTCCAACGCATCTCATAATTGGGGTTAAAAAATAAAGGCAGAGCTAGAAAGCTGCTCGTCCTTCCCTTTCATTTCAACAGTCTCTGTTTGATGCTGACGCTGTAATTAACTCAGGGCTGGATGCAGCGGGATGCCTGGTCTGGAGGACGCTGCTCTCGGGCCGCAGGCAGGGCTCCTGCCTGGGCATGGCTGGCTGCTGTCCTGGCCCTGCTGGTCTGCAGGAGCCCTCTGCGGCTTCCCAGGGAAGGGATACCTGTTACTGAAGGGATGGAACTGCTGAAATATGTCTTGCAAGAGTCGTTTAATCCAAGAGGTTTATCATAGAACTGGAAACTGCGAAACAATGTTGAGAGCGATGTGCCTGTCCTTGCTTACACACCAAGTGGCTGCACGCACGTGTCTCCCCTGGGAGCTCCCCTCTTTTGGCTTCCCCCAGCTCCATTGTGGACTCAGAAAAGAACTCCAATGGATCCCGAAGAGAACACACTTCGTCCGCATCATCTCACAGGAGTTGTGCTGTGCGGTGTGTGCTCCTGTCCACCTGAACAACGTCAGTGGTGGGGACAGGCTGACTGTGCCCGGCCTTGGGAACTCATCCATGGCTCCTTGGAGGAAAAGGCTGGTGTCATCCACACACATTGTGTAATGGGAACTGAACCCTGTCACTGCTGAGAGCATGGAGGCTTGGTAAGATGTGCCATGGCAGGAAGTGTGAAGTTTGTTTTCTGCAGGCTGGGTCACAAGTGCCTGTGGGAGCCTCAGTCTCTCCCATCACCTTGCTTCAAACCCTGCTCCAAACATGTCTCCACTCTTTCCAGGGAGGGACTCCAGTGGGATTGTTGCACCCTCAGGATGCCATGTCCTCGGGCTGACTCCCTGCATGCCACCTGTGCCAGAGGGCTCTCCAGCAGGACCAACATCCCATGGGTCTGGTGATGGGCTCCCAAGAAGTCCCTTTGGCAGCAGTAATGGGGTGGCTCTTGCCTCTCGGTCCCTCTGGGCTCTCTGCTAGAAATTAAATGCGGAAGAGTGTGAACAACTGAGAGGAGCTTCTCTCCACTGCCCTTTGTCTCACGTGCTCCGGACCATCCTCCTCACCCCATCCTACATCCCACCAGCCAACCCAGTGCCCCGGTGTCACCAGCCAACCCCGTGCCCCCTGAGCACCGCAGGGGCACTGGGCTGTTGTTCCGTGACTGCTGCAGTGCTGTCACAGCTGGGGCCACGTGTGCCATGACAGGGCACAGCACGGCAGCACTTTCAGGGAGTATAAAAAGCCTTTGCCACTCTGCACCGTGCAAGTGGATGCCACATGCCTCCTTCTTGGGGGAAGAGGGACCTTTCAGGCTGTTTTTAGCTCCTGGAGGGCAGGGAGAGGGGGTGCCTCTTACAAGCTGCTACAGATTATAGATCTGAGCTGGCAGCCTGTCCTCCCCACCCACCCACAAACACGACGCCCAGTGCTGCTGCTGAAGGGGGTGAATGGCAGGACCTGCCTGTGCCTCCGGACCCCGAGGTCCAGGAGGGGACCATTACCCCTGGCACGGGGTCAGTGGTTCTGCGGGAGAGCCCCTCAGCCACGAGCAGCTGCTGTGGTGGTGTCTGCACACACGGCTGGTGCCGATGGGCAGAACCCGGTACATTTAGTAAATATGTTGCATTTGCTTGAAAATATAATTAGGCCAGCGTGACTCTGCAGGGATCTGCAGAGTGTGGGGACCTGCAGCCAGCAGAGCAAAAGGCTCCCTAAAATTTTCCCTCTCTCAAACCAATGTCTGGTGCCCCGTGATGGGCAGCAGCCAGTGGCCACCACCTCCCTTCTCCCTGTGCCTGCCCCACAGCCCCTGAGGGGCACACAGAGGGACAGACCCACTGACAGCTGGGTGTTTTAGGCTTTCTTTTCCTTTTTTCCCTTCACGAGGTACATACACATCGTCTGGCAGATAAAAGCCATCTACATGTCCATAAGAAGAGGGATTAGGGAGCTGTTTATTGAGCTCATGGAGGGTTGAATGCTGTGTTTTGCCATTACAGCCTTGTGCAGTCTGGGTATTGGGTACTGTGAAGGCTTCAGCTGATTCTGAAGTAGCTGGAGCAGAGCAGTGCCTGTCCAGAAATAGAGAAGTATTTTTAAATTAAATTTATTCACTGATTTTCCTGAAGACAGATTGTTGTGTGTTTGTTGAAGAGTCATTAGGAGTAGTTGGCGGTGGAGCCAGGCTGAGCAACAGCGAGCGGATGGACGTGTCCTCCCTGTGACTGGGGAGGCCACCCGGACCTCCTCCTCCTCTTCCTCCTCCTCCTCCTGCTGCCATCTGGTCCCTGCACCTAGGTCTGCAATGGCAGCCCAAGGATGGAATGGAATGGGGGTGATTAAAGCTGACACCAGGCTTGTGAGACTATGGGCCAGACTCAAAACAGGCTCTGACACCCCTGAACTGCACAGCCTGGGGCTGGAGCTTCTTCCTGGGTAGGGAAGGGCACTGGGCAGCCTCTGCTCAAGTGATCCCCACTGGGAGCTGAAGCTCCCTGTAAGCCCCTGGCCCCCCCAGCAAACAGTACCCAGGTGTCCGGCACCAACCCTGGGCTTTCTGGTGCATTCATCCCTTTTTCCCTGCAATACAGAGCAGAGCTACAGAACATCAAGCACCACAACCTGCTTCCATGGGATCTGCCCAATGAGTGCCGAATCTGCAGGGACACAATTTTAACTCTCTAAGACAAGACGAAATCAGAGTTTCCAAGTAGCATGGACCTGAGCACCACCTCATAGGCCTTTAGAAGCTGCTCTCCACACAGGTCTGACCACAGACCTGCAGATGATCAGGCTGCAGTTATCTAATTAAACACAGGTGCAAATGACCCCACTGCTTGCAGTGCTGCATCACCTTATTGCTCCCAGGTGCTTCTGGCCACCACTGAGTGCTGCATCCAGGAGCAGCTTATAAATCCTGCTGCTCCAAAGGCTCCAGCTCTAGGTGGGGTACGGTGCAGGAGGAGCAGCATTGTGGAGGGGTGAGTATTGAACAGAGTGCTGCAGATGTGTGGCTGCTGCTTTACTGAGAGAACGACTGGGTCAGCTCTGCTGCTTCTTTGCTCTGGTCGCATTGTGACCTAGGGGCTCAGTTTCAGTTGGCTTCTCCTGGAGCTCCTGCTTGCAGAGAGCAGTGCTCCCTGTGGAAGAAGGTCTGGGGAGCAGGAGCAGGGCCAGGCTGCTCATGAGCCCACTGAAAACACACACTGGGGCTGGAGTCCTCATGGTGAAGTTACTCTGTGTTGGCACAGAGTTTCCATGTCTGTGGTGCCCCCATGGCTGTTCCCTGCCCACTGTGTCTGTGTTCTCTGGGACTCTGCTCCCAGGTTGTGCTGCTGCCCTGAGGAGGAGCCCAGGGAAATTTGTCTCCATAGGTAAAACTCAACCACGGGAATTTTCCTCTTTGAAGCTCTTTTTCCTGTTTGTTTCTCTGTGACTTCAGGATTTTTATGCTTACTTAGGACTCTTACCTGCCCAGGTAAGAGTCTCCAGGGCTGAGGTGGGTGCAGAGTAAACTGACTGTCATCAAGGAGCCTGCCTGCTGTCCTGGAGGTGCTGGGCTTCCTCCACTCCCACTGACTTCAGCCTCCAGGAATGTGCGGCGGGCCTTGCCTTGTGCTGGCAGAAGGGAACCTTCTTACCTTGGGTTCCTAGAAAAATGAAGTCCTGTGAACTCTAAAGGGTGCTCTGTATCTGTGCACCCTCATAACTTGTGAATCCAGCTCAGTGTTAAAGTGTAAATTCAGAATTTTAAATATCCTGTGACTTTGTGAAAACAGCACAAAAGAAGGAAACCCTGTTAGCCTCTTCATGAAGAGAGATGATGCAGTATGACATCACACACTTTAGTTCAGATCTAATTAGGTGCTCAGGACTCCCCGAGGAGATGTTAGATGTGCTCCAAGTGCATTGTAACAGACATCAGAGAATCCAACCCTGAGCTAAATCCATATGCAATTAGGCTGGCTTTAGCTGCCGTATGCACCAGGCTGCTGATTCTCATTCACAACACCAGTGGCTTCATTCCTGCTGTGTCCCAGTCCCTTGGCCTGTGTGGGATGTACTGACGACAGGCTTCAGCCCTTTTTGGAACAATTAGTTTGGATGCAGGAGGAGAGATGCTTGGGAACGCCCATGGTGGGAGTTGTTAATCCAGGGCTGGTGGTGAGCAATCAGCATCTGATTCCCAATGGATGCACGTGCTTGTAGTGAGTTTGGTGCAGGTCAGGCTGCTTCCCTCCCCAACTGGAGACATGGCTTAGTGCCTCCTGATCTGAACATTATACCCAAGCCAATTCTGCAATGTTTTCCATGATTTGGAAATGGTGGTGTTGGGCTAATGGGTGTCAGGGCTGCTTGTGCTGGTGCCACACATTGTAGTTCATGTATGTTGCTTTTTCATGACTGTTTTCTGCTGATGAAATTAAACAAATCCAGAACTGTGCCTCTCTGTAGGACCAGGGACGCTGACCAGGCTGCTTTGTGTGGGAGGCTGGATTAGGTACCTCCTGAAGTTGCTTCCATGCTGGTGATCCCAAACCAAACCCTGAACATGGCACAGCCAGCACTGAGCACTGTGTGACCCACGTGGTCCACCAGGTCTGGCTGGGGCAGCTCATATTTAGAAAATTCTTCAGACTTTTAAATTTGTTCATTTAAAAGATGATGTGATGTTTAATGTCAGATGAAAGATTACAGATGTTATGAGCTGCTGGCAGAGATAAATGGGAGGCAGCTGGAAGCAGACCTTCTGTCTTGGCTCATGTGGACGAGTTTGTAAGGCCCCAGTATAAAAGTTTCAGCTGAGACTGTCTTGATGCTGCTGGATAGGAAACTCCAGAGCAGTAATTTGCAGAATACTCGTGTTTTTTAAGGTTTGCTTCTGGCTGCAGATGCTGGTATCCCCTGGCACAAGGAATGATGAAATCCAGGCACAGACTGCCAGGCCAGAGGGAGTGATGGCTGTGCTGCCTGTGTATGCCCTCCCAAGCCTTTCTCTTTCCAGTTGCCACATGGCATGTTGAGAAACAGCCTCGGTGTCCTGGCGCCTCACTTTAGGATGCTGCACGTGCTCAGAGTGATGTGAGCAGCGGGGCAGGACTGGAGCTTTTGGGCATTGCTGCAGCCGAAACCCCAATGCTTGTCCTTATCCTGCTCGCTGCCTCCCTGTGTTCCCAGGGGAAGGAGGGCTGCAGTGCTTGCTCAAAGGAAGCACAGCATAACAAAACATTTTCCATCAAAACTTGCAGGTGGAAACATGCCTTCAAAGCCTCAAGTCCAGCTCACTGTGGCTCTTCTTTTGGCCCTGCTTTGCTGCAATAGATCTAACCCAGCATGTTGTGCTCCTCAGGGTAAGGGCTGGCTCTTTGTTCTGCAGAGCCTCTGGCTTCCCCAATCCTTCCTGTTCCTGCTGTGGGGAACAGGGTGAGGAGAGGCCCCACGCTTGAAAGACAGATATCATTAAAATGCAGTGGAACAGAGTTTTGAAGTCAAATATAGTGCCATGATGATCTAGATCGTGAAGCTTAATGATTTCACTGCTGAATGTAAAATTATTATTGTTGCATTTTTAGTAAGACTTGTGGGAGCTGTGGGAAACAAACCCCCGCTGGCCCCTGGGAGCTGCAGGGCTACACTGGGGGCTCCTCCAGCCCACCAGTCCTACACCCACCACTGCCAGCCTTGCTATGCTCTGTGCCTGCCCCTGGCACGCTGCACCGTATGGGACTGGAGAGGGATGGGATCAGCTTTGGGGATGGCCTCGGAAAATCCCTGTTTGGGATATTTAATGTGGAAAGATTGGCTTGAGCTGTTCAGAACAGCTAAGAAATGCAGAAAGTCTGTTTGGGGATCTTTTCTTTGCAAGATTCATCTGTACAAAGACATAAACAGAGGGTGTAGCTGTGGGAGTGAGGAACAAACAGCCTGAGCCACAGCCTGTGTCCCAGCCCAGGGGGGACACAGGGAGTGTGTGGCTGCAGGACACTTGGGCAGAAGGCTGAGCTTCCCCCAACCACAGCCCTGTGCAGGAGCCACAGGCTGTTTGTGCACAGCTGAGAGTCCTGTAGAGGATGGGATGTTTCAGAGGGACAGTTACAGGGCCAGGTGGTTTTGTGCTGTGGCAGCACCTGTAAGTAACTGTATGGCCGGGAGTCACTTTGCTTGGCTTGCAGTGGTGTTCTTACTCTGTTCTCTCATTGCTGCTTTGAACTTCTTTTCCTGTCTGATTGTTCCCTTAATCAAAAGAAAATGAACTCCAATTAAGGTATCTTCACACAGTGTGATTTGTGTCAGATTATGGCTGCTGAGGACCCTTTGAAAAGCAGCAATTCCGAGGCCTGATTCACTAGGGCTTACAGGGAAAGGGGTGGATCAGGCTTCCCAAGTGAATGCAGCAAGAACATAGTGTGATTCATGCAAATCGAGGTTTTCATATAAAGTGAGATCCTCCTGTGTGAGATAGGATGGGAGCCTGGCATCAGCATTACAGTAGTGTTTTGGAGATGCCAAGGGCGTCTCCGGGGCTCTGTGTTTACCCAGGCGTGCTCAGGCATGTTCTCCTGGTGCAAGACACGTCTTTTACATGTCCTGCTTCCAGCAGCCCAGGGGACCTGCAAGAGCAGAGTCTGTCATGACAGAAACTGCTTGTGGTGACTTCGGTTGGTGGAAGCTCTGTGTGGTGGATTGTTAGCAGGCAGCTTCTAAACTGTTGTTCTAGGATTTCACCAACAAACTCTTAATGAACATAATGAATTAACCTATTGAGAGTATTAAGCTTTAAAAGTGGTGGGTTTGAACTAAAAGAAGATAAATGAAGCTCTCTGCCTACCTCCTGCTGAGGCAAAGTCCCACTCAATAACACTGCATGTAGTGGTGGAAATTTACTGAAATCTTGGAATTGAAAAAAAAAATGGTATTTTAACTCCTGTTGTGTCTACTTGATACAAGTAGGTACTGGGAGATGTTTAAAGCCCAGACAACAGGTATCCCATAGATGCATTTTGTACCACTCATGCTCTTTATTTTACCCCTCAAAAGGACAGAGTAGCCTGAGGGATGGGCACAGGAACCAAACCCCCACTGTGACAGAGGGGCAATGCCAGTGAGGTACCAGCTTCAGGGTTGTACCAGTGGGACCTCTGAGGGCAGGCTGTCCTGGGAAGCTGCCTGGGACATGGTTCACTGCCTGGGGATGGAGGTCTGGGAGTGTCGGGGAACTGAAGTCCCTCAGTCAGGGGTACCCTGCAGAGCTGCTGCTGTGTGGAGCAGGGACCTGCCCAGTGCTGATGGCTCTTCCCCACGATGGCCTAGGGTCTCATCCCCTCCTGCCCAGCACCTCTACAAACCCTGCCTTGCCTCCTGGGATAGCTGTACCTCCTGTGCTCCTTGAGCCAGGCAAGGCTCTGCAGGTGAGCAGAGGGCTCTCAGCAGGTGAATGTCTTCTAAAAATGAAAAGCAAACCCAGAATGGTCAAAAGCCACTAAAAGGCAGAAAGAATTACAAATAGGGATTGAAAGCTAAAGAGAGAGAAAATCTTAATTAGATCTCACCAGCCTGTAGAGGAACACATTGGATTAAAATGAAACGGAGCTTTGTACTCTCAGGGTTTCAGTGCAAGAATGGAAGAGGAATTATTCACATTTTCAATTTGTGAGGCTGGATTGCTTTTTCTGTGAACCTGTCTTTTTGACTTCTCACCTTGTCAGAAAATTGTGAAAAGCTGCTGGGATGGTGTATTTGGGGTAGTTCTTATCACGGCACATGGTAGAAACATTTCCATGGTTTCAGAACATGGGCAGAGTTTCCTATTTAATCCTCTCCTTCTAGGTTAACTCCTTTCATCCTGTGGTGTCCAGCCTGGCCCCTACTCACCAACCCGCCTTTGACTTCACTACCAGCGATATTTTCTCTTTGTGAATTTCTATCAATATTTAATACAGTGGTGTCAGTTATGCTGTAAGATGAGAGGAACTACTAGAAACCTTGAATTATACATCATGTGGTGGGGGAAAGCTGGGAGCATTTTCTTTTGGATCCATAGCTCTTGGAGTTGATCCTCCAGGACCTGCAGCTTGAAACCCCGATAATGGATGAGCCCCAGAAGAAACTCAGCCCCCGGCACGAAGGACGGCCCCGCAAGGTGAGGTTCAAAATATCCTCAGCTTACAGCGGTCGAGTGTTAAAACAAGTCTATGAGGACGGGCAGGAGCTGGAGCCCCCGGCCAAGGAGCACTCGCGGCGGTTCCTGCGCCACAGCTTCGAGCCAGAGGACCATTTCTGCGGGGCTGGGGAAGCGCTGGAGAACAGGTTCTACTGGCCCACGGCGCTGACTGCCCAGCGGATCAGCATCTTCAGAGAGGATCAGGAACACAGTCTCACGGCGACCTCACCCCTGCTCAGTGACTGCCAGCCCGGTGCCAGCCACTGCAGGGTAAGTGATGCCCAGGGCTGTGCCCTCTTTGGGAACCAGCCTCAGGCTAAACCGTGTTTAGAGTAATACAGTGCCAGGAGTCTCACACTGGAACCTCATCCAGATAAAACCCAGTTTTGTCAGTCTGGGACTTGAAAAGGGCGATTGTAAATCCCCAGCCTTTATCCCAGGAATTTCGTATGCTGTGTATTCCACATGTGGCAGGATCAGCAGGGTCTGCAGTGGTGCAGTCAGTGGGGAACGGTGTCTGCCAGCTGTGCTCCATATGTGCTCCATCTTCTTCTGGTGCTGATCTGCATCTATCTATTGGGTAGAATAAGATATAACATTTCCACAAATACTGATATCTGTGCACAGGAATCTTACTGCATCTAGAGCAGTCAAATGTAAGGTGGATATTAGCTTAATTAGGCATATTTAAAACATTAAAGTTGCATGACCTCAGCTTCCAGGAAAGCCAGTGTCACCATGAGGGTACCAGGAGCCTGCAAGCCAGGCATCTTCATCCTCCAGCAGTCAGAATTCCCCTTTGGCTACTTGGACAATCCCAGCTTAGTTTCACTTGCTATTTTCTTAACATGTAATTAATACCACTGATATAGAAGTGTCTCTTTAGTTGTAATA
>NW_016690280.1:574184-613252 GCF_001604755.1 Lepidothrix coronata
ATGAATTTGGAGTTTTGTGTTACAAGCCCAGTCACATTAACTTCTCATTTTTCATCAGTAGCCACAAATTGTCCCCAAACATATGGGAGCCTTTCTGTTGAAGTCCTTGTGTAGAGAACTGTCACTGGCAGAGTGGTGTGCCAGGAGCAACCGTGACGGGAAAGACCAGAAGACAGAACTTCCTTCTTTCAACTGTATTCCTGACTTTGGTGCCTCACACCCACTAACAGATCTTTTTTTCCTGCTCTCTCTCCTTCAGGAGGGCGATGCTGAACATGGTTGTTCACAGTGTAAAGGCTCAGGCTCTGCTCCCTGCTCACTGTGCCATGGAAGCAAGTTCTCAATGCTGGCAAACAGATTCAGGGAGTCCTACCGAGCTCTGCGGTGTCCGGCGTGCAACGAGAGTGGGCTGGAGCCCTGCCACATCTGTACTGCCTGACTGGGCTGCCAGGGTTCGTGGAAAACTTGGAATTATTTAACATCCCAACAGCCGTGCAATGGCAAGTTTTTAAAAGATGGGAATGGCACGTTATACATATCTCACTGTGAGTGTGAAACTGCACCTCTCCTCCCGATCGTCCCTCCAGTCTGCCCCGTGAGCCTGTCCAGCTTTGGAATCAGCCTGACCACGGGTGGAATGTGTCCCTGATGCCAGATGCAAGGCAAATGTATCCCTGGCCCAGAGCAAAAGATCAGCATTTGGAGATCAAGCACCTGTGTAAACACCTCTGCACCTGAAACTCAGCTGAAACAGTCCCTGTGCTGGCACTGTCCCTCTCTTGGGTACTTGGTGCTTGGCACAGCCAGGTCTGACCCCTGGGTGCTCTGTCATTAGATGCTGCAGGAGTGGGTGTGCAGTTGGTACCAGTACAGGTGCACACTGCCTGTACAAGCAGTGCCTCCCCCGGGTTTTAACCTGCCGAACACTGCAAGTGACACTGTTGTTGCTGTTAACTCTGTCCGTGCCCTGCAGGGTCACAGGCACTTCCTGAGGTTTTGTTGATCTTACACTGTCTTTAGTGACACAGTGATACCTTTGGGGTCTGATTTATGGGAGGCAATCGAAAACCCTTCCCAAACCTGGAGCTATAAAAATAAAATAAACATGTATTTATTACTATGAATAGAAGTTACTAAGTTTTTAGTCTCCTTACAAGGAAGGGCTGGACTAGAAGTCCCCTGCATGCTGCTCAGCACTTCTCAGGACCAGGCTGAGAATAAACAGGATGGCTCTTGCTTAATATTAATCCCATGTTGTAATCTGCAGGAGGTAAACTCTAATTAGTGAGGTGAAGCAAGGATGGGGATACTCTGCAGGGTGCCACTGGTGCACAAAGCGTGGGGGCTGTGAGAAGCTGAGGCAAAGGGGAAATGGTATTTTTTTCCCCAAAGCATTAACTTATTACACTGTATATTCAGGAGTAATGTCAGTGCAACCTTAACTTCCATATTACCTCTGAGACCCTGATGAGTTAGAGGCTGCTCACACCTGCTTCATGCTGAGTCTGCAAGCCCAGGCACGGTAATTTATGGACAAGTTTCTATTTTCCTGTGTTAGGTTACAAGGTTTCTCTGCAATACCGAACGATTTGAAATAATGCTGTTTTAGTTCTTAGACTTCCATATATCTCCTGCTGAAATTGTGAGGTGGGTACTGAGGGTTTATTTTTCAAATTGCATCAATCTACAGCAGATATTTGATTGGCTTTATTCATCATATCAGGATTTGCAATATGAAAAAATGTTGTCCTTGGGGTCTTACTGAGGGCAGGTGAGACCTCCCAAATCAGAAATTGCTTTTAAGCAGATATCTTCCTTCAAATCAGACCTGTTTGATCTCAGTTTGTTGGGCTTGTTGGAGAGTTTACTGGCTTAAGAGAAGAAAAAGCAACCAGGTGAAATTATAGCCTGATAATGTTTACAGTAAAACCAGATGCAAATATGCATTTATAAAATCAGTATTTATTGTTCTTTGGTGTAATTACAATGTTTTTCAACCTCTGTCACTCCTCTGGGCTGTGTCAACTGTTCCCATCATCCCAACACGTCACTAGGGCTATGGCTGCAGCCAGGAGCTGAGCTCTGCCCTTGTTCATCCCAAGCCCTGCAGGTCCCAGTGCCCGGGGGAGCATGGACCTGTCTGTGCACTGGGATTGGACTGGGAGTGACACGGTCCAAGCAGCGCGGGGGGATTTGCTCCCTTCACTTCCAGTGCACTCCTTTTACTTTGATAATGCACTGACTTGATTTACCCAATAAATGCTCTTATTTCATGTGACAGAGAAGCTTGAACTTTCCTGCAGCATCATGGTGAGGGGGCTGTTGAGGCAATGGGCTACTTGTCACATGTTACTGGTTTTATTTCTGCTATAGTCAGAGGCTGCCCATTCATCCGTGTGTCTGTCCTGGCTGGGCAGGCAGCACGGGGTGCAGGGTGTGAGCTGGGCGAAGCTACCCTTGCAGCCAGCACTGCCCTGCTCCAGCCTGGTTCTGTCCCCAGCTCAAAGAGGCACAAATCTAACCAGGGCTGTGGCCCAGTGCTTGTGGGCAGAGCCCCTTGCACTCACTGGCAGCCTGGGCAGAGCCACAAGGACCTGTGCTGGGCAGCCTTGCTCCTGTTGCTGCTGTCCTGGGCACTGGGAGGTGGAGAAGACCTCCTGCTATATAACCTTTTGTCAAAAATTGTCAGATCCTTAAAAACTGTATTGCTTTATGGGTCAGGATAGAAGTAGATGATGTGTTGCAGTTCTGCCAAGAAATAACAAGTTTTTCCTGTTTGCTGAAAGCCTGTAAAGACATTGTTGGGCTTGCTGAAGTCACCAGGCTTCTGCACGTGATCTCACTGGGGTCAGGTGGAGTGTCCATCTCATGGGGGAATGACAGATGAGATATAGGAATTTCTAGATGTGGTGTTGTGGTTTTGTTTAACTGACTGCCTATTTTTTCCTGATGTTTGATGGCTCAATAATGGAAGTGAATCCCTGGAGTGGTGTCATGCCCTGTACTGAATACCAAACTGTCCCCTCACAGTGTATGTGAACTGCACGTGAAATTCTTTTACAAAGGAAAAACCCAAATATCCTCACAGGTGCTGGAACTTTGAACAGCAAATACAGGTAAAGGTGCCTAGTCTGAATCTATTTCTCTTGTTTCTGTTAACCTTCTACAGTTTGTTGTTTTGCCTTAGAACAGGAGTGTGCAAAGATGCATTTAACGGTTTCTTTAAAGGAAAAACAAAACCAAGGGCAAAAAGGCAACAGTCTCTTCTCCTGCCCTGCTGCAGAACTCCCGAGCTGCGTCTGACAGGCTCGGGCAGCGGGATTCACCAACCGTGTAGTTGGCTGCCACACCATGGCGAACCGACGGATGTGCTCCCAAACACGCGGGAGAAAACTCAGAGCGAACTTGGAAAGGAGAAGGCAGCTGATTTTTCTTGAGTGTTTGGCAGTTCGAGGTGAGAGAAGAAAAAGGGTTGGTGCTTTTCGGTGTGAAGGATTTGAACGATAGCAGAAACGCAGATGGAGTTGTTTCCTGTGGTACAGGTCGGTGGGACTCGGGAAGGGCAGTTGGAGGTGAGCAGGGAGGCTGACAGTGACACCCAGGGGGGCACAACAGGAAGGTTAAAATAATCCTTGTTTGTACGTGGCAGCAAAGTGCATTGCATGGTTTTAACCCAGAATGTGATAGGACTGAAGAGGTAATTGCCATAGTTACTCATAAATGCCTTAGTTAAAGTTGATTTCAGGACTCCTGCTCTGACTGTGTCTGCCGTGACTCTGCAGGTGGAATCTCGGAATGTTGTTATGCTGCAGAACAGGGTGGGAAGGTGCAACCAGATGAGCTCTCAGAGGAGACCAGAACCAAAGCTGTCAGGGTTCTTCAAGGGCATGTTTATGCCAAGACATCTTCTGGCCCATGGAAATCACAAGTGTGGCCTCAACTGTGGCATTTTGTTTCAGCTGCAACTTGTGATCCATGAGGATGGAGCACAGAGGTCCCTTGGACACTGCAAAGCACCAGTGTATTTTTTTGGGTGGCCTTTAGCTGAGTGCAGTGGTTGTTTTAAAGTGAGCCCGTGAACTGGGAACCAAACATTTAGTTCAGGTGTGATGAAGTGATCTGTATTTGAAATATGCATATCTATATGTGAAAGGCTTTTGTACTTATCGATCTTTATTGCAGCGACTAATCTGTGTAGTGGGTTTTTAATTTACATTTATTCACAACCACCATCCTTCCAAAGCAGTAACTAAGTGGAGGAATCTGGAAAGCTTTAGCTGAATTTGCATTATCACTGCCTCATTTCCCTGTGGTTAAAAAAGAAAGAATCAGAATATTTATGAATTTAAACGTTATTATTTTTTGCAAGTCTTTGAGGCTGTCGTTTTGATTTACGTGGGCTCCATTTGATCTTGTGTGTAAACCCAGCCCTTCGTTGCTTTGAAATATTTTGGTTTTATACAAATTATCCTGTGTGAGCTGCAGTGATTTCTCTCTGCTGTGGAACATGGTGCCACCTGAGCGGCCCGAGATTCCCTCCCAACAGCTTCTGAGAAATGCTGCTGTGACTGGGAACTGCTGCTTCTACAAATGACTGCACACCTTCCAGTCAGCAAAGGTATGCAAAGTCTTAATTCCCTGGATTCAGAATAACAACCAATGTGATCAATTCTGCTTGTTGTTGTTTGTAGAAAACAATCTATATGTTTGCAGGAAGACAAGCTGGAGTGCAGGAATTCTTGGTGTATTTTTACTCGCTGGGTTTCTGCAAGTGGAGAATGGTCGGTTCTGGTCAGAGTGATGCAAGGGGTGACCCCGTAACTGCTGAGATCCCCATGCTGGGGTGCCGAGGGGTTTGGGGGGTGGAGGGCTGGTGCTCCCGAGCCGCCGTGTGCTGGTGCTGTGCTCGCAGCTCTGCGCCTGCGAAATGGGCTTGGAAACCTTCCGGGAACGCTCGTGGCCGGCAGCGGGGTGGGAAAAACAATCCGGGGCTGCAGATGGGTTACACAGGCAAAGTCAGCTTTGGGGTTGGTTTGCGTCCATTCAGTGTGTTAGAGGAAGAAAGTCCTTGAAACACAAACAGTCGGGAAAGAAATTGACTCCAGGAGCTCATTGAAATTTATTGCGGGAGCTCATTGAAATTGACTCCAGGAGCTCATTGGCGCTTTTAGGAGAAGTGCGCACGCTTTGCCGGGATCCCTGTCCCCGATTCCCGCGCTCTGACGTTCTGAGCGATGGTGTGCGGGGCTGCGCTGCCCCGCGCGCAGCTGAAGGCCGGGGATGCGGCTGCGGCCGGCGGGGAATGAGGCAGGAGAGGGACCAGGCTCGCCCCGGCACCGGGGCAGCGCCAGCCCCGGGGGTCCCCTCAGCCCCGGGGGTCCCCTCAGCCCCGGGGGTCCCCTCAGCCCCGGGGGTCCCCTCAGCCCCGGGGGTCCCCTCAGCCCCGGGTCCCTCAGTCCTTCCTCGGCGCGGACGGGGCCGGGTCCGCCCGGGAGCGGCGCTGCGGGACGGCCACAAGATGGCGCCGCTGCCCGGCCGGTGACGCGGCGGTGATGGGGACCGGAGGTGCCGGGGACCGGGTGCGGAAGGCCGGGGGTGCCGGCCCTGCCCCGGCCACTCTGAGGCTTAGCCTCACCGAGCCTGCCCGTCCCGCCGCCCCGGCAGCGGCAAGAGCTGCCCTGGTCGCTGCCCTGCAGTCACTGCTCGCCTCCCTGGCTCGCAGCCCGTGCCCCGGCCAGCGCCGCGCTCTCCCGGGTGGCACAGGATGAGGGAATAGTGGCTGTGCCTCCGGAGCTCCTGGGACTTGTGGCGGGAGCAGGTGGACAGTCCATCCCGTCCCGGCACCCCGAGCCCTCTCTCCTGGCCAGGAGTGCCCGGTGTGGGTTGTGTTCTCGCAGTGGGAGCAGCGATGTTTGGACATGACGTCGGGGCAGCAGCACAGTCGCAGCCCCCTCCCCTTTGGGCAGTTCCAGATGTTGGCAGTCCTGGCTCTGTCCCGTGGCCCGCAGAAGGTGCTGGAGATGAGGACACTGGAGCCAGTGTCATGTGCAAATGCTGGAGGGTACACAGGGCTGGCCGTGGCCTGGCTGGGCAGCAAAGGTGCTCAGGGCAACAGGTTCTGCACTCTGAGCAAGAGGACACTGGTCTGGGCTGGAGTCCTGTGTCACCTCCATGGGACTGCTGTCCCCGGGGCTGGAGCACAGTGACCATAGGGCTGCGGGGCCGGCCAGGCTGAGCTCGCTTTGCCCTCTGCTGCTCTCAGATCTGGCTTTCCTGGGGAACGAGACCTTGCAGGGCGGCTGTGCCTGACTGAATACTCGGTTTCTGGGCTGTTCGGCTCTTCCAGCAATTACATCTACTTGTAGACTTGTAATGTTATTTCTTTCACAGTGCTGTGTAGGAAATTGAGTCTATTTCTGTTTAAATACTGGGGTAATAGAGCCTGCTATTTAGTGAAAGATTTATGTAAATGGTTCTTTGTTTCACATGATTGGGCCTCAGAGAGTGCAAGTTACATCGATAATGTAATTATGCCACTACTGCCATTTGAAAGCAGCATGTCATGGAGAAGCCTCCAATTTCAGTATAGAACAGGACTTGAAAACCTTGTGCTTTTTAAATCAACTTGTATTCTGCAGCAAGAAAAAATAGTAGAGCTGGGTTATTGAACACGCTGTTCTAGAGTTGTCTACCTTTTTAGCTTAGAACCCAAGATTTCTTTTACATCAGAATTTTGATATATCAGAATTTTTGAGTACATATAATTGCATTACATAACTGAGTTAGTCTTAAAATGCAATTTTCCCACCTTTCCTTGAGCTTCGTGTTTTGTTTTGTGTCAGGCTGATGGGCAGTATTTCTTCAGCCTGGCATTTGTATTAGCATGGAGGTCACAGTAATGTTTGAGTATATTACTTGAGATCAGTAAATTACCTTGTGCTTTACAATACAGAGTTCATTATTCAGGTGAGTGTTGATTGCTTTTTGCAAGGGAGAGTGAGCTCCTTGTAGCCTTCTGTCTCTCATTCCTGGCCAGAGTTCTGTAATCTCCAAAACAGACTATTCATCCTCAGGAGTCCTTTTTTGTGCATGCATTTCTTACATAGGATGGTTCCCTACAGCAGCCTATACAATGTATAGGATATATTAACAGTTGTGGCACCTTGTGGGAAACATTTGCCATAGGGCTTTGCAGGGAAATTAATCTCCTTTCTTCCTAGTGTGGGAATTGCGATCAAATACTCGTTTGGGATGAAATAACAACTCGCAGACATTACATTTTTATTCCCAAGTGCTTTAGTCCCTAAGGTTTTAGTCCCTAAATTCTTTGTCATGCATTTAGAGATGTCTTGTGGCTTGCAGCTCAGGTTTAATGCCAGGTTTATGCTGTTTCTGTGCAAGCTGTTAGTGAGGGTGTCCCGAGACTAGGAACACTGAGCATTGGTGCTGCTGCTGCCATTCTCTTCAGGTGCAGGAAAGCACTCTTCCTGAGAATGCTCTCCTGCTCTGTGCTCATGGAGATGCTTCATGTTATCCATGTGATGTGTTTGTTCCAGTTCTGAAACTAAACCCCATGAACTTTATTTCCCAAATCCCACCAAACACAGCTGTTCGAGAAGGTGCTCCCTGATCCCAGAGAAGTCTTTCCTCTGGGCCACCTGCCAGCTGGCTGCTCCTCCGGGAGCGTTCTGTTCTTGATCTGAGTCATTAAATATTAAAAGGCAAAGTGATTCTAAAAGACAGTCGTTTTTTGGAGATACTAAATAACTGTAATTTGTTTCCTAATAGATAGTTTTGTCCTTGTCACTGGATCCAACTCAATACAAAAATAAGTGTGTAATGACACAGGGCTGCTCTGCAAATCTCGTGCACAGTGTGTTCGCCCAAGGAATGAGCCTGAGAACAGCAATTGTGGTGGGGACAGGATTAAACTAAAGCTCAGTCTATATGCTGGGCTGGTCTCTTCATTCCCTGAGCTTTTCTCTCAGCCCAGTCATTGTCCACCCAGTGCTGCCAGGAGGAAGATTCTCCAGGGAGTCCTGCCAGACCCTGCCCAGGCTGTGGGAGAGGTCCTGTGTCCCTACACAGTCTGGCACTGCTGCAGTGCTTTGGGGCCCAGGAGCACCAGTGCACCTGCCAGTGAAATATTCATATGATGTGCTGGGTGAGGGGGGCTGGATTGCAGTGCTGGATGCAGGTGCCCTCCTGAGGCAGAGCACAGAGGGCCTGTGGCAGCCTTGTTACAGCTCTCCAGCAAAGCAGCAGCAGTACTGGGTTATACTTTAAAAAAATAATTAAAAAAAAATCACCCCCCTCCCCACAATGCTCTGTAATGTGCCAGTATTTCTGCTTGCACATTTGCTGTTCTATGTCTCCCAATTCTTTGTTTTTATTTAAAAAATGGTAATATATGTTGCTGTGACTCTTCCCTTCTGATTCTCTTATCTCAGCAGGTTTGTGTATGGGGATTATTTACTAGAGAATTGCAACGTGCCGGAAGGTAATTCCTGAAATTTTAAGAAAGGTAATTTAGTCAAGTTGTAAAACCTTAATGCTTTGCTGTGGTTTGTCTTGTTTAAAAGGATCACATTTCCTAATGGCTGTTTTCTTTTTCAAATTAGAAAAATTAGTGTTAAAGAGAAGTTCCAAACCTTGCTTCCTGGTCTAGTGGAAGGTTGGGCTGCCTTGCACGTAACTGGAATTGCCTCCTCTTATCCTTGTCCTAAATTGACTGTCAGCAGCAGGACAGCAAGTATGAAGTGCTGCAGGGGAGGTGGCCTGTAGGGGTCTAGGAGGTCTGGCTGGGGACCGAGTGGCCTTTGGTAGTGGCTGAGAGAGCCAAGTGCTCTTGTTTTGGCTCACCTTGCTGATGTGCCCTCCAGAATCCTCAGTCCTGCCCTCTGAGGCCAGTAATGCTTTCCAAGTACTGAGAACTGATTCTACCCTTTTTTTATTTTTAAGCTATAATTCTTCCATTTCCCAGGCCTGACATCTGCTTGGAAGAGGAATCTTGGCTGGGGATACAGAAAAGAAATACGACTGAAATCTCACCGTCTGACATAGACACAGGATGTGTCTACAAGCAAGGAGCCTGGAGACTGGGAGAGGACAGGGAGAACCCAGCTGGGGGAATACTGGGCATTGGGCAGCAAAGCCCTTGTGCCCACTCAGGTCTGCTGCTGCAGGCCCAGAGCTCTGAAAATGGGCTTTCTGTCACCTTTTGAATGCTTGGAGTGAGAGGGGTCTGAATAATAATTTCTTTGGCCCTTGAATGCATTTGAAGCAGCAGCTGCAGGTGTCCTGTAGCTTTCCTCTGGCTTGTTCACACGTGAGGTTGGATTCTTTGGCCAGAGCACAAATAATTGCTGGAAATTAATTTTCTGTGCTGCTCTGCAGTCAGAGCAGGCTGCCTGCTGGCCCGCACAGCAGGTGAGGCAGAGCCTTTGCTTTGCTCTCACATCTACCAACAGATGCTTGGACAGAAGTTTAAAAATTATCAGCTCTCTCTTGCTTGCCAGCCCTTGGCATGGAATGCTCTTTCCCAAACAATTTCCTTTCCCTGGTGGTTGCCTGCTGTGCCCCAGAGGTGTGAGCTGCCTGCGGGGCTTTGCCTGGGAGAAACACACACTTGTGCAGAGTGGAACCTAAAAATCTCTGGATGCACATTTACAGCAGGATCAGAGTGGAATTCCTAATTCCTGTAGCATTTAAATGAGCTGGTATGTGATACATGTGACTGTCTTTAAAAAAAGATTTATTTCCAGCTGATGTCAAGCCCATTAATTCTTACTTTGTTCTGGTGTCTCTTGTAATTCGTTGTTGCTTTTGCCTGGTGCTGTTCCCTGGGAAGTGTGGCAGGGTTGTCGAGCAAGGTCCATGTGACTTCAGAAAGCTCTGAGGATGTTCAAGAAAAAAAAGCAACAACTTCAGATGAAATTAAATCCCTTGTGGCTCAGGTGTTTTTGAGAGCCCCGTGCTGGGATGCTGCTGTTGGAGGACACGCTCCTCTGGCTTTTTAAACTGTTTTGTTTTAAAAGTTTGCTTGGACCCTCTGTCCTTACTGGGGCTTCCAGAGCTGCATTGCAATGGTGAATGTTAGAACTGTTGGTGTAGAGACTCCTTAACTGCTGTAACTGGTCACTCACTCATGCCCTGTTTTCAAGGCTTTCCAGTTAAGGAAGGTGCCCATCCTTGGCATGTGGCTTCTGCTCCTGCAGCTTGTGCAGGAGAGTTGTCCAGGCTCGGTGTCACCTCTGCACACGGGAGCATTCGCAGGGACTCCTGCAGTGTGACTGCTGCCTCAGCAGATTGACTTACACCTGCTTCCAACACCGGCCAGGGCACAGGTGCCTCCAGAGGTTCCCTGGGCTCTGGGGCCGGTCACCAGCTGCAGAACCGGAGGAGCCCACGGGCCTCAGCCCTGCTGCCCTGCCCAGGTCCGATCAAGGCCAGCCAGGCGTGCACAGCACACCACTATCACATCCTCAGGAGTCCATGGGATCGAGCACTGGCTGGCTGGAAAAACAGGTGTGAAATTTCCACACACAGCAACGCACAGTGACGTTCACGTGTGGATAGATGAAGGACTTATGGGAAGGGTGTAACATCAGGAGCACATGGCTGTACAATTAAACCAGAGGGAGACAAGGAAACACACAATGAAGAGACTCAAGTGGTGCAATTCCTGAGAAAATTGTACATTGTGCCCCTAAAGTTGAGACCAACACTGTGAGAGTGATGTAACCTGAGATGGGAATCCGGAGTATTTCAGCCCTGTCAGGTGAAGTTATAACTGTGCTGGCTTCAGCCCGGCTACTTCGTAGACCAATATGCTGGAAAAGATCAAACCACGAATCCAGTCCCTGCAGGGACCTGTGGTTTAGACATTGAGCAGACCCTCATCCATAGGCATGGATGAGTTTATCCAGTTTGAGATTGACAGTTACATACTTTATTATTTTGAGCTAGAAAACTGCAAGTCAGTGAAGGGAGACTGTGACCTTCCTGGTGTCCCTGATGGAACTGGGGCAATTGAAGTGACACTTGCTTAGTCCCAAACAGGCAGTTTAACCACAGCATAGTTCTTCCTCTTAGAGTCAGGCGGTTATTTTGCCCTAAATAAATATGGATTTGGTGCTGCCAACTGCTCCATATTCTTGTACAGTGAATTCTTGTGGGTGCTTCCAAGGAGAGTGTATAAATGTCTGAAAAGATCTAGTAGCAAACAGGAATTACCATAAATAAATTATAAACCATGAAAAAAGACATGATGAGTCATATCTGTATATTTGGATGCTGAAAGCACCATCATCTTGGCTGAGCTCTTACCACTGCCCCATTGTTCTCCATCACTGCCATGAGATGCAGCTTGAGAGGGAGGGCTCCAGGGCTTCTGGTCTTCATTGCTGGAAAATCGAAGACACAGCAGTCTGTGTCTTGTCAGCTGCTCTCTTCCACTTGCACGTGTCTATGTTTGGGTTAGGAACAATTTCTGGAGGAATTCACCTGCACTTGCCCTAAAGGCATGTGTTACTTTAAGTATGAGCTTGAGCTTACTTGGGCAGGGTCCCTGATGCCAAACTGAAGGGAAATCTGGTGGTCAAACTCCCCTGTAAGTGTCTGGATTTATGCTGAAGTTGTGAAGTGGCAAATTTCCCTGTCTGAGCAGGTGATACCTGTCTTTCTGCTGTGGAGAAACTCTGTGTAGTTTTAATTTTTGGTGTCATTTGCTGTCCCTCAGTGTTTTGGTTTTACTGCTTTCTGCCTCTCCACTGGGAACATTTCTTTGCTTTATCATTTTGTATCCCTCCATTGCTATCAGATTCCCATTATTGCCCAGCGCTTCTCTCATTTCCCATGGTCTGAGGGAGCTGCAGTCTCACGGTGTGGTGGGTGCAGGGTGAGATATTTCCCTGATGGGGAGAGGTGCACATGGTTCAGGAGCAGGGCTTGTCAGCTGGAGCTGGGAATTAAAGCTCTCTCCTGCACAAAAGCTCCCTCTTTTGAAGAGCTTTGCATTGGATGTAACTTTTAATTTGTTTTTGAAAGCCAAGCAGGCTTTGGAAAGTCTCCCTGACACTATCTGAACAAGGATATTGCTAGACTTTTTATACAAAAGACACTTTAATTAAACTCCCATCATGAAAACAATTAGACCAAATTTGCAGTACTTAACTAGTCAATAATTTAGTAGTTGGAGCTCATTAATAGACTTCTCCCTGTGCCTGTGTTGTAACGATGCTGCACTGCCAGCTGCCTGCCATGGAGATCAATCTGGGCTCGATATCTTCTGTCCCCTGCAATGGTGACATCGGTGTAAACTAGGTAAGTAAGTAAACCCCGGGTGGGTGCAGGGGTGGGTGTTCAGTGCTGCCATCCCTCCTGGATCGGGGGAGCTGCTCACGTTCTGCAGCCCCTTGAACTCCGCGTGTTTGTGTTCTCACCCAGTGGCACGGACAGGGATAATCTGTGGCTCTTGGGGTGTCCCTCGTGGGGAGGGTCCTGCTGGACCTTTGGCGGTGCTGGCCCTGGGAGGGGGTGTTACAGACCCCCTGTTACGCTGATGTTCCTCTGCCTCCTTAGGCTGCCTTTGGGGTTGTCATACAAAGAATGTGAAGGGAAAATGTGAATCCCCTACTTGGGGATCAAATGCCAACTTTCTAATGTAGAGTTTGCTCAAAGTTTACTAAGTAGACAGAAAAAGGAAAGGGTGTTCTGCTCTGTTCCTGTTTCTTAGGACAGAGTTCACACAGACAGGCAGGATATCAGTTATGGAGCTGGTTTGCTCAGCTTGTGTGTTGAAAGCTCTTGCTCAATCATTTTTGAAAGAAGGTGTGAAAGGAAAGTAAGTAATTTACTGCTTGAATTTCATTCCTGAATTAGATTCTAATTTTTTTCAAATCATTGGATCATTTGGGCTCAAAATTAAATTGATGATTTTAAGTCCTTGTTCTTTACATCTTTTAATTGGTGAAAAAAATGTTTGACCTTTTCTTTTGTCTACAGAGAATAAGCAGAACAGAAATGGATTTACTTTTATTATGGTAATCGTTTTATTTCAAATACATTTTAGAACAGGGCATGTGTGACTGTATCAGTTTCTGTAATTCATTCTCATTCCTGATTTCCCCCAGGCACTGAGGCAGTTCTTCTTCCTAATGCTTCGTTGTACCATCTAATACTGTAATAACAGTTTGTGCTTCTGTAGCACCTTTACACTGAAATAGTCAAAAGTAGGCCCCAGGAATTTATATCATGTCATGCATCTTTCTCCAGTAACATTAGATGGTTTTTGCAGCTGGATGTATTTACAGGAGCCCCAGTCAATCCCCCTCCAGCAGTTCTGGCACTTCAGTAGTTCTGTCTCAGTGAGAATTATGAACAAGGATAAAAGCTCTCCAGCAGAGCATCCCGAGGGAGACAGTGTTCCAAGGCCTTTCATTTCGGGGAGTCATGTCATGTTGACAAACCAGGTCCAACAGCCACATCTCCTGGGGTGCTCACTGGGAAACGGGGTTCTGTGGATATCTTTTGTTCTCTGAAAGTTTGTGCCTTGAAGAGATTTGGGGGTTCAGGTTGTGCTATGCAGACTGTTTAAGATTTACATCTGCTGAAAAAGAAGCAAGAAGGAGAAGGAAGGAATATTTAATTAAACCTTTTTTAAAGGAAGCTAAGAGGGGCCTTTTGTCCCTTTTTTTTTTCTTTTCCTCCCCCTTGCAGTTTGTCTCTTGTTTCAGATGAATGAAAGGATCTGTATGTACCTGAAAACACGGGGTGTTCATGGCTGAGCTCATGAATCTTACGTACTGTGAGACTTTGATGAACCGATATTTACCATGATTTATCATTTTTTAGTTATCTAAGGGAGAAATTTCATTTTCAGATGAACTGAGATGTCCACATTTTATATCATGCCTTAGGCAACTCTTTAACTATTCATGGGGATCAAGTGGTTAATTCTGTTGAAGTTTGGTTCGGTTTTTAAGTGGCCGTAGCAGCGTCCTGTCTGTTCTCCCACTGGTGTGGGTGGGTGTAGGATCCTGCATCCCGGCAGCTCCCGCAGTCCCTGCGGATACTCCACTGCACTGGTGTGGAACCCAACCCCCCCAACCTCTCCTTGTTGATTTTGCAGCTGATGTTGGAATCTGTGCCCTGAGCTGCAGATGGAAGTGTGTTTCAAACAGCACAGCCAGTTATTCATTTGCTTGTTCCTTGTAGCCACGAGATCTTTGTGTTGTGGCTTTAAAAGGAAAAAAGGAGCAGCAGCAGCAGCTGTGCTGGTGTGAGCAGCAACCAGGAGCGGCTACACGCGTCGAGCCGGCGGATAAAACACAACGGTGGATAAAACAGACCAGCTCAGGGGGCCTCTACAGGGCTGCAGAAATCCCTCAGCAATTTTGGCTATGTCTGCAGATCTGTAAGAGAGGAAAATACAAGCACACCAGGTCTGGTATAACTGTGCAGCCTCTTGCCTCCACAGCATCCATCTCCCTCAGGCAGCAGATGGATCTGGGCATTCCATTCCTCCCATGCTGTTCCACAGGGATTCTTCCCTGGCTCAGCTGTAGTTCTGAGGCGCATTTTGCCAAAAGGTGATCAATGGCAGTACAGTGATAATATTTAAAGCTTTAAAATATACATTGCATGAATGATGACGATTGATAAATGTTCCCCAGGCTTCCGTTTGCTCCTCATCTCCCACCCCCTGACCTGCCACCTTCCTGCTGGCCTGACCAACAGGCACTGTTTACTTGCACCTGCTGTACTGGTTGGAATACGTGACAGTACTGCTTGCAGAGACAAACCCTGATTCCTGCTTTATCTACTTGATGCTGACAGCACTGCATTTCTCCATCCGTCTTTTTGGAGAGCTTGGAAGAGATAAGGGAGTCAGGGATCAATGGGAGGCAGCAGTGTGAGGGGCCAGGAAATAGAGTAGGGGATCAGCTGCATGACGAGCAGGAGAAAATACTGTATGAATATTAAATGTTGTGAGTGGCTACGATAAAGCTCATGTATTCACAGAGTGCAGATTGGATACCTTCACTTTATAGAGAGGGAAAAGTTATGTTTAATAAAACTCTTTAGGGACACCAAAGGAACTGATTTTTTTAATCATTATTTTTGAAACTGATATATAAGCCTTTTCTGTGGGTAGGGTGGGGTTTTTTAAATGCCTAACAGAATGGCAGTGCCATTTTATAACTCATCATATTTGTCACATTTCTCTTATTTTATTCCAACTCTGAACAAAAATATGTGAGAGAAAGTTCTGCTCCTTTGCTTTTGTTTGTAGAAGTCATGGTCCATTTCAGTGGAAAGTACAGCATTTATAATTTTTTTTTTGTTACCTTTTCAGAAAAGGTATTAATGAATGATGTGCACCCACCTTATTGCCAATAGAGCTTTCCTCCTGAATAATTCACAAGTCTGAGCAGATATGCCAGTAAATCCCAGCTACCAGCACAGCCCAGTCTGGACCTACTGGTGAGAGCCAAGCTTCCTTCTGAGAGGGAAAAGGAGGTGCTGGGGTCTGCAGGCAAAGTTTGGGTGAAGTTTCCAGCCCAGGAGGGGAAGTGGTGACCCTGAAAGTCAGCGCTGTGTGTGGGAGGTTTTAAAACTCGATTAAAAAATGGCTGAATTAGCTTGTATGTGCCCAAGTAACGAGCCCTCTGGCAGTGGAGCAGGACAGCGACAAGTCTTGAGGGCAGTTATGAGCCAAGGTAGGGCCACACAATAAAGAAGCGTTTTGTAGGAAGAAACTTTTGGTATGTTGATTGATAATTTATCCCTTCCCTCTTTAAGTGCTGCAACATTTCTGCCACTTTCACTTTGTTTTCTTTTTAGGTTCCTATTGCTTGACTTCAATACACGAGGAGGTGGCAATTGACAGCAGGATGTGGTGTTTGTTAAACACTGAGCTCAAATAACAAATATTGGACTCAGCAGTGTTTTGTCGTGGTTACAAGAAGAAGGAAAGGTATTGGGTGCTCTTTTCAGAGACAGCAGAAAGGGCTCTGCTGGCCTGATGAACGTGGCCCTGCTGTTGTGCTGGATGTAGTGATGAGGGTGCACTGTGCATGCATTGCCCTCATTGCGGTCACACAGGCTGTGGGTGCTTGTCCTGTGCAGCCCTTAACCCCTTATTGAAAACCCACGGGGTGTGGGAAGGATGTGGGGTGTGTTACAGATGTGATATGTGCTCTCTGTCCCCGTCACCTGGTCTGGCTCCTGGCAGATATTCCAGGTACAAACGTAGGCTGCCCAGCCAAGCCCGTGGTGCTGGAAGTTCCTGAGGCTGCCATTTCATGTTTTCCTCATGATCCTGCCACCCTGCCTCTGGGACAGTGTGTCCTTGGGGGCTTCAGTGACAAGGTGGCCTTCACTGGAGGGGTCCCCCCGAGCCATTTCTGCACTGGGGACCTGCTGGGCTCTGTTGCTGTGGGGTGCCACAGTGGTGAGGGCCTTGTGTGGACATGGATGGCAGGATGTCTCTCACAGGAGCTGAGTGCCTCCACCATAAAACCGCTCCATGGCTTGTCCACCAGGGAAGCTTTTAGCTGCAGCTGTGGAGGTGCAGAGTTTAATGGGCAGGTGATGTTTGTTCTGCATTGCATGTGCATCATTGCCCTCTGAGCAGTGTAAATTTAGCTCCTTTAAGCCTGATCTCCCGGGGCTGAGATTTAAGTGTTTGAACTTTAGTTGAAAGGAATATATTGATTAGGTTTTGATTTAGTTGTTCCTTGCTGAAAAGATACCGGGTAATGACTTTACCTGCCCTTTCCTATTTTATTCATTTAATGGAGTCCTCTTGTTCCCCTTTTCCTCCTCAGCATCATTTTGCCTGAAAGTCTGCAGTGGTACGAGGAGAAATACAGGAGAAAGCTGTTGTCACACTGTGAACATGATTGATTCCATAAGTAACTCCCTTGGCAAACCTCTGAGGCTTCACTGATGTCAGTGCTTCCTCCTGTACACGAGGGCATGTCCAGTTTAGACTGATGGACTGAGGTACTGCTTCTTGCCTTCTACAGAGAACAGGCATGGAGGAGGAACTGGTTTTCATAGATATAAAATATCTTGTCCATTTCTTTTTAGAGATGTGAAAAGAAGTTCTCTTGACCTATTTGGTAAATTGTCCTTTTTTAACCTCCTTTCATGGTAAGTCAAAATGAGAAATCCCTTTTCTTTTATCTTGACAAACAGAGAGCACATGAGGGGCAGCCTTGACCCCACATGGGTTTCAGCTGAGCTCCAACTTTGCACCAGCTCACAAGATCCAACCAAACATTAGAAGTAGGGTTGGCAAATCACAGTTTCAGTGCACAGACAGAGCCAAAAGGGGAGGGGGAGGGATGGTATGGA
This sequence comes from Lepidothrix coronata, assembly GCF_001604755.1. Classification (NCBI taxonomy): domain Eukaryota; kingdom Metazoa; phylum Chordata; class Aves; order Passeriformes; family Pipridae; genus Lepidothrix; species Lepidothrix coronata. The sequence goes on from NW_016690280.1 coordinate 591,549, forward strand.
TTTTCTTATCTAAAGTGAGTACTTTTTGCTTTTCACCAAATAAGAAGCTGCCTCTCTCTTGCTTTGTGCTGAACCTCGAATTCAAATGGCTTTCAGCACAGAGAAGTGTCTGGCTGTGGGGGGCCTCTGCAGCCTGGTGTGGGCAGAATACAGGACGAAGACTGAGCCCTGCAACCCCCCTCCAGGCAAACAAATCCCTCGGATTCAACCTACTTTTTTCTGTATTTAACAGTTCATTGGTTTGTAGTTCCTCCTTTCTCCATGGATCAGTTCTGGAGAGGGAGAATTCCCCCTCATGGTCCCCTGATGGCATTTTCACTTCATTTCAATATTCCTTTCCCTCATTACAGCAGAAATCCCAGGGGTGTTCCTGGGAGTGTTGATCCTCACACACCTGATGCCTTCTGAGGAACACACATGAGGTTAAAAGAAGATATTAGTTCTGTCTGAGGACTTTTACTGAAAAGGAGTATCTTCAGGGGTTATCTGTGGAGGGAAGATTTGGTCAGCTCCTAAATTAGCTTCAGAACAAGAGTAAATGGCTATTGATTACCTTCTAATAAACCTTTAAAACCTATTTTCTCTGTTTTTGCAGGAGAAAATGTGTTTGCCTTGAGTTTCCTTGCTTCTGCATGTCTTCATTGCCTTCGGAATTCCATGGCTGAACTTCACTGGTACCCTTTTATTGAGGAAAGAGAGTTTAATATGCCCAGCTGGAAGAAGAGAAGACCTCAGACTGCAAATTTTTTACAAGAGATGAAGGAATCATCCTGATTAAGGAAATATTGATGGTGAAAATCACGGAGGAATAAGGGTAGGCTGGGGAACAGCACCTTCCTGTGCATCGGTGCTGTAATCCCTAGAGACTGAGAACTGGGTAAGGGAGTGCAGAGCAGCAGAACCAAAATAGCCCTGGTTGCCATGAGGACACAAGTCCTTGCCAAGTCACCCGGTTGCTTTGTTATCTCATCGAGGGAGGTGTAAGCACACCCCATGTGCTGTTTAATTCCATGGGGAGAGGTTTCCTTCCCCAGAGTTGCTGCAGCCAAGGAGTGTTACTGCTCCAGTCCCTCACTGCTGCAGTTCTGGTCACTGCGTTGGGAATATTTGGTTATTGCACCCTGCCAGCATGATTATTTTCAGCTGTAAATACTTGCCTCAGTAGAGGTTTTCCATATATTTGAATTCTTTCTGAAGGTATTTCTCTCCCATTGCTGCTGCATAGAAGAAACCTGGAAGGGAAGGGATCAGGTGCAAGTAAAGCTCCTGACAAGGAGTGTCTTGCAGGCTTCTGCTCCTTCAGTTCCTCACACAGCATTGGGATAGTTTTATTTTACACTTTCCATTTAACCTTCAGATCATCAAAACCCATCTTTGCCACCTGCACGGAGTGGGGATAATTCCACACTGTACAAACAGCCCCACTGATGTTTGTGTTTGCTTGCTGGGGGGGATTTGAACCCATTATTTTAAAGCACAGTGACGGGATTTGTGCTTTTCGGTTTTATTTTATTTTCCCAGATGTGATGTAAACTCTCCGTGGACTCTTCCTTGTGCTATGCCCGAGTGCTGTGGTCCTGCTTATTTCAGTGTTCAGTGGTCTCAGCTCTCCTGTTCTGAAGGCAAATGAACATGGTGCTGTACAGGTGTGTGGTGCTGCACAGGTGTGTGTGGTGCTGCACAGCCCAGCCATGGGCCGTGGCCAGGTACCCGTCCCCTGGGGCTGTGCTTCCCTGGCTGTGCTTGGAGCCCAACAGGGTCCGTAGGAAACGGGCCTATTTTGTGTTAGCACAGCAGAACAAAACACTTTCCTTCATCTTTCTTGTTTTGATTGGTAACTGATTCTTGTGAATTTGGACTCTGAATACTGAGCAGTAAATATTTATGAAATGTAATGGCCAAGACTAAATACAATCATTAGCATATTTATTTTTATTGAGTTGTTGCTTTGTGTGCCTGAGGAAATTATCAAATTGCTTCTATTTGAACTGCTATGTACAATTTTAGGACTGTCATTTTTAGTCTCGCATCACTCTGGATTTTGGAATTAGAGTAGGGAGCATTTGTGTCCTCCCCCAGCCCCAAAATAGAAGTTTATGAATAATGGAAGTTCAGTAAAATCCAGTCCAGGTTGCCCATTTGCATCCTGCTCGGTGCCAGGAACAAGAGGTGAAGGTTTCTTCTGGGACTGTGGTGCTCTGTGGGAGGCCCTGAAGAGTGGGCAGGGTGGTGGAACCACCTCAGCTCATCTCCCAGGGCTTTGGGGGCCCTGGGCTGCAAGGGAGCATGTCCAACCTGCTCCAGGTACTGCTCTGGAGTGCGTCCTGTGCTGGAGCCGAAGCCATCCCACTGCTCCAGGTTATCCCTGTGTTTCCTCTGGGAGCAGTCCATGACTCGGAGGGCTGAGGAGCTCCTGTTCAGTGGGCAGGAGTGATGAGGACACAGGGGTGTGATGGATTTGTTCCCTGGGGAGTGTGTGTGGTGTCACCATATCCAACATTGCAGTGATCCCAGTGAGTGGTTGACTTCGCCCATCTCTAACTTCTTTCAGGAATAACTTGCCTTTGTTTTTTTCTCTGTGGGTCTTTTCGTTCCTTCTTGCTGCATACTGGCATACCAAGGTAAAGATAAACATTTTCAGATACAGAAAATAAATGCACCAGAACTTATATCCTCTCTTTAGATCCTGTGCTGCCTTTCCCCTAAGCTCTCCCTTTTCCAGCACCCGATGGTCATCCTTGCTCCCCTATTTACTGTGAATCCACATGGGTGTGTTAAACATTCCACCTGGGCTGGAGGAATCAGCACAAAAGCTGGGAAAGGCCTCCTTGCTGTGACATGTGCAGCTCTGGTTGCCCAGAACTGTGGCACATGGGACATGTGTTACTGGAGCAGGAGAGGGAACAGTTGGCTCCAAGGAAAATAGTTTCCCCAGGAACAGGTTTCTGCTGTAGATATTTAACTGCAACAAAATCAGTGTCAGAATTTAACAAGCTGCTTTGGTGGAGCTCCAGGACGGGGTGAGACGTGGAAGGGCAGCTCTGGGAATTGGGAGTGGAGTGGAACAGAAGGTGCAAAAGCAAAAGTGTGACACAAAATCACCCTGTGAGAAACATGGCTGGATCACACGTGGGACTGAATAGCAGAGGAGCAGGGAGTAAATCCAGAGTAGGAGGGAGGAACCAGCACGGGAATGAGGAGTTGATGTGGCTGTGGTGGGGTGGGACACCGTACTGACAACGTGCTGCCCCAGGGCTGAGCCTGGCCTGGCCCATGCCACAGAATTCTGCTGTTCCCAGTAAAGCACAGCTGGAAGTTTGCCCTCCCCAGTCCTGCTGCTTGTTCCCACCATGGCAGCAGCTGACAGCTCCAAGGACACCAATTAATTCAGTTCAGAGTAGTTGTGCCGTGATCTAAACCCATCATTTAAACTCCTTGTTCCCAGCTTTCAGCTCTGTGTGATTTTTTGCTGTGTCTATTTGTTGTTTTGTAAATTGTTTCCTGTCTGTCTCACTAATGTGACAAACATTCCAGTAGGAGTGGCAGGATTTGGAGCATTACCTGCTTTAATATTAATCAGCTGCCTGATTTGAAGCGATGCTGGGGCCTTGGGGAATGCTGCAGTTCCAGTTCCCTTTGCAGCTGGGAATGCTGGCCCTTGGGACAGGGAGCCTGGGATTTTGGCTCCTGGCTGGGGGGCACAGGACGGTCTGACCCCAAACTGGCAGCTGCCTGGTGCATCTCCCCTTGGACCAGGGCACCCTGCAGGCAGATGCCTGTAGTCACCCTCCTGGGTTTTTAAAAGAAACTTTAAAGAGCATTTGCTATTTCTTTTGCCTCATGCTTGTTTACACAGTCAAATCTTTTTTCTGAATGTGACTGAAGCTTTGTTTTGTTTTTATTCCCAGTGAATAAGCTGTTCACCTGAGCTCCCAGCTGGAACCCAGTCTGGCCCAGAGCCTGAACCAGCCAACACTGTGGGCAAGAGCCAGGCACAGGCAAGAGGCCAGTTAAGCCAGGACACCCTAAATCCATCTGATGCCACTGAGCTCTTGTTTGTATTGGCTGAAGAACCAAAGTGCCCAGATAAAGGGGCCTGGCAGCCCAGCCCAGACCTTCTGCACTCTTTAGAACTCAGGTTTTAAAGGTGTTGAACGCGTGGTGGACAGTATTGGGGGTTGGAACTAGATGGTCTTTAAGGTCCCTTCCAACCATTCTATGATTTTGTGGCAGTGTTTTCCTTCTTAAAAAAAGTCCCATTATATTTTCAAAGGAAATAAAGAATATCCAAGATTGGATCCTTCCAAAGGGAAAATAATTTCATTTGCTCCCCAGATCATTAGGCAGGGCTGGGAGAAGGGAGTTGCCATCGGGAGGCAGGATAGGTTCAGAGCTGTGCACTGGAAAACTCCCACATTTGCTGTTGCCTTGTAAACAGAAAATGGTGAGAACATTTGTGACATTTGGAGGGACATTGCTGCTATCTCAGGTCACCCACCCTGGCTTTGGGGCAACACACAGTACATTTCACAGTTGGGTTTTTTTAACTGCCAGACACCATTCGTGTGAAATAGAAATTGTTCCAAATGTCAGGAACCTCCTTTGCTTTGTGCAGGAAGCAAATGTTTTGTTCTTCAAAGGCACAGGCTGTTTCCCACTGAGGGTCAGCCCTTTGCCTGCTGCCTCAGCCGGGTGCTCCAGGGTGGCTGTGAGACGCAGGTGTTGCCTCCCTTACCTTGGGGTCCGCCTGTGTGCTGCTGCTACAGACACAGGTTTGAGAAAGGGCTTAGGGACCTGAAGGCACAGCTGGATTTCCAGGAATGTGGGGTGGCTTTCAGTGCACAAGGGGGGGCTGGAGGGGGCATGAGGGAACCCGCTGGGCTGCCAGCTCTGGGGGGCCAGGAGCCTGTGGAGCATCCCTACCCGCTCCTCCTCTTCCTCCCTGGGTCAGCAGTTCGTTGGTCGGGAAGCAGCTGCTCAAGAGCATCCATAAAGCTGCAGAGGTTTAGTTTGGGGGCTCTGTTACGGGCCCAGCTCCAGGGATAGGAGGCTTCAGAGTCACTCCCTCTCACCCCAGCAGGTGAACCAGCCCCTCTGCCCTGTGCCCTCACCAGGGACCGTGGCTGGGCCTGGTGCTCTACCCGCTGGGGCTGGAGGGCACATGGCCATGGCAGCCCCTTACCCCACAGCCAAACTGCCCTCGTGCTCACGGGCTCCTGCCCCCACAAAGGCTTCCTCAGCCTTGGAAGCAACCCTTGTTCCCAGTCTCCTCCCAGGTCCCTGGCACCCAGAGCTGTGCCAGGCAGTGGGGGCAGAGCCGTGTGCTTGCTGTGCACGGACTGTCTCTGAGCACAAACTTTCTGTTTCAGTGGCACATTCTCCAATTTCTCTGTAGAATTCCATCACATCCATTTTGCTCTTCCTTTTGTGTTGGTTCTCATTTGTTTTAAACACCAGCAGAGGTGAGCCTGGGTCCCTTTGGCACCTTGGCCTTGTGCAGACGGTGCCGAGGCCGTGAAAGTGCCAGCGTTTTATACGCGCTTCCCATTGACACTGCGGGATAGACCTTGCAACCCAAGTGCTCTGCCTTGATCGATTCATTCTCATTACAGCCCTGAATTATTTGCAGAGGGAAATGACAAGGCTTTATTTTCTCATGGTGCTTTATCTTTTCACAAAATGCATCCAACGAAGCTGCTAATGGAAAAGCTTTTAACCTTAAGCGGAGGGTGATCCGTGTCTGTCCGGGTGAGGTGTGACGTGCAGCGCTGACGAATGCCCCGGGCTGCAGCAACCTGCTGCCACCTTCACAGCCCTTCCCAGGTCACTGGGAGATGGACTAGACAGCCCAGGGTGACAGATGCAGCAGCAGGATGAACTGTTTGTTTGAAAAATTGAAGAGAACAGAAAGGACAGATCTATTCCCCTGCTTCAGAGGCAGGAACGCTTCATGGTGGGTCTTGGTGTCACTGGTGGATTCCAGAGAGACCAGGCAGCTGGAGGGATGATGCTGCTTGTGCTTCATGACAAAATGAAAAACAGATTCCCAGGGACATGGGAGGAATTATCAGGCAAAACTTTCCCTTCCCCTGGGATAGGGCACTGCCAGATGCATTCTGTACTAGCAACGCTTCTCCCCAGTTACATCTTGTTGAGTATTACTTTTTAAAGCCTACAGCATTTTCTAATGATGAAAAAGCAGGCTGGCTGGGCATCTGGGGAGAGAGATGCAGCTCTGAGGAAGAAGATAAAAAGCTTCTGCAAATATTTATGCACAGAAAATCGAAGGATTGGTAATGAACCTCATTTACAGAGGAGTTGGATGTGTTTGTGTGGCTAAAGCAGGTGCAGGAAGGGGCAGCTGTTCACCACAGACTGAGCTGGTTTAGAGATTACCCACTGACGTGTCCAGGGGTGAGGGGAAAGAGGGAAGGCTTTTGTGCTGCCTCCTCCTTGTACAAGCCCGAGGGAAATTCTTGGTGCTGGGCAGGTGTGTGTGCTTGGGGTGATGCTCCCAGGTGCCTCTGTCACAGCCATCAGTACCTCCCTGTGCTTGCCCACCACCTTTATTTAATCGTCTGCATGGAGGGTGGCTGTGCTGTAATAGGGGGTAGGTGTCCTCTGCTCCTGGCTGGGCCTGGTCCTGCCCTGGGGGCTACAGGCATCTTTCACCAGCACAGGTAAGAAGCCTTTGCTCTCAGGCTTTCCATGGGGAAGGGGATGAGCAGCTTCTCTGGACGTCACCAGGGGTTGTGGGTACGGTGGTCACAAACCTGGGGGTGGAAGGGCTGTGCTCCATCCCTAGCCTGGAGAAGGGGAAGGAATGGAATGAGGATGAAGCTGTCTTTAGGTGGCCTTAAATCCTTTTGGTGCTGCTCTAGGAGCAGGGAAGGCTTTCTGGTCACAGCAGCAGCCTGCAGCTGGACTTCATTTTTTAACATGACCCCAAGCCCATTTTCACCCACAGTGTAAATTTGTTCCCTTCAGTGTTCTATATTGTGCAGTGACCTACTTTACAGTGGTTTTTTAAAGTACTGGGAAAACTGCCAAAAAGTTAAATCTTAATTTTTCTGAAGCTGTCCCATTTGCTCCTGTCTGTCCATACAGGAGCAGCAGGGGGTGAGTTTGCAGTCAGAGCTTGGTGTCCCTGGGGAGCTCAGAGCAGCCTTGGCTACACGGAGCCTGCTCAGGTTTTCCAACTTTTGGTTTTAGACCAGCTCCTGCTAACAAAATTCAAACTTTTACCTAATGGCTTGTTAAAGTCACTGTTTGGCACCTCAGTGCCAGTGACCCTCGAGGTGTGGGAATGCTGTGGTCGAGTCTCACAGGCCCTGCTCTGCACTGGGTGTCTGTCCCTGCATCCATCTGTCCATTTGGAGCTGGCCACTGCCTCCAGGCTAGTTTTCCTTATTGGTTGCTACAGTCTCTGTGACTGTTTTCAAGCAGAAATAAGTTGGGCTCATCAGTCACATTAATTTTTCCTGGGTGCATGTGGTTATTTGGCTTTAGAAGGAAGGAAAAGAATTTTACTGAATGTGGCAATGAATCAGAGTTGTTTTCTGTAGCCATCTTTGAGTCCTGCTGGAAACATAAACGAGCAGTGGGAGGAGGTTGCGGGGCTGCAGTTCCAATTAGAGACCGTCTGCTCGAGTTCACGGGCTGCAGGTGATTTGTACAAAGTGCTGGCAGGGCTGTGGATGCCTCAGCTGGCTGGGGAGGGAAGGAGGTCAGTGCTCACCTGAAATATGCCCGTTATTAGCTGCGCCGCTCGCTGTTTCTGCAGGGCATCATTTAAAAACAATTTTTCTGAATTGCACCATCTGGAGGGAGGAAAAAAAAAATCCATGAAGTATTTACATGAGGCTCGGTGCTCTCCCCACCTCAGCAGCGCCATGTGCGGCTCCTGGGGCTCTGCCGTTCTCGGATCCTGGATAAGGCACTGATGGCCGGGGCACGGGAGCTGCAAGTGAGCTCCCAGGTGGGTGTGTGGGGAGCAGTGATACCCTCAGCTGGGGAGGGATGAGATCTCCTCTTCCTGTTGCTCGGGCTCCCTGTGCCTGCGGGTGTGTCCTGCCCGGGTGGCAGCTCAGGCAGAGGACACCGGGAGCTGGGTCTGACATAAAGACTCTCCTGCTCCTGTGCCTGTGGCAGAACTGCTCCATGTGAGTGTGCCAGCTGGTCACCTCCCAGTACATCAGGGATGGGGCTGAGGCTCATTTGGTGGCGGTGGGGACCACTTGTGCATCCTTTTTTCACTTGAGAACCCCGGTGCAAGAGAAGCACAGGTCTGTGACATTCCTCGTGCCGGCTCCCTGCCTGAGAATCTGCTGGGTGTTTCGAAATGCCTCTTTCAGCTCTGGTCAAAATACCACTTTTGCTGCATTGTCCAGGATTTCAGTTTTGCTGGAGCTGTAGATAAACTGAAGGTGAACAAACGGAGGATTTGAGAAAGGCCAAGCCCAGCTTTGCCTCTGCTGCCTCCCAGCACGATGTCTGACACCAGCTGGCAAACCCGTAAACACGGAACCCACAGCTGTAATTATCCTTCTGAGAGCCGATCTCTGAGCTGTTAATTGGTGGTGAATTGCACCTTAAAAGCAAGTCAGGACGAAATGGCTTATCCTTCCCCTGCCCCCCAGCCTGGGGACAGCAACACACCTCCCTGCAGCCTGGGTACATCATCTGTCGCTGGCGTGGCCTCCCAGGAACAGGTCACACAACAGTGGTTGGTTTGCACTGCCAGTGAGAAGGGAAATGCAGCCTTGTCCTTAGCAAGTGGATTCCTCCCTTTGGTTAAAAAAATAAAATGTGCACATTTCGTGATAAGCTGTTTGCTGCTGAGTTTTCTCATGAGAATAAATTCGAATAGCTCCAGAGCAGGCACAGCAGTGCCCCTGGTATGTGATTAAGACCGGTGTGGTCTGTGATGTTCTGACGGTGCCTCCAAGCCCTGCTTCTCTCAGGAGGCTCCTGCTGTGGAGAAGATGCTCTGCTGCCATTGTCTGCTCCCAAGTCACAAATCCTACCTCCTTGAACTCTGTTTTGTATGTGGGTGTCAGTACTGTGGGAGCCTTTGGATTGTGTGAGCTGAGGGGTTGTGTCTGGCATGTGTTTTCAGGCTTTATTCTGCAAGAGGAAGAAGCCCAGGGTCTCTTTGAGCCCCACAGATCCCATGAATCAGAGGTTCTGCAAAGCAAAGCACCTCCGTGGGTTTTCCTTCTTGTTCACCTGTAAAAGGAATAACTGGTGGTTTCTCAATCATGTCTTTACTTCTAACCCTATTGCTGTGTGCCCTGGGTCAATGAGGTCTGTGTTGATGTCTTGGGGTTCTCCCCCCACCCCCTCCATCCTCTGGCCTCCACCATCATGTGGAGCATCCGAACATGTCTCCATGCAGGCGCAGGATTTGCAGAGCAAGGTGGCTCTTCTGCTCTCTGTATGTGAACAATGAAAGATAAACTGAGGCCTCGGGAAAACCAGCTCCTTTGCACTGGATTCCTCAGCCCTGTGATCCCAACAGTTGGATTTGGCCCCTGTGGTGGGGGTTGTCATTGTACAAGGCTGGGTTTTAACAGATGTGCGGATGTGGCACCTTGGGATGTGGTTCAGTGGTGGCCTTGGCAGTGCTGGGGGAACAGTTGGGTTCAATAGTTTTGGAGGGTTTTTCCAACCTGAATAATTCTTTGATTGACTGATTATTCTGCTTTTCAGTATCACTGTAATTGAGGGCCGAGAAGATCACAAATTCAACAGCAATTCTCTGTTCTTCTTTTCCCATCTTCCTTCCATAAAAGCCCCTTGTTAATGCCAAGTGCTCACAGCTGACCCTGCCAGAGCACCTGTGTGAGGCAGGACAGTGAGCTGGGGTTATTGTTCACAATTCCATTAGCCTGTGATTCCGGAGAGGGCTCGAGTGTGTGAGCCAGAAATGTACACAGGATAAATGCTCCTTTGTTTCACTTGCAGGAAAACGTTCCTAAGAAGGAACAGCCTGGTCTACTCAGTGTTACCTGTGCTTTTCAGCTGATTGAATTTCATTGACCAGGTTAATATTGAGCCCTTGTGCAATTACTGGGAAAGAACAGAATATCATTTCTTTTTGCCTTGCTTTTGTGCTGTGGAGGAAGGTTTATATTTCAGATAGTCTTTTAATCATGCAAGCAGGCTCTTATGAAAAAAAGCCCCTTTAATTTAAGGCAGGCTGAAAGAGTGCAGTTTGTGAGATTGTTCTCCAAGTAAAACTTGGATTTATTTTTTTTAAAATTTTATTTTTTTTTTTTTTTTTAATGCTGAGCTGTAGCTAAAGAAGCCATTAATCTTCATTACAGAATAAACCTTTGTGGCTTCTCTGTCACCAAAGCAGTCTTACCTGCATAGCTCAGAGAGCAGGACTGAGAGAGCTGGTGGCTGTATGTAGGTTTGTGTTGCTTTTTTTTTTTTTTTTTTTAGTTCTTGGCTTTATGGATGTTCAAAATGTAACTGGCCAGGTCCAGGTTTGTTTTCAAAATGAGAATCCCTGCCCTCAGGTCTCAGCTGCACTGAGAAGTTCTGTTGGCAGGCTGAGGGCAGGCTGGGCTCTGCACAGAGCAGGGATTTGTGGGGAGGATGGGAGGCACTAAGCAGGGAAGGGGAAGGTGTTACTGAGGATTTTGATTCTGAATACTCCCTAAAAGGGTCTCAAACAGGGACAGAAACCTCCTGTTTTGGCATGGAATTAAATGCTGAATTTAAATGAGATCTTGAATATCTAATATTAATCCAAATGTTTTCTGTGCTGAATCTGTTGCATTAAAAATAACAACAAACATGGAAATTGAAAACTATGGGATGTCTGTTTTGACACTTTTGACAGCATTTAATGACATGTTGTCAATGGGTTAGTTAAACGTGGTTTTAACACAGTACCATTTTCCAGTGGAAAACAGGTTTGGTGTAAACTCTCTGGGAATGTTTTCCCTCAGGCAGCTGAGTGGGTGGGTGGGTGAGCATTTCCTCCTGCCTGGGCATGGGGTGGTTGAGATGCTGCAGGAGGCTGGGATGCAGTGGGTGACTGGGATGCAGTGCCCAGGGAGTGTGAGACGCTGCCCTGCTGCTTTTCCAGGGAACCCTGGTGCCTTCTTACAATGCTGAGCTCATGTCAATGCTCACACAGCGACGGGTGCCTGGATCCCTCCTCAATAAACGCATCCAGCTGCAGCCAAAGTCGCTGTTCCCAAGGCTGGGTGATTATTTATGAGTCAGAACAGTGAGGTGGGAGCTCCAGAGCAGAGCAGTAGTAAACAGGATCCTACAGTCTCTGAGAAAACTGCTGACTTACAGAATGCAGCACCTTCACCTCCCAAAAAAGCACTACTAATAGGTTTATTTTCACGTTGTTGTCTCTACGTGGTTATGGCTGATGAATCACAGCAGGTTCAGCCCTGAAAATCACATTCAAACACATGTGCTCACCCCAATCCAGGAATTTTAATTATCCTGGCTGCCTAAGCTTGGTTCCTGGTGTTTTAACATCAACTTGTGTTTGTTCGAATGAGGTTTGGGCAGCACAACAATTGAGTAAATAGGGTTTTTTTAATTCCACCACTGTTAGTATCATTGGTACTTGTAATTGTAAATCTGTACAGTCAATAGCAGACCTCACCTGGGGAGTGCTGCCTCTTCCACCCCATGCTCAGAAGAGACCTTTCCTCTGTGCAGTGCTGCACATCTGTCTGCTGCTTCTTTAGTATTGTTTAAATTTCAGCTGTTACATAATGTAACTTTTACACTTTTGCCTGTAATCTTCAAGGTCAGATTCAGGTTTTATTTGAACAAGCAGAAAGAGCCTGCAGGGGAACTGGGGAGGTCCAGATGAAACGTGTGCATGATGTAACACGAGGATATCAAAAAGATGGTTGCAGCAGTTGTCTGCCATGAGTATTTTGGGAGGATTACTTCAAAGCTGGGGGTTTGCTTATGGAAGATATGTTAAAAAGCTTGTCTGAATTCCAACTGGCCGAGATGTGTCTGTTGGTGAATGAGTTTTCTTGTGTTGGCTCATCTTTAATGCCTTTATCTGCTCACTGGCAGCATGGACAGGACAATTGGTTTTCTTTAAATAAAGGGAAAGAAATGAAACCTGGTTGTGGGTTATTTGCCTTGACAACATGTAATTGTAAAACTGGGACAGGTTGGAATTTATCAGCACCGAGTCATCTTCTGCCAGTTCTACCTGATGTTTGCTGAAGTTTGGGGTGTATCAAATCTGTCCTTGTTTTCCGGCTGATTCCTTCAATGTTTGAAAGCTGTTGTGGCACTGAGGGCTTTGGACATCAGAACTCCAGCACCATTCCCCTTGTTTCTCATTTGTGGTCCTGTCCCTTTGCCACCTATCCAGGGTCTTCCCAAAAGTACGTCACAGCCAGTGAAGGACAAGTTACGCAGAGAAATTCCTGGGTGGTTTCCAGCTGCAGACGCGCGTGACACTGCACTGGTCTGGGAGAGTTGGGAAGCACAAAATGGGCAGTTTTGGTCCTGTCTCAGGAACTGGGACAGGATGTAAGCTGGCTTGGGAACCTGGGCTGGTGAGCTGGGCTCAACATGGACTGTGAATTAGGTGTGGATGTACCCCCAAAGTAATCGGTTATTGCACAGTGTCAGTGCAGCTGTAACAGGACCTGGGGCTCTCTCCTGCACCAAAGGGATCTTGGCTGGGGAACTCCTGCAGAGCTCAGCCTGTGACACTGCAAGGCTTTCCTGGGCAGAACTTTTGGTGTTGGTCATAACTGGCAGTGGTATTTCAGAGGATTTGAGAGTTTATATATCTGACAACATCCCTCTGTTTTTCCAGCTGCATGGCTACTTGGCCAGCTCTCTGGGAGCTGACTGACTGTGGAGCTTGAGGGGAGACAGTGATGAGTCTGCCTCCTGTCCGTCAACTATGGAGGAACTGTGGGGTAGATGGAACTTGAGTTATTTCCAGCAGTGACATCTTGCTTTCTTGTGTGCAGTTGCCAAGGCAGCTTGGCAATTGTGGTAACATCTGCAGGGCTGGAATGCCCCAAACTTTTATAGTTTCCCCCCTGTAGTTTTGATCTTGAGGAACATCAAGGTGAAGTGACATGGGTGAGGTCGGAGGGGTGGGATGGCTTTGTGCCTGTGTGTTCATGGAGCTCTGACTGAGGAATGTCTCCTGTGGGAATATGAAGAGTTAAAAATGCACAATAAATAACAGCAGCAAAATACTGGGCTCTGATGTACTCTGCCAAAAGACCGTACTGTTTTCAGTAACATGCAGCTGGCAGTTTTCTGTTTTCAATAACTTAAAAAGTAGAGCCATAGAATTTCAATCACCTTCCATCTTACCAAGAGCCTGAGTCCTCCAGAATAACTCGGAGGAATTGACTCAACCGTATTTTTCATGTTTCCCAAATGAGCAGTGCAATGCCATGAAAATTAGGAAATAGGCAGCTGTGCCATCTCCATCCTTCTGAGAAGATGAAGGTAAAAGACACCTTCATTCTTCTCAATGTTTTTCCTCCCACAGGGGTTGTAAAGGTGAGCACAGCACAGAGCAATTAATTGTGGAGAAAACCAATTTTTATGGCCTATTAAAGGATGGAGAATGAGTTCCTTTGATAGTAGCTCTGTATTTGGTGGTGTTATCTTCCTACTGTGTCTTGGACCTTGAATTGATTTACATGAGAGATACCGAAATTAGAATAGCTTCCTACATGCTTGACCATAATCATGTAACCTCTACTTTCCCCTCCTCCTCTGTTATACATTCTTCAGCATTCCCAACCCCTCCATGTTTCTCAGGCTGGCAGAAACCCTTTCGCCTGTCACCTGTCTGTCTTCTCTTCCCAACGCTGTGTGCCAAAGTTGGAAATCCCTGAACTACCTGTCATTTTCCTGTTCCCCTCTAGACAGCTTTTATCCTTTTGTGTGTGACACAAGTAATCAATCCTCAGATTAAACAGAACTTTTAAATCTGAGTTTGTGCAGGTTAAGATCCAGTGACAGAATTGCTGCACGTGTCAACCAGAGCAAAGAACTCCTGCTCTTACGCTGAGAACAAGGACTGTAGAGCCTTGACTTTGTCCATGTTTGATAAATCACTGGCACATTTATTTTTTTTTTTAATGAAACCTTCATCTTGTGCTGGTTCCTTATCTGGAACTGTACCTTCACTTGTGGCATCCTTTTGCTTTCCACACTCACTGTATAGAGAGATCCTCACTCCTTCATGTTGTCTGAAATAGTAGCAACGGATTGCCCAGAAAACAAAATTAAAACTCACCTTCACCTCTTAGGTACCAACCTTCCAAGTTAGATCTAACCCAGGGCCAGTTTCTGCATGTTTTCTCACTGTATTTTGTCTTCACTTGGTTCTCATGAGTATTTAAATGTTTCTTAAATAGTCATAGTACACTGGTTCCTTGATTCTGAATCCCAAGGCTCAAGTCTGTGCTCTGTTTTCAGTCAAATGAATAATTATAATGAAAAGCAGCAAACAAAAGACATATGATAGAGGCTATTTTTTGAAAAACAACCCTGTATTTGGACATTTTCAAGAGAGGCATCTTGCAGCTCTCAAAGAATGACCATATTTGCCATTACATCAAATGTTCCAACCTTGCTGCCTTGTGTTCTCTTCATTTGTTTGGAAAAGGAGATCTGGAAATTACATCCTGAACATATTTAAAACATATGTCATGAAACAGCTGTCACTTACTGTTACATTTGTGCCTTAGCCAGCCAAATTAGCTGAGAGCACAAGTCTAGACACTAAGATAAATACCCTGTTTTGGTGGAGTTTATGTGCAATACTCACCTGTGGGCTAGGGAGGAGATTGTGGTGAATGTGCCTGTTGTGAGCAGTGAGAGGGTTAAGTCTGAGCTCACTGAACCCTTTTTAAGCCTGTGCTTGTAAAGCAGAGGAGGATTTCAGAGTCATATACTACTTGAGCTCATTTTAGCCTTGAGCCTTTCTTAAGGCAACCCCATCCCTGTGTTTGTGTGTGCACACACTGGTCATTATGGAGGGATTTTAGGCTTCCCCAAGGAGGTGTGTGACTAATAAGGAGGTTAAAGTGCAGCTGGACTTGTCAGTCAAGTGAACAGGAGCCTTCAAAATCCTCTCATAAAGGAGAAAAAATAAAGGGAAAAAAACAGATGGAGCATGCAGTTTCGCACATCCATAAGGTACAATTTCTCCTCTCAGTGGATCATTCTGTGTCAAGTATTCCATGATTCCTGTGAAAGAAAGCATTGCCATTAGCATGACCTTAACTGCTTAAAGCGGCATGATGGCATCTGTATTGTTTTATGCTTTCTATGGCATACTAATGTAATAATGATTTTGAGTTTAGTTTAAGCATATTCCTGTTTACATTTTATATAACTGAAAGTTATTGATAGGCAACTGGTCTCCGTTTTTGTTAGCCTGTAGTTGTGCCCAATAGCATTTAATGATTTTTCTCAACCAAAGACATAGCATTTAATGATTTGCTAAACCAGAGACATTGCATCTCTTTTAAGGACTGTGGCACACAGAAAATTGTCAAATCATTTGCAATGAATTTTAGGAGAGAAGTCTCTGGAAACAGGCCAAATAAGGATTGTGAAAGCACACATTTGTTTAAGAGCAAACAGTGCAAGTGACTTTACAATGGTGCATTAAATCTGTATTAACTTTCTATGTATGGATATTTAATCAGATTCCTAAATTCTTAATATGGGCCAAGAGTTGGAGTGTAGGACACCCACCTGACAACCTGGCATTCAGCTGCCTGATGTCCTACAGATCCAGGTGCCACCACAGGATTGGGAGTGGGACTGCTGTCCACTGCAGTGGCCAGAACTGCACGGGGCCAAACATCTGTTCCCTGCCTGGTGCTGAGCACTGCTCCCCTGGGAAGTGGGAATTGGGCATGGCAGGAGGTGGCCAGTGGGAGAGTCACTGTTCAGGGGAAATGGAAAGTTCACGAAGCTTGATGGCCTTGGACAACCTGTCCACATTTTCAAGGGAACCAGATTGCTTAGGTGTTTCCAGAGGGATGGATATCTCTTAATTGCAGCTTTTTTGCCCTGAATTAGTGTCAGTAATGGTCTGTCTAAACAGCATATGGAGATGCATGAGCTCACTCAAATGCTGGGAAGTTGATGGCTTAATTAGCTGCCGAGATCCCTCTGAGGGAATGCAGCTGGATGATGCCCAAGGTCCTGCTTCTGAGGCGCCTGTGTCCTGAGTACCAAAATCCTGCCTGTGCACTTTGCTGCCTGCCCATGGCAAAGTTGCCTCCAAGCAGTGTGGGGACCTGTTGATACCCAGAAAAGACCTCCTGGCAAGATTTCTGTTGGTGAAAATGTGCTTTCAGCTGTGAGCTGTTCCATGCAGCACTGCTAGGGAAGGGCAGGTCCTCCCACCAGAGTTTTACAGCACATCCTAGGGCACACTGGTCGTGTCCTAGGACACGTTGGTCCTGTCTTAGGACGTGGTTAGACATCAGTGATGTACTCCAAAAGCAGCATGAAGGAACCTGCTCGTACAGTGGGTTTTATTCTTCCTTTTGGCCACTTTCAATGTGATGGGCATATCCTTTGATCCTGTTTTATGGTTGATCAGTGTTTGCCAGAACAATATTTCTATAGCTCTTCGAAGGGTGCAATTGCTGTAGTGTGTTCCTTTTTGTGGATGTTGGCCTCTCAGTTTCTGTTTTCTGCTCCCTTTTCCTGCCATAATGCTGCACAAAGGGTGATGGGGGTAGGTTACAATACACAGCCTGCACTTGAGTGGAGTGTTGGGATAATGTTCAGCGATGTTGTGGCACAACCTGAATTGTGTCTTATGTTGTGTAAGTGCTACTGAGCCATTGTGAGGCAGAAATGGCCTCTATGAAACATTTTCTTTATCAAGAGCTTCAAAGAAGCTTTTTAGTTGAGGTTGCAAGTCAGATCTTCAAATTTATTATTCTGAGAGGCTAAAAAAATAGATGAATTATAATATTCTTTCTTCTTGGGTCACTCTGCAGTATTGAGCTTGGTAAGGAGGGAGATGCTTTTTATCTCTTCTGAGGCTAAACCCAAAGCTTTTTTGTAGTAGAAAAACAGTCACAATAGCATTGCAGTGAATTTTATTAAAAGCCCAAACAAATGTATTTGCATACGGTAAATATATTCTGCCTGCTCCATATACTGCAGTGTCCGCTGAGCTGCTGTTATTAAAAATGGTCAGAAATGTGTAAGGACTATGTTAGATAGTTTAAAATGTGGAAAAAAGCTGATTCATATCAATTTAAAGTGTTTTTTTTTTTTTTCAACTGGAGTTGGCTGAAACTGTTTACCGAGTTTTGTGTGAAAACTTCCAACCTGCAAATTCCAATTTCATAGTTCATTCATATGTGGGAACTTAATTTGAGATCTGAGCAGTTCTGATCTGATTTAGGAGGTCTGGTGGTCTTCCATTTCTGGATGGAGAAGCAGAGCTCTCTGTGCTGGGTTTCAGTGTGTGTGCACACACACGGGTGTGGGCATTGGTCTCCATGGGTGATGGGTGGTGAATGTTTCTCTGATAAGTTGGCATTTCTGTTGATGAGCTGTTCACTGCAGTGTGCGTGGGAGTGCCTGTACAAAGGCATGGGAACATCCTTCAAACCATAGAATCCCAGAATGGTTTGGGCTGGAAGGGACCTTAGAGATCATCTCATTCCAGCCCCTGCCAAGGTCAGGGACACCTTCCACTAGACCAGGTTGCTTCAAGACCCGTCCAACCTGGCCTTGAATACTTCCAGGAACTGGGCACGTTTTTCTCACCTGTTGGACAAGTTGTGCAGACTGGGAGGGCTCTTGAGCTGCCTCTATCCTCCATATCCAAATCAGTGAAATCACATTTGATTTTAGGATTTCTGCCAGGAGCCTCAGTTCTAGTTTCTCCCCACCTAATACAGAGCAGAGAATGCCTTTTCCCATTTATTACCCAGACCATTTCCTTGGCACTCCCAAGATTTTATCCAATGTGACTTGTTCTAACCTTTTGGAAATTGAAGCGATGGAAGATGCATCAGCAATTTTCAATCTTATTTCATTTCCAGGGGTGCCCATCAGCTGCTCAGCAGTGCAATGAATGAGCTCACGGGGGCTCCTCTGTTACTCTCTGAAAGGAACTGGATTTTGCTCAATGAGGCAGGTGGGAGAGAGGCAAGGTGAACTAAAGTTTACCTTTTTTCATACATGTCTAACAGAATATGATTAAATATTAAAACTATGCAGTTAATTCTGCTGTATTTACCAAAAGAAGATTTTCTGAGGAGTGGTTGTTATGGAAACAGTAGCCCTCTGTCCTTCCACTTGGAAAGGATTTATTTTAAGGGAGCTAAACCCCTTTAAATATTCAGCAAGTATAAAAAGGTGAGATCATAATATTCATCTTACATATCCTCTGCGAAGCTTCAAAAACTTCCCTGATGATGCAAAGCAGGAAAGGCTCCAGAGCCTGTCTTTAATGTGGAAAAGGGAAGAGACTCATAAATAAGGGAACTGGGACATTGATAAAGGGAAGTGAGGTTGCTTGAGTGGAGACACATCATCATGTGGGAACCTGCCCAGGAGAACAAAGTGGGCATTACCCTTCACTTGGGGGCTTGAACCCCCTGTTCCCCTCCTAGTGTTGTGTCTGACTGTCGTGACTTGCTGTGGGAACAGAGTCTATTTATAGGGTTTCTGTGGGCCTCAGAGCTGGGAGGTGTGGGAATCTGGGTGGTGTGCTGAGAGCCTTTCCCTCAGGCTGTTCAGCAGCTCCAGAGGGGGTCTCCGTGGGGTATGAGAGGAATTCTGTGTTCAGTGAACCAGAATCAGCACAACCAGTGCCTTGCATGGCAACTGCAAACACTGTAATTTGCTGAACAATCACAAGCGTTAAAAAAAAAAATAAAAAATTCCTGGACTAATGGCAAAATAACCCACCTAAAGCTGCAGCAGGAAAATTGTTCCCTCAAGTATTTTCAAACTAAAAATCAAGCTTCAGCTTTGCTGCATTCCTGTTTCTTTTGTGCTTGCTTTCAAAAAACATTTAGAGCTCAACTATAGGTTAGAGATTTATTATTTTTTTCGCCACCAAAAATGAATTATAAATATAACTTGAATTGGAATTTTCTATTTGTTAACCTTTCTTTGGCTACAGCACACACACAGGTGTGTTGTGTTTCTGACATTTCCCTGGTAGGGATTTCTTTCAGGTTTACAGATTATAACACGGATGCAGCGAATCTCAGCATTATAATGAGGTACAAACCTACAATTCCTTTTTATTTTGTAACAAATCCATAATTATTAACTGCACAGATCAGGGCTTTGAGTGGTGATGTGGGCAGTGGGAGAAGGAATGTGGGAGCCTGTGCTGAGGGAGTGCAGCACTTCAGCACTGGCCTCTCCTATCTGCTGCTACCGGCCCTTGATGGAAACAGTGAAAAGAAGGGAATCTTGGATAAAAGGAGGTGCCTTGTCCTGGGAGGGAGCTGGCTGGATGCAGAACATCACCTTTATCAGGGGCTCCACGTAGTGATGGCATTTCCACACTGGTGTGGGAACACTGCTGGGTGAGTGGGCTGACAAACTTCCACTCCTGACAGCCTCTCCTGCTTCAATTCCATGGACTCTCCACTAACACTGGAATCACACACCAACTCCAGTATTCTCCTATGTAAGCATTTTGACTGTAATTAAGAAAGACACTGTTCACAAACTCATCTTCTGAATTTAACTGGCAATATTTCATTGTGTGCCAGAAAGAGTTTGTTAAGCTTCCAGATCAAACAGGAGCTGACATAGGGACAGGAAATCAATGCTGCTTTAATTAACGTTTTGCTTTTGAGAAGGGGAGGAGTGAACATCACTTTCAGTGGGAAAAATTGAAATTCCTCTTTGAAATTCCTCCAAAAGCTTTTGGTAGAAGTCCAGCCATTATGGACGGGGAGGTGCAGAGGAGAAAGACTCAATCCTGGCACCTGTGCCCTGGCTCTTCATGTCCTGGGTGCACTCACTCCCCACAGGGGAAACTCTCAGGGCACCAGTGAGCAGGGGACCACATGGAGCCACTGTGCCAACCTGTGCCTGTGGTTTGTTTGTGATTTCTTTTGTTTGGGTACAAACTGGGGCTGCAGGAATCATTAACATGACTCCATGCACTTGGCCTCTGTTTTGCTGGTCCTTTGCAGCTTGTGAATGTCACCTGCAGAAAGTGGCTGCCTGGGCAGGGACAGGATTTCAGCTCTACCTGAGCTGCCTCCTCAGGAGGTTTATACTGAGGTTTATGCGTGAGGTTTATCCTCTACATCAGAGACAATGACATTTGCGTGACTTTGAGGATGGTTGTCCTGTCAAATCCATCCTCTACATCTGTTAAACTATTTTTAAACACTGCCTTTTACGGTTCAGGCTGGATTTTAAGAGTTTGGGTATAGCAGCATTAGCAGCTTCCCCTGCAGCCACTGGGTCCAAGATTTTTCCATTCTGGACACTCTCCACATGGGATAAGGGAGTGTCAGTCCCTGTCCCCAAGTGTTTCTCCCTTCTGCTGCAGTTCCCCCTGGGTCAGGGCTGAGGATCCCTGGATAGCTGCAGAGGTAGGGGACCCTCTCCAGAGTGGAGGAGGACATTGGTGCTGTTCTTGGGGTGGCACTTGCTGCCCCTCCCCACCAGAGCTGTGTATTTCCTCTTCCGTAAGCAGAAGGCTTTAGGTGACAGTGTCCTCAGGGAATAGCATGGTTCTGTGCGCACACCTCCCTTCCATATGGCCTAGATGTATGTGGACCTGAAGCTGAAACTTGTCCCTGCCATTCCTCCTGTCCCAGCTCCAGCAGTTCCTCTTTTCCGTGTGGCTGTTAATGGAGCTGCGCGACAGCGGCTCTGCGAAAGTGCCACGTTTATAAAATCCATTAAATGCTGCTTTCTAAAATACTGAAAATACAAGAAATCTTCCTTGTCCAGGAAAGAACAGCAATGATAGGCCACAAGGGTTTATGTCAGGTGGGTTTTGAACTGAGTGTTTTGGATCAGGGAGAGGAGCTTCATAATGAACTAAGAAGGTGAATTTATTGCCTGGGTATCAGTGCCTGTTTTCTCCTGTGGTCCGGTGACAAATGACTTGCACTGAAATCCAGGATAACTGCTTTGGTTACTGCTGGGCTGATCGTCACAGGTGGTCAGCATTGGTAACTAAATTGCACCCTGAGATGCTGATTCTGCAGCCAACTGTGGAGTTTTACAGTCCATTTGTTAAAGTCCCTTTTAGCAACTCTAGAACAAATGTATTTTACTTCTCTGCTTTGATCTATTTTTCATGAGAAAGAAAATACAAATGTTATTCCTCTCCCCAAAGTAAAGGTGCTCAGAGAGAAGCTGTTTTAATCCGGAGAAAAAGTTTTAGAAACAAAGTTTTAAAAATAAAAGATTTTTTTTCTCCTTTCCTAAGAAGAGGGAACAGCAGGGCACAGAGAAGGTTATTTGGGACAGAGAAAACCAAACACCTCCAGATCAGTGAAACTAAACCTTTAATTGCTGTGTCTGCATTCTTTCCAAGACTGTTTCATGTTAAATTTTGAGGTGTGTGAGTCTGCTGTAGCCATCGCTGTAGGTGATAGTCAACAAGAAATATAATTTTATTCCATACGTTTTCAGAGTAATTTTGACTTTTTTTTTTTTTTTTTATTTACGTATGGCTAGGG
>NW_016690280.1:613262-700526 GCF_001604755.1 Lepidothrix coronata
TAAACCTTTAATTGCTGTGTCTGCATTCTTTCCCAGACTGTTTCATGTTAAATTTTGAGGTGTGTGAGTCTGCTGTAGCCATCGCTGTAGGTGATAGTCAACAAGAAATATAATTTTATTCCATTCGTTTTCAGAGTAATTTTGACCTTTTTTTTTTTTTTATTTATGTATGTCTAGGGGTCATTCCAGTCTGGTTGTTTTTTGTATATTTAAGTATGAAATGAATTCATCATGAAATGGTTCACCACTTCCAATTATTTTAATGGGATCCTAGTTTTGACCTCGTTGGATCAGAGCCTGGGAATTGAAAAGTAGCCGAGCTCTTTAGTGACCCCCTTCCAAACCTCGTTCTGGGTGTTGCACGTGATTGCTCAGGCTAAAGAAGAGCTCACAGTATCAATTCACCCTGACAGCCTGTGTCTCTGATGCTTAATTTCATTAATAAAGGAACATTCGTGGAGAGCGTTCAGGACTGTGTGGGGCTGCTGCTGTGGGAGGAAGTTAATCATCTTGAAATAAATTATTGCCTCAGGGCATCTGGGGAGAGTGGCAGGAGGAGGAAGGTGTTTGGACACCAAGAGCCTATCTCCACATTTCCTGCTGGTGTGTGGGTGAGCATGGGGCTGGGGATGCAGTGCTGCCCTTGGTGTGGAAGTGCAGGGTACTATAGATCTCCTCTGAGTGTGCCAAAATTTAGCAGTGGGATGGAGACTATCAATTTTGGCAAGTTTGGTGGTTGCCTTCTGTCTTTTTCTTTTACTTTCCATTCTCTGTTCTGTCTACAATCAAGTAGAAACTCCTGGATAAGCTGAATTCCTGACCATCTTCTTGGATCATAGAATCCCAGAATGGTTTGGGTTGGAAGGGAACTTAAAACTCATCTCGTTACACCCCCTACCACAGGCAGGGACATCTTCTACTATCCCAGGTTGCTCCAAGCCCTGTCCAACCTGGCCTTGAACATTTCCAGGAATGGGGCTGCTGCAGCTTCTCTGGGCAACCTGTGCCAGGGCCTCCCCACCCTCACAGGGAAGAATTTTGTAGTAATTCTCTCTCCAACATACATAAAAAGCACAGAGCTCTGCATCTGCTCCTGGGATGTGGCTGTTTCTGAAGGAGAAAGCACCTTGGGACAGGAATGGAGGTAGGAAGGATGAACCCAGCAGGGAACTGGAAGTTTGGTAGACAGCAAAAATAAGTGTCCCAGTGGCAAAAGAGATAAAAACCAGAAGGCTGATTGCGGGATCTGTGAAGCCAGCAAGCGGGCAGGGTGGGAGGCAGCCTCAGCTGAGAATTAGCTGCTTTTCTGCCCATTTAGAAGGAAGAATTGCAGCTGAGTACATGATTTTAGCACCAGGGTGTAGCGTAGGGAGGTTTTCATCCAAGCATCTGATCCAGCCCTATTTGCTTTATGCGATCTGACAGGCACCCCACATAAAATCCGATGGCTTCAGGCAGGTGATAAGTGTAAGCACGGCATATAATTAGTGAAGATGTTTATCGTGCAAATTAATGGAAAGTTTTACTTGTGCACATCAAATTGAAGTGTCTGTGTGGGTATAGATGTGCAATGAATTCTCTTTTTATATATGTGTGCAATGAATACCAGTTATCTTATATATATGGGCAATGAATTCAATTTCTTTATGTGCAATGAATTCCAGTATCTTTTCCTGCCTGCCCTGGGGTGGGGATGTGCATCCTCCCCACACTGCTGTGGGGCTGGATCTGCTTCCTGCTGTGATGAAGTGGCATTAGAATTTCCAGCATCTGTTTTCTGGTGATATAGTTATTCCAGTCCTGCTTTGCACCCCACAAGGCTTGTCCCTGTCCCCTCCTGCTCCATCCCCCCCTGCTCCATCCTCGGGACGGTGGATCTTGGTGCTGTGATAAGGCTGTGGAGGAGCAAGTGCTGCTGATCTGAGCAGCACTCTCAGCTCTTCCACTCTGAGATTAAACTTTCAAGTATGCCGAAAGCTATTTTTGTATTTTATCTTATTTTGTGTTAAAAACTGGGTGGGGGAAGGGAATTTGCAGAAACTTGACGTGTGATGTGTGTTTATAATGCATTCAGGGGTTGACCCTTTTTATCTTGCACATGCTTTGCCTTGGGAGGCAAGAATATTTTATTAGTTCTTAGGGTTTTATACACTTCCAAATAAAGTTGCTATACTGGAAAGCTGCTATCCGAGCACCCTGCTTATATCATCTCTGTGAATGTTTGCTCCAGAAAAGGAATGTACTGAAAAAATGAAATTCAGAATGAAATGTAAGAGATGTTGCAATAAACTCTTTGACCAGAAAAGAAGTTATTTTTTTAATTTCTTCATTCCCTGGTGATAAAGTCATACCCAAAATAACTGCTCCAGACAGAATTTTGGCTGTGACTCAGAGAACTGCAGGGAACTCTCTGAAAAGTTGTAAGGATGTAGCTATTTCTGTTGATTTTAGGAGAATGGACTTGGAGGAAGACATGATGATAAAGTTGGATAAATAACTGAAAAAACTTTGGACATAGTTAGGTTCAGAATTCTGAAACCGTGAGTCTAGTCTGCATCCTACTGATCTTTTCTCTTTCTTCTCTTCCCAAGACTCTTCAGTCCTCCTCCATCTGCATCCTTACTTCCTCTAATTCTGTTTCCAGGTTCCTTGGTTTCACAGTAGCTGCTGAGTGCCCTGCAGTCATTTATCAGTCTGAGTTTGTAGGTAACGTACCTCTTTAAAACCAGTTTTAGTCAGCAGAGCACAGTGTGCTCAGTCCTCACTGTCATAGATCATGGTTCCTGAAGGGACTGGAGGGGTCACTGGGCAGTTCAGTGAATTAGCTCAGACACTCTCTGCATTCTGAAGCCTGGGGAATCTGAACTCATCCTGCAGAAACTGACTGCAAATTGATGGGCTCACATGGATACAAAGGGCTCGCTGGGGAGGCACAGGGAGGCAACTGCATCTGAACTGCTGATGCTGTGACAGCAGCTGCTGTGTTTCCACCAGCTCAGTTTCCCCCGGGGTGTTCACGGGGAGCAGGGCTGGGAAAGACACGTTGTAATATTGTGGCTGGAAATGAGTCCTGCAGGAGACACGGCACAGGCGGTGCTGGCTCTGGGCACACGGATTCAACTGGTGTCCAGCCATGCATGCCAGCTTACACCAGCACTGAGTGAGGCTATCAAGGCCTTGCAGAAAACCAGGACAATTTGTCAGGTCTCCAGCCTAAAGTCTTCCCTTGCCTGGTTCCCAAGAGAATGAGCGTTTTCTTTAAAAAAAAACCAAATTGGAAGTAGCAGCTCCAGTTGGCTCCATCCCTTGCCGCAGAAGAGGCTCATCTCAGCCAGGAGTTAACATGGTCCCATGTGCTTTCTTCCCCCACTCTGTGTTCTCTGGAACTGTAAATATAGTTTCCATGTCAAATGAGCTGCTCTGTTGTTCTGCCTGCTCTGCCCACCCGTCCCTCCTCTGGCTGCTGCCCCAAAGCCTGCTTTCACTCCTTTTTATGCTGCCTCTACACACCACTCCTGACTGAAGTGTTGTCCCCATCCTGTTGCCTTTTTTTTTTTTTTCTAACCAGAAGAGCTTCCTATTATGAAATCAGTGACCTGACTTTACGGATACTTTGTGGTATATGATAGGGAATATACTCTGCTCGGAAGTCAGAACTGGGATGCAGGCTTGGTCTGCTGAGGATGTGGCTTTTTTTCCTGCTTTCTTTCCTTTCCTCCATCTCTCTTGTAATCATTGTGCCATGAAAGAGGTGTTACCAGGGGTGGTTTTTCTCTTTTCATATTTTGGAAGGAGAGTTGAGACAATGTTGTGTTTTGATGATTTTTCTGGTGTGCCATGGGGACCCTGGAGCTCCTGCTTCACTGGCTGCTTCTGGTTGTGCTGACTTTGCTGCTGATAGCACTGGGGAAGAGCCCAGTGAAATCAGATGTGGGACTGGGAATGCCTTCATTTAGTGAGCCTTTATGCCCATATTTAATCTCTAACGGCCACCACTGGGCATGATCTCCTCCATGAAGTGCTACCATAGCTTGGTGCAAACCAGCACAAAGCTATGATGAGTCCTGGGGGTCTCCGACCCTTGGGGAGTGTCAGCCGTGCCCTTGTGCCTCTGGGACTGCACCTGCAGGAGGGAGGTGCTCCATGCTGCATATCATGGATGCAGCGGGCAGGAATTTGGGTTCCTGGGTCCTCAGTCTGGTTGGCAGCCCGTTGGCATGTACCCTACAGAACACGGGCTGTGCGTGGCTGTGCTGCCTGGGGGACTCTGAGCTGTGGCTCTGCAGCACCAGTGACAGCAAACAGCCCCCAGCAGCAAAGCTCAGCTGGCATGCAAGGGAAGTGTCCCTGGGGAGCTGGTGCCTGGTCCCACCAGAGTCCCCCGGTCCCTGCGGGCACTGGGGTGGGTTGTTTTCCACACGAGTGCACTGCTCTCGCTCTATTACATGGTCCCTTGCCTCTAAGCTTGAGTTATTGCCTACATGCATGGGTAGAGCCTTTGGAAAAAAGCTAAGCATGTAATTAAGAGAGTCAGTGTATTTTACGGGGATAGTGACTAAAGGAAACAGCTTTTCACTTTAGGATTTGTGAGCGCCTGTCAAAAGAGATTTGTGGTGGAGGGAGGTCAGTTGGGAAAAGAGCTGCTGCCGGAGGAACGCCGACTTCCCTCTCAAATGGGTGTAATTGTGTTCATTGGAATCACAACTTTTTACAGATGCCGTGCATATGGATGGGCTTGGTGTGCTCAGGGCACATGCTGCCTGTGCAGCAAATCCGAGACCAAAACCCCTGAAACCAAACCCACAGACCTTCCTGAGGAGAGGCAGAGTCACGCAGAGCCACAAGCTTTGGTACCAGCACTGACACTTGCTGTGAGAACAAATCTCCCCTGCCTGGAAGCCTGGGCTGGGAGCCTGGGGGGCTGCAGGAGAGCGAGATGTGCTGTGGCTTTAGCAGGTCAGGGCACAGCAGCATGGGGCACCTGGGGTCCAACAAATGGAGAAAGAGTAAGTGGGAAAGGCAGAGCATCATTGGTGATGTCTGTTCATGGCTGAGGGTGACCAGCAACACACACAGGAAATCTGACACCGTTCCCTGCTTGTCTCCTTGCACAAGGGGATCCATTGCTATTCCTGCTTCAGTCCCAGCATTGCCAATTCTGCTGGTATTTTTCTCTAAAATGCCCTGAGGTGTATTTAGGCTGATTTGATGTTGCTTCCATAGGGGAATGTCACACCAAAGGATGGCTGGAGAGCAGAGCCTGGTGTCTGCCAGCTGCTCCCAGTAGCCTGCTCTGGTTTAAGATCTGCTGGAACAACTCCTGGGTCTTGAGTTGGTTTTCAGAACCTTGCACTGATTTTCTCTCCTTCATGTGCATTAACAAGTGCTGTGAGGTTGTCAGGCCTTTCTATTTGCCTATAAACAAACAAACAAATTAGCTGATTTAGCAATGAAGGAGACAAAAGGTCCTTTTGTGAAAGCCACATGGAAACAAGCAGCAGTGGCTGGTTTAAATCAAAAGTGGTGTTTATTTTTGAGCAGATTTACTGACATTTATCTCCAGTGGCAGAGACATAGATTAATAAAGATACATGGATAAACAAAGACAAGGCAAAACGAAGGGTTTACTGAATACTTTGGAGGTTGTGCTCTGCAAATACCTAAAGTAGTGGCATATTAATGTATCCTACCTGTTTTCCAGTAAGTCATTAGTCGCTTAAGTGAAGTTGTTCATGCCAGTTTTCCCTTTCATTAAATATTCATGTTTACTAATGGAAATTGTCTTGACAAATTGGTCAAACTGATCAGCTTATGAATTTATGCTGTAGACTAAAAAAAGTTGTTTTAGAACTCCCAGTGAGCTAAAGTAATGCTTAAAACCATTAACACTTCATTGATTTTATAATTAAAAAATCCCTAGAATAAATAGAGCATCCTTTAAATGTAGCATGGCTGTTTATCTCGTTGCCTAGTATTAATATTCGCATTTTTTCCCTGAAAATATCCATGAACTTCTAAAGATGCTTTTTATTGCCAAGCCTTTAGGATTCACTCCCTTTAACTTTTAACTGGTGGCTGTTACTGTCACTGTCTTCAAGAGGCTCTTCATTTTTCATGTGTTACCCACCCCAGCACCAGGGGGATGCAGAGAATTTGGGTGGCAGCCAGGACCTGTCCTGGAGAACTGACCCAGCTCTGTGAGCTGTGTGTGAGGGGGTGGGGACTGACCAGGGTGATGAACTGCATTCACGGGTGAGAATCTGGCTCAGGACCGGGCAGTTGGATGACAGGATGAGATTGTGAAGGGGGAAGATGTGACCCCATGTTTTGCTGTGTCTCATCACTGCACGAGGGCAGCAGGGACAGGGAAGGAAAGGTCGAGATGGGACTCAACAAGCCAGACTGGGGGTGTGTGACGGGGACAGACCCTGTGCGCGATGGGCAGTGGGGCTGTGGGAAAATGAAGGATCCTGCCCTAAAAAGGCCCAAACCGACTCTTAATGACCCTTAGATAACAGTAGAAAATGTACCTGGAGCTTGGATGCCTCTGGGAGCCCCTGGGTGTGAGGGTACAGGTGTTCCATGGGGAATAATTTCACTGAGAAACCAACTGCTGGAGCTCAGGCAAAATTAACGTGGCCTGAGGCAGCAATAACAATCATTAATTAATGGATCTCTATCTCCTCAGAGCATGTATGTGTGGCCAAAGGCTTATGATAAAGTCAAATAGGGGTAATTTTTCACGGAGACTAATTTAGCCCATTAACCAATAGCCCATAACTAGTTTCACGGAAACTAACACTCAAATTCTCTGCCTCAAAGCTTGGCTGCTGGGGTGTCTCGAGGAGAGATAAGATTTTTTCAACAGAAACCACCGGTTTTTTCTTTATTTTTATTTTCAGCTTATATTCGTTTGATGATAATCACCCTGCTACTTAAGCAAAGCAAACAAAACCTTGAGACCCAGGCACTGTGGTGTTCTTGTGTCAGTGCACACTCAAACTTCACAGCTGTGCCTTGTGCTCCTTCCCTGTGCATGTGGCTGTGAGGATGACCTGCTCCTGTGGAACCAAAGGCTTCTGCTGAGGGGGGGGAACAGGGGCTGCCAGCTCAGCTGCTGGTGCTCTTCTTGTATTAAGCCTGGAATGACAATTTATTTTCTAGTCATCTGGAGCAAACATGCCCTTGTTAGCCTTGCTGGGTACCCCACCAGACCCAGGAGTGCACTGAAAGGAGCTGGAGAAGCACAAGCAGTGGGAGGGCAGAATGTGTGTAACTGGCTTGACATTTCTTGGGATAATGAGAGCTTCCTGTCACCTTGATATCGATCTGTTTTCTCTTCTAATTAGTTTTCATCTGACTATAAAATATATTCTAGTGGCAAACTCTTGGAGCAGCATCAAAGCCTTACCTGCCACAGGCTGTAACAAACCGTCACAGGAGTGTTTAAACAGCCCATTTGCTTTTAGGAGCCCAGGACTTGTTGGCAAATATGACCCATGTGAAACCCACTGCACCAGCTGTTCTGAGGGGATGTGTGTAACTCCAGCAAATCCACGTACCCCAGCTGCCCATATGGCCCTGAGATTAATATCTCAAATGGGCAGGAAACTGTTTCTGAAAAAGAATTTACTTTGATTCTATATAGCATGTGATTAGAGGACAAACCATTTTGCAGGAGATGTGCACAAATATTTTTTAAGGTGTGTTCCTGGGTATTTGATCAGATGGAAAACATGAACTTATTTTACTGCCATTTGATATTTTCTGAATTTTTTGTTTGTTTGTTTTCCATGTGAGTTACATTTTCCTTCAAACACTTCTATCTAGATTGGTTGATGGACATCTACTGGATGTTCACAGCTTTTCCAAAGTTGTTGACTCTGGCTATGTAACCTACCTAGGGGGGTTTCCAAGGCAAAAACCTCAAAATTAAGCCCAGCATTAGATTTTCATTTCTAGTACTTTATAACTGGGTTCATCAGGATTTAGTCTTTTTGATCAAGTCAGGAAGCTCAAGATCCCACAAGGCTCAATATGTTCTTACTAACCAAATGCTCATCGGTGTTCTATTCCTACACATCATTCATAATCCCGTGATTTGTCTTTGCTTCTGTCTTTCTACAGCTTTAGTTGATCTTTAGAGAAAGTGATTTGCTGAGCTTAGTTTAACAACAACAAGCATTAAATAAAATTTGCTCTGGATAGAAATGTGCCCCTCTTCAAAATCCAAGAAGATTTTATACAGATTTTCTCCTTTTTGCTGACATTTTCTTTTCAAAAGAAGGAAATTGTCCCTGGGAAAAGACTGGATAATCAAACCAGAGATTCCACACCTTGGAGGAGTCCACGGTAGGAAGCTGATGAGGTAGAATAGATGGCTCCTTAAAGCTGAGTGATGTGACCAAGTCAGGATGCTCATGGTCTGGGCTCTCCTGTTGTTGTTCTGTAATTTATGGTGACTTAAGTTACCTAAATTAGGCACTTCCCTCTCTACTGACCCCATAGGGACCTGAATGATGTCGACCTCCAACTGAGGAGGCTGTTTCAGAGATGACTGGTGGCTTGGTTTGCGTTGTTTGGCTAAAATACCCTTCCCTGCCAGTCCCCAGCAGCTCTAGGCTTGTCCTTGGCTCCCTGATAACACCCAGCAGTTGCTCCCTCCCCTCCTGGAGCTGCTCCACTGCTTCAAACTGGATCTGAACTGAAACATGGTGATCAGACAGCTCACGTCCTGCTCCCTTGAGTGCTTTCCCCTGGTGGCTATAAGAGTTAATGTATTTCAACATGATCAACATTTAACTTTAAATCTTAAAAAAAGAAAAAAAAAGCATCAGAGTACAGGGATAAGGAAGGGCGTATTTCTCTCTGGATTGAGCCACTAAATGTCAGAGTTATGTAAGGACTTCATCTGGAGTGAATCAGGATGAAAATGATATGAAATGTCTCAAATGCCATCTGCTTTCAATTCAGTCAGTGCATTGAGACCTTGAGAGAGGAGTTAGAGAACAAGATCTGGTCTGTGGCTGAGGAAGGGCCAGGGACACAGTGCCCTTGGAGGGGCTCAGCCTCATGTTCTTGAACCCAGCAGAACTGGCTCAGGGATGGCAGGATGTGATTCTCCCTGGGTTTTATTTCGTATTGTTTTGTTTTATTTCATTTGTTTGTTGTTTTTTTTTTGTCTTTTAAGATGATAAGATCATCTTTGTTTCCTAACAGCAGTTGGCAACCTGAGCAACCTGACCTAGTAGAATGTGACTGCAGGGGGATGGAATGAGATGAGATTTAAGGTCCCTTCGGCCACAAGCCATTCTGGGATTCTGTGATTTTTGTGGTGTTTAACAGTAGTTATATTTAACAGTAGTCATAATTTGAGTAATAGAGTTGCCAGAAACCCCTGGGTAGTTGCTCGAGTCTGAGCTGTGTAGGCAGTGTTGGTGCTTTTAGTACCAGCACGGAGGTAACTCAGGTTCCGGTGTACGACTCGCAGGGTGGTGACTGAGGGGTCACCCACTTGCAGCCCTCATGAAATAGTGTCTGAATCCGTGGCAGAAATGCTCTGTGCCACAGGGAATCAGCTTTATGGCTGGGGAGGGGTGGCACGTGCTCCAGCGCCCAGAGGAACGGCTGCCTCTCCCCGTGCTTAAGGATCATTATGCACTGCTCTTTCATCCAGCAGAACTTTTATGTCTCGCAAATTAAATTCCCGGGCAAAATAATTACATAGAAATGCTGCTGGGCTGTTATTCACAAGGGGCCAATTTTGTAGCCATTTGTTGGCATTTGAAAAGTCAAATTGTAACATATGCAACATATAGTTCAAAAACAGAACATGAAAGGCTCCAACCGAGTCAGCAGATGTAAATTTTGAAGAGAGCTGGACATCAGAGAAAAAAGAAATTATCCAAGTTAAGACGAATGAGCATTTTATTTCAGCTGTGCTTTGTGCCCCCGAGTGTCACTGGGTTCCTGGAGTCCTGTGCTCCATCCTGACAAGTGTTTTTCTGGATGTATTTTCCAGCTAGAATCCTGCCTGTGCAGCTAGTTTAGGAGCTGGGGCTCCCTTCCCTGCCCTTCCCAGGGGTGCAGCAGGATGCTCATCACCAGCCTTATGTCTCACTGTTCTATTTGATGGGTAATGAATGATCTTATACATGGTTTTATGTCTGTAAGGATCACAATTAGAAATCACATCATATTAAGAGCAGCAGTACCACTGTTTGGAGAACCAAGTAGTGTCTCCCTTGCAGCTTGAAGTTTCATGGGATTTTCCAGTAATCTGAATTGGTATTTTGAACAACCACCTGAGGAAAAACAATCAATGCCTTTCAGGTGAAAACAGTTTGGCCTCTGCTGTTCTTGTCATTTGGGAATGCCCAGAAAAGGCCTATTTAAACTATTCCACCTTGCTCTGTAAAGCTTCAGAAATACACAGGGAGCTGGCAAAATGTGCATGTCACTATTAATACTATATAATTTTATTAGTACTTGGGTGTATGATATACCCAGTGTGATAATTCTGCATGGCATTAGTAGTTTTTTCTGCATTAATACAGGGTGATTCCCCTGCATGCGACCTGCAGAACTAGCCAGGACTGGGACCCTCACACAATGTTCTGTTCCTGGTGGGTGGCAGCTTGGCCTTCATAGTCCCCTTGGGGCTTTTGTCAAGTTTCCCATGGAAACTCAGTGGTTTTTTTGCACCTGCAAACTTCTGGGTAGATGTTACACACCAGGATACTCCCCGACAGTGTGGTGAAAGTCACCCCTCTGGTTTAGCTGCCGTTCCTGCTGTTGGGACGTGCAGGAGTTTTAGTGGCACCGGATGTGTGGGATGCACAAGGATCTGGGGCTGTGGGATCCCCTGTGCCCCTGGTGAGGGTGCACCTGACTGTGGTCCTGGTCTGGAGGCATCTCCCATCCCAGTGCCCCCCAGAAGCACAGCGGCTCCCCCAGGCTGCTCCCCCCTCCCGCTTTTGCTGTGTGTAAACGAAGATTAAAGTCCTTGCCTCTCACCTGATGCTATCTCCCCATAAAGTTTCTGTTAACGGGAACCCCCCCCACACTCTTGTTTTCTCTGATGGTGCTCCTGGAAAAACAATCGATATAAACCCCGTCGTCTCTGCGTATGGCAGATGACTAATGAGCTGTAATTGCTCCTCAGCCCTACAGGAAGCTGACTTCAGGAGGAGTTGAGGATTATCCAGCTGTATGTCCCCGGGAGGTTGTTATTGTAGGAAATTAATTAGTTTAGACCTATTAGAAATATAGAGGGAGAGCTGAGGGTTGGTAGGGCAGAGATAGAGCAATGTGTTTGTTAAAAAATGCTAAAGACTGAGTGAAAGAGGTAATTTTAAGTTAAAATTGCTTCTTTCTCCTTTGGGGCTTTATTGTTCTGAAAATAAAATTCTATGTTGAAGTGCTTTAAGGCAAACAGCTTTATTCTCTTCTCTTCCTGAACATGGTGTGTGTAGGTGGAGATGCAGGTGACCTGAGTGCCATCCTGCTGAGTCCATCCAGGATGAACAGAGTCCTCTCCTGCCCCCCTCCCCAGCAGTGGCTGTGAGCTGCAGACACAGAGAGGAGAGGCCTGGCAGATCCCTCCACATCCCTCCGAATAATCACCCACCTCCAGCTGGTTTCAGCTCTGGAAACTTGCAGTGCAAGACAAATCTTTTGCATTCAGCGTCCCAGTGGATTTGCCCTCCATTGTATTTGTCCAGCCTCCTTTACTTTTTATTAATGTAAATCTAACTGTGCTTTCAGGTGGTTGAGATGGAATACATCAGTTTGTTGTGGTGTTGGATAACAAGCTCAGGGTGTAACTGAGTATACTGGTTTAAGAGTCAACCAGCAGGGGAAATGAACTCAACTCAAAGGAGAGACCACAAGTCAGAATAACAATTTATTAAAACAACACAGCAAGCACAATCATACAAACAAACAATTGGTCCTAACCCACAAAACCCACATGTACAACCCGGTACCCTGGGGCATGAACAAAGTGGTGTTCCCTGGGCCCCACTTGAGTCCAAAGTAAAGGGAGAGGGGAAAAACCTGCTGGTGGGAGAGCTGCTGCAGTCTGGTCAGAAGCGGTGATTGAAGTCCAGCTAAGGTTGAGAGCGACGAGCTGCAGTCCTCCTTCTGGGTCCCATGAGTGGTTGCAAAAGTTCTGAAACTCTAGGTTTATATATTCTCCAGTTCAGGCAGAGATGGTCAATCTTTCCCTCAGAGTGGGGAGTTCCATAAAAGGCTCAGAGCGGGGACTTCCATAAAGG
This sequence comes from Lepidothrix coronata, assembly GCF_001604755.1. Lineage (NCBI taxonomy): Eukaryota > Metazoa > Chordata > Aves > Passeriformes > Pipridae > Lepidothrix > Lepidothrix coronata. The sequence goes on from NW_016690280.1 coordinate 625,541, forward strand.
GTGTGAGGACAAGAGCATCCTCCTATCTCACAGGCCTCTTAACACCTAGTTTATAGCCTGAGGAGTCAGGCTCTATGGGCGGAGGGTGTGAATAGTCTATTGACAACAGTTTCTGGATAATGGCATGGAAGGCTATAGAATACACAGTTTTGGGTTACACCCATACCATGATGAACTGATCTCAGCTGTCCTAACTAGGACACTGAGTGAGGTTTTTCCTCGAGGCAGGAGCACTGTTATTCCCCAGGCTGGGCTTAGCTGCCGGGTGTTGTCAATGATAGAGAAATTTTGAAAGTATTTGTTGAATTTGCTTTGTTCTTGCAGACTGAACACAGGTGGGCCACCAGCACTTGGCTGTGTGTGGTCCTGCAGGATTTCGTGGGGCAGGCTGCTCCTTTTGGCTATGGAAAATGACCACAGTTGGCCAGAGAGGGCAGCGGCCACAGAAATCACTGGGACAGGAGCCCCTTCCCACTGGCACCTTTTCTGTACCCCATCCCTCCACCTGTAACACAGAGCGTGTTTTCTGCTCTTGAGTGAGAAAAACACCTCAAATGTAAGTTTAGATAAGTTATTAGAAGGAAATTCCTCCATGTAAGGGTGGTGAGGCCCTGGCACAGGTTGTCCAGAGAAGCTGTGGCTGTCTCATCCCTGGAAGTGTTCGAGGTCAGGTTGGATGGGGCTTGGAGTAACCTGGTCTAGTGGAAAGTGTCCCTGCAAGGGGTGGGAATAAGATGATATTTAAGATCTCTTCTGACCCAAACATTCTATGATTGGATGTTTTGCCTTACTAATGAAGGAGCATGAAGGAACATGGTGCTTCTGCTCATCCATGCAGATTGTTGGGGAAATAATGAAAAATATTATTCGTAATTATTTTTAAAGTGTGTGTATGTGTGACAGTGTATGTTCCCCAAGGAAAATGCTCTCCAAAATATTGAAACCCAGTGCTGCTGGTGAGTTTCCCATCACCATCCATCAGTCAAAATCTGCTCCCTGATGGGGGTCGTGCTGGTGGGTTTCCACTCTTCTTGAGGGAACTCCTGCTTTGAGGAAAATCCCACCCCCTGAAAAATGGTACAGCATTGCCAAAATATTTCTACCCTGCATTTCTCATTTTGGCCGAGGTCAAGGCCAGCACCATCATGTTTCTGTCTAGGCTGAGCAGTAACCTGGGCTTTCTCTCATCCTGTCCCTTGGTGGGTCCAGTCCCAGCCCACAGCTCTGCCTTGGGCACCCCACAAAGCTGAACAGGAGCTGAACCAAACGTGCTCCCCAGGGACCATCATCTCACCCTGCACACGGGAAGTGATCTACCTTCCAAGAGGGGCAAAGAAAGGAGATGGAAGCGGGATCCCACTGGCAGCAGCTGGTCAGTGAATCCAGCTCAGTTTTGTACTTTGTGGAAGCAACTTCCATTTTCATCCTTTAAATTATGAGGAGGAGAACTTGGGCAAATGCAAAATGTGGCTGGAGAGGGTGCCCAGGTCCCTGCTCTGAGTGCAATTGTGGCAAGAATAATAGGCTTTGGAGTTGTTTATGTTTCTGTAGGAGATTTAAGCAGCCCGCTCAGGAGGGGTTTATATTAGTGAAGGAGGGAGGTAGTCCCTGAAATGGATTTTCATGCTCAGAGCTTCCAAACACAAGCACTGTGCAGCTTTCTGTTTGTTTTGCAAATCCTTATCATCCCACAGTTATTGCTTGTGAAGTGGAGCAAAAAATGAAACCCAGTGAGAGCTGAATGGCAGGACTTTGGTTTCTCTTCTGGCTTAGCTGTTGTGTTCTGGAAAGACACACATGTGCCTCCAGAAGCCTCGGAAACGGGTATCTACACAGAGTAATTAGTTTGGAAGTTTAGCTTTCTAGGAGCTCAGTGTAGTGATGTCTGCTTCGTGTGAGTTGTTTACAGAGTCCTTGTTTCTTGGGGTCTTCAAAATGATTTTATATCTCAATATTTTATTTATGCAGTAACAGAATTATCATAGAAACACAAAATGGTTTGGGTTGGAAGGGACCTTAAAGCTCATCCAGTTCCAACCCCCTGCCCTGGGCAGGGACACCTTCCACTAGACCAAGTTGTTCCAAGCCCTGTCCAACCTGGCCTTGAGCACCTCCAGGGATGGGGCAGCCACAGCTTTTCAGGACAACCTCTGCCAGGGCCTCACCACCCTCACAGGGAAGAGTTTTTTTCCTAATATCCCATCTAACCCTGCACTCTCCTCTCTGTTTTTGATTCTCTTTGACTTATTTAAGGTGGAAGATAGAGAAGCAGAAGTCTACTGCTTATTAAATGTCACAACAAAGCTCACCTGGTAAAGCTGAACTGAGGGGTGGAAGGAGGGGGGGTTGATGTGTCAGTCGCTTGAACCTGCTGTCAAACACCCTTTATCTAATTGCTGTCAAAGAGCTGCAGCTGCTGTAGGCAGATTCTCAGGCTTAGGCACAAAAGGAAGCCTCTCATCCCCCTTGGCATGGGGGGTGGTGAGTTGTGTCCTGAGCTCCTGCATTCCATCCTGCAGCACGGCTGGTCTGGGCTCTGCTCATGTGACTGCTTTTGGGCACCTGAGTAGGGGAGGTTCGAGTTGTGTCCTTTTGTTCTGTGTGTGTGCAGCTGCACGAGAGGGCAGGGAAGAGCCTTTGCAGAGCCTGACCCGAGGTGCACTGAGAGACAGCTCCAGTCCTGAAACTGGGCATTCTAGTCATAAAAATAAAATAAAAGCGGAAATAGGAAAACACATATTCAAAGTGAACACTTGATCTGCAAGATTTTTAGTTTTCCTTTTTCCCAGAATGTGTATTTTGGTTTTGTTTCTTAGATGTGTTGCGTAGAACCATTTTGTGGGTAATTGAATCATAATACATAATAATAGGACAATTTTACCAGCAGTTTAAGCTCCACCATAGTGTCATTCTTGTCTGGAAATGTGCCTGAATGTTTTCCTCCCAGCTCTATTTATTGCATTCCACCCAGTTATGTGGTTTCTGCCTGCTCAGGGAACTATGTTCTTCCTTCAGCCTCGACTGATTCTCCTCTTCATGGCCATGAGGAGACACAGCACCACCAGGTTAAATTCTTCAAATACTCTGTATCAGACTTCCCAAATTGGGACATTCATATATGGACACTGCTTGGATGTTTGGAAAAAGATGAATTTAGCAGGAGAGAGAAGAGGGTTTCTACTCCCTCAGCTGACAAGGCTGCAGCCCTCATTAGGGAAAGAAGGAAGCTGAGATTCAGGTGCAATTCCAAAGCTCCAGTGTTTAGGAATGAGAAGGAAACACTAAATATTACCAGAAAAAGCCTTCCCAGCTCTGCTGACTTGGACTTGAGGGTTGGTTAAGTGTGTGTTTCTGGGAAGCTGTGGGTGGCACAGAGGAACCTTTGGGCTGACCAGGCCTGGTGCACTATTTCTCAATGGAATGCTCCTTTGCAGGACAAGGGGGATTTCTGGTTTTGCCAATAAAGGTTTCATTTGTCTAACAAAGGCAAAAAGATATTCTGTTTATAAAGCGACTCAAGGCATCCATGGAGTACATGTAAATTGGCTTGAAAGTAGGTCAGCATGGCTTTGCACAGCACAGTTTGATGTATTTGTGTGTGAATGCAGCTCCAGAACTGTAAGTGCTTACAGGGAGAGCGTTGTGCTGCACGGGCTCTTCGGCGTGATCGCTCGGCTTTAATCTCTTCAAGCTGGTGAGTCTGGGGAGAGCTTAATTAGAGTCAGTGGAAGTAATTCTGGAAAACACCGGTCTGTGGAATGCCTGGACTGCTCCTCGTGCTCTGGCCTGCCAGCCCACCTCCTCCTTGCCATATGCTTGCTGCTGGTTCCTTGCCTGATTGACAACAGCACCAGAAAGTTAACGAACTCTGGGAGGGATCCTCTGTGGGGGGGGTTAAGCTGAGCCTCAGCTCATGGTCACACGCTGTGGAGCACAGCCTGTGGGGGAGGCACTGGGCTGGGGAGCTCCTGGCGAGGGGCTCTGTGGGTCCACAAGACCCTCCTTGCAGGGACCCCGTGGCTGGAGTGGTTGTTGTGCTGGAGGTGCCCCACTGCCAGTTCCCCAGTTCCCTGTGCCCGCAGCCCTCTGACTGCAGTGTGGCCCCACTGGATGAAGGCTCTGCCCACCACACACAGTCCTGGAACAGCCATCTGCAGACAGTCCCATTCCACATTCAAGTCCTTTCTCAGTGCCAGGTCAATTATTGTTCACTGAGTTATGCAGTTACAGACAGCAAGGCTGAATGAAGAACGTTCACAGCCTGGTGTTCTCTGGCTTTGCATGTGGCTGCTGGTGCCCCAGGGAGACCTTGCTCAGCTCCAGGGCAGACTCAGGGGTCTGGCTGAGCCCTTGTCAGGGGGCTCTGCACATCCCCGGCCCCTTGTGCTCTTGGAGGGGAGAACATCCCACTCCAATGCTTTGCCAGCGTCACTCTCTGATCCCTGATGTTCTTGGTGTCTGGATTGTTGGTGGAGGTCCTTGAGCAAGACACAAGCTGGATGATGGGTCTGAGTGAGGGGATGGGAATGGGGAGGGGAATGCTGGTCCTGAGGGCAGGGGCTGGGAACAGCAGCACGGTGACAAGCAGGAGTTCAGGCATAGAAGGTTTTTCTTTCCCTCAGACAAGGAAAAGATGAAAGGTGCACAGGGATGAAAGACTGAGAAGAAGTGAGACTTCTCCAGCAGCAGCACTGTTCACACAAAGAGCCTCAGACAGAAAAGCCTCTTTGCCCGCCCCTTCTCCCTCTTCATCTGCCAACACCAGGCAGCAAATTACCCTGCTCTTTCGTATCACTGGTTATTGAGTGGTTGGGTAAGATGGAGTCAAATTATTTGCATGTTCAAAGAGAGAAGATAAAACTAGACTGCAGCATATTTTACGGCTTTTATAAAATGTTGATGTATGTTGTTGAAGTAGATGGAAAGGCACCACCAGTGCTCCAGGGCAGAGCTCCTCTCTGGGAACCTGCTGCTGAATTAATGTGAGCAAAGAGTCAGTAGAAAGCCGAAATGTGCAGTTAAAGTTGAAAAAATAAATGTTTTATATTTATATTTGGACTGCTGAGTAAGAAAGGCACCCGATAAAAGAAATCTGATTCTAGTGCAGCCTTAAGGTTGTATATTTAGCATTTATAACTCAAATTTGGGCAGTTGCTCATTAGAAACCAGGAGGACAAAGTCTCAGGAAAATGGGATGAGCAGGAAAGGGAAGGAAAACAAACACAGTTCAAACAGTGTGGAGGTTTGAATGTGCATGTGAATTTTTAAGCTAAAGTTTTAAATGTGTTTTTCAAAGGACAAGGTTCTGCTGTGGGACTGACACCTTCTTAGTCTTGTTGTCAGCTGTCAGCTGTAATTATTTCATGTGTCCATCTGCTCCAGGGCTGGTTTGTGCACAGACTGGGATGTCTGTGCACTGCGCTGCTCCTGTGCAAGAGCACGTCAGCCCTTCCAGCACAGTTACTTTGGACCTCGAGTTTGTCGAAGGGAGGAAAGCCAGGCATCGATAAAACAAATATCCCCATTTCCTCTGGATTAAGCACCCTAAATAAACTCCAGGTGAGGATTAAGGTTTCTTCCTGCCCCTTCTGCAGCAGGAGCAGTGGTTCCTGTCACTGCTGGCCAGGTCTGTCTTTGTGGGACTCCATGTTCTGCTGATGCCTGGCACTGGTGGGACCCTCCTGACCATCCCCTTGGGTTGTGGTGTGGGAAACAGGGACCTTCTGACCCAAAGGTGAAATGGCAGCAAGGTCAGGGTGTCCTGGCAGGGCAGTCCCACAGCTCCAGGCCATCCAGCTCTGGTCTGGCCCAAGGGTGATGGACCAAGCCCTTACCCACAGCTGCACATTAAAACTCCTGAACAAGTGAGCCTGGGTTCTGCTGTGGACTCAGCACTAATCTGTGAGATGTGCCATGGTTCTGGGTCTGGAATGACTCCTTTCATTAAAAACCTACCTCAAGATACCTTGGGGTTTTTTTTCCCCTTGTTTTATGAGTGAATTTGACATTTCTGGTTGATGTGCCTCAAGCTTCACTTGGGTTTTCGGGAATCAAATTCTTTTGTCCCTGTACAGCGATTCTATCATGTTAGTATTCAACATATCTGCCCTAGATTGCAGCTGGGTGCTTATGGTGATGTCAGGTAAGAGCTGCTTCACACCCTGCCAGTCTGGCAGGCGTTTGTGCTTCAAGCTGATCTCTGTCTGTAAAAGCTTCACTTCAAGGTTGTGTTCTGTAATATTGCTTTGTGCTTTGAGGGGCAGGTGCCTAACAGAGCTACCAAGATGATTAGAGGGATGGAGCACCTCTGCTATGAGGAAAGACAGAGAGAATTGGGATTATTCAGCCTGGAGAAGAGAAGCATTGAGGTGACCTAATTGTGGCCTTCCAGTACCTGAAGAGCTACAAGAAAGGTGGAGAGAGACTATTTACAAGGGCCTGAGGTGACAGGAGAAGGGGGAATGGCTTCTTTCTGCCAGAGAACAGGGTTAGATGGGATATTGGGAAGAAATTCTTCCCTGTGAGGGTGGTGAGGCTCTGGCACAGGTTGCCCAGAGGAGCTGTGGATACTCCAGTCCTGGAAGTGTTCAAGGCCAGGTTGGAGGGGGGTTGGAGCAACCTGGTCTAGTGAAAGGTGAACATATAAATATAATGTGAGTATATTGTCATTATACAGGCACTTATATGCAGTTGCTTGCCTGTACATACAAATGGATTGTATGATTATGTGTGCCTACAAATTTGAGACAGCTGCAACATGCTTGTTTCAGGAAAGAAGAACTGGAATTTAAATGCTGAAGAAAATATGCAAATGCCTTAAAAACAGGAAAAGCTCAAATTGCTTTGCAGGCTGAAAACAGCTGTGGAGCCCATGGTGCTTTGCTTACCCAGGCACACACAGGAGCCACCCAACCTGCTCTGCAGGAATTGTTAAGATAAATATCTCTTGGTTTTGTTTTCAGTTCTAAACTAACAGTCTCTCCATTTGCATATCTGAATTCTCCTGTGCTGTAGCAGGAATGTGGCTGCTGCTGTGGGAGGCTGGTGTGAATTGCTGAGGATCTGCCACATCGCATTATGCATTTTTGTTGTTGTTTTAATGAATAAATTCCAGAGAAGGCAATCAGTAATTAGCTGCAATATGGCGCGGTGTGGGAGCAGTGAGGAGATGTTAACTCGATCTGAAGGACCCATCTGTAGAACTTCCAGAACCGCAGCCCAGTCATCACCACACACTGGAGGGAACCTTTGGCAGCGTTTCAGTGTGTTATTTGCCAGAAAGGTTCCTTTGGAAGATAGGAGCGAATTGGAAGCATGGGGATTCACTGTGATAGGCCTGCCACAGGTAGGTAGCGTGGGGACAAGAAGCAGCTCAATATGTTGGAGTCTGGGGTTTGAATAGATGAAAAAAATTCTGAGCATATGCTAAACTATTCTCCACATGAATAACAGTTTCTAATTTGCTCGACACATCTCTAATCAACCTGGCAGCTTCTCTTCATAATTAACATCTTTATTTTGTTGCTTTCTAGAGGTGGAATGTCTGTCCTGGTTTGGAGGTCTCAGCCTCTTGGTTTCAGGCATGGGAAGCAGAGCCAAGCTCAGGTGTTGAGGGATAACCAGGAGAGCATCTTGTTATTGGAGAATGCTCCAGGGGACCAGGAGAGCATCCTATGATGGGAGGATGCTCTGAGGGACCAGGAGAGCATCCTGCTGGGGTGAACCAGGCCAGCAGGAAAGCTGGGCTTCCCTGGGGCGCATCCCCACCTTGCCTGTGCCAATGTGTGCTTGCACATGGAGTCAGCAATGGACAAGGAGAGTAAGTTATGTTTGGCTGATATGACAAGTGAAGCTCTGTTTGGAAAATGTGTGCTAAATAGAGACTGGGCCTTTTAGTGTGAGTATTACTGCTTGAGTATAAATTATTACTGGTTGATGCAGCTTGTAAAACTGCCCCATCTCAGCACTGTAGCACCACTAACACACATTGTGGTGTTTGGGCTCTTATGGTGAGGTGGGCAAGGGACCCTCAGGTATTGTGGCACCTTTGACAGCGAGCAGTTCTCCCTTGAGGGACATTTGTATGCACAGGCTGTCACATGTGGTCAGCTCTGAGACGTAGGAATGCAAACATGGCTTTTGTAAAAGCATTTCTGAGTGTATCATCATTATCCTTCTAAACGCAAATACATGTACTGCTCCTAGGTAATATATTTTAAACCTCATTTTCAGAGAGCAAAATGTCCTGAGGGGTCTGTTCCTTGTCCCTGGCAGCTTCTCTAGCCGAGAGGTGAGCCCTGGGTTCTGGTGCAGATGTGACTGGCCATGGGTGTGGGCGGTGGGCAGGTGAGTGCTGCCCCAGCATCTTGGGACACCAACGTGCTGGGACACCAGCCTGACTGATGGCTGGGACCTTCCCAGCTTTGGGAGTGGGCACATGAAGTTTCCCATGTGATCTTGAGGCCATTTAGCACATGGGGGGATCAGCAATTAGGAAAGAAACCGTGCCTCAAGTGCTGGGTTACCCTGCACTCCCATGGGTGGCAGAGCAATATTGAGCTTTGGGCTATAGAGCATCTCTGCCCCACAGCTCCTCCCAGTCCGTGCCCCTGGAATCCTGGCACAGCATCACACGGGAGTGTGAGCAGCGGGTGGTGATGCTCTGGCTGGAGCCCCCTGGCAGCAACTGCTTCCCAACAGGCACAGCCCTGACCCACCTTGTCGGAGACTGCAGCCACCCAGGGCAGAACTGGAGAGCTGATGTGCTGGGGGTGGGTGCAGCACAGGTGGAATTTCTGGGTGGGAACCCCCATCATCGGTGTACATCAGCCAGGAAGCAAACTTCCCACTTGCAGTCCCACCCCTGTGCTGCCTCACAGCAGAGGAACTGGCTGTGTGAATTATCCCCAGAATACAAAAGTTATTTTCCTCCCCCAGCTCCTCCTGCCTCCATGACCTAGTTACCGGCTCAGCACATGCAGGAAGCCATGGGAGGGAAAAACAGATTTCTATTTAATAAGAGAAGTTGATTACTATTTTAAGCCCCTTATCATGTAGAAGCATTTCAAGCTCAAACACCCCACTCATCTCTAACCGTGAGGTAACTACAAAGGCTTCTCCCTCCCCACCCTGCAGTTTGACAGTAGCGGAGTTTTGGGCAATTAAAATCCCTTTGTGTGTCTCCAGTGTACCTGTTGTAGTCGCTGTGTTCTCAGTATCTGTTCACACTTGAAACAGCAACTTATCTTGTTTGGAGGAGGCTTTATAGGTTGTTTTACCTAATTGGTGCGAGGTGAATATTTCAGATGGATAAATTTAATTAAATGAGAGCTGAGTTCTGTCTTGCTTTGGTAGAGAGGCAAGGAAAGTCCCAGTGCTGGTAACTTGTGCAGATAAAATGCAGGTTCTTTTTTCTGTGCTTTAGAAGGAAGCTGCAGCCTTTCCCTGAGCACTCCCTGGGCAGGTTACAAATATGCTGGAAATGCCAATTCTCAGCCTTAGAGGGTTGGGACGTGCATCTCCTGAATGCTCAGATGTGGGGAGGGTGTGTGGCGCTGCCATGGCTTTCGGGGACCCCAGTGCTGCCAGGGGGATGTGAGGGTTCTGCCACTGCTCTCTGAGGCTGGGCAGCAGCTTTCAGGCTGCCCTGAGGAGTGTAGGGAAGGAGCTGAGGTGAGGGCTGGGGTCCTTTGGGACTAAGGGACTAAAATTTTGGAGGTCTTGCTTAGGCAGAGCTCCTAGACCTGCCCCAGTTCTAGCCCTTTTCTGAAAGCTGTGCAAATTGAGCTTGGTCTTCAGTTAAAGGTGAGTGCAGAGTTCTTCCTTCCCTGGGACTTCAGCACATGTGTACAATGTGACCAATGCTTCAGTTCTTGATTAAAGGAGATATATTTTATATTCAAGTACTCCCAGATAGCAGGGCCTTTACTGAGTTACGCAAGGGCTTAGGCTGGAGTAAAACTTCAGATCCAGGCAGTTTGCACGGTGCAAACCGAGACCACCAGGGGTCTGGGGAGCCCTGAGAGCAGCTCTGATGTTGCAGATCATTCTCCACCTTTTTGCCCACCTTGTCTTTGAGTGGCAAATCAGACCTAGAAGGGAGGAAAGTGCACTTTATTTTTTTCCTCTGAGTACTTAAAAAAAGCTCATCGGCTGATGGCTGTATTGCCACGGGACAACTGGAGTGTGTGGTAGCTTGGCTGAGGGTTGATCCCCTCTGAAGGTAGTAAGGATGAGCACCCACGGGCTCCAGTTGAGCTCAGCTCCCTCCTGGGGAACAGCCCCCCAGGTGGGCAGTGCTGAACCCCTGCACAGCTGCAGAACCCGAGTTCTGGGGGAGTGCTCTGATGGATCCAGTGGCAGCCCCGTGACCTGGAGATGCTGTCTCAGGGACAGGCAGCAGCCAGTGACTGGGCACAGGGAGCCCAAACTGCAGCTGTGGTGCAATTTGAATAGAGAACCTGTACAAAGAAAACTGGGGAAAGGCCCCTCAGACCCACAGCGCTGCTCCCGTTGCCTTTCGTTCTTCCCAGAGAAGCAAAGAAATTTCCAGTTGCTCTTACTTTCCCGAGGGTACTGCTGCGGATATTTACGACTGAAAAAACATGTTCTGCCCTACAACCTCTATTTGTGTTTTGTTCTTTCCAGCAGCTGCACATCTGTTCCATCAGCAGTCACTCCCTGTGGAGCAGAGAGCAGAGCGATGCCGCTGTGTCTGGCCAGAGATGGACAGCAGGACCGTGGACCAGGAGAAGGTAGACTGTGTTTTTGGCATGGTGTCACTGACAGGGATGGCTTGAGAGCTAGAACGCAGTGTACAAAATATGCCAAGGAATGAAATGCTTTTGTTCATTTTTCAGTGCTCCCACGCATTACTTGGGATGAAATCTCTCCAACCCCCCTCCATAGAACCATGTAGGGGGTACCCCCTCACCCCAGCAGCTCTCTCTGCAGAGGCTCTCCTTTGGGAGCAGCATAAGGCAGGAACCTCTGCCTGGAGAAAAGGGTTCTGTGCATCTGCCAGTGTGTGACACACTCAGCAAGTGACAGCAGGAACGGTTGGGATGCATTTGGCATTTCCTGATGTGCTTTGAAAGCTGTGTACAAATTCAAATCAGAGAAAGCAACAGGCCCAGGTGCACGGTACTAATTTTATATTACAATTTCATTCAGATAAATTACTCCTGTGAGTTCCTAATAAAAGCAGATGGTGGCTTATTTCAGAATTAGTGAACAATTCTGATAACAGGAGCAGCTATTTTTAGTTTCATGTTATTCCAGTTCAGCCTCACATCAAATTGTACTAAACTTGGAGGATACAAATAGGATCCATGGGTATTCATTTGCTTCGAAGCACTCCAAAGCCATCTCCTCTGCTTGGCAGGGTGGGTGGGATGAGGGGGTGGCTGGGGACAGGTTATTTGTCAAGTCTCAAGCGCACTTGTCATTTGGTGTGCTTGTAACTGCTGTGGAAACGTTAATTAGGGGAGTGAGCTCTAGCCAAGTGACAAGCACAAAAAAAGGCCACCAAGGACATGGGTTAAGGAGCCTTCCCTGCAGGAAACGCCTCCCACTACTGGAGCAGTGGGTTAGGTGTGCAGGAGGGTGAGTGGCAGCCCCAGGGCTGGGAGGAGTCAGTGGGACAGACGATCTCTGTGGAAGGAGATGAGCTGTTCCCTGTGTGTCAGCACTGTCCTTTGGACATGGCGGAAGCTGGAGCTGAAGGAGGAAACCCGAGAGGTTGAGGGATGGGTCCTGTGTCAGGAGGGATGGATGCTCAGAGGCACGGCACTGTCCGTCCCGTGTCCTTCCCAGTTGTCTTTGTTACAAAATCATGGAATGGTTTGTGTTGAAAGGGAACTTAAAGCTCATCTCATTCCACCCCCCTGCCATGGGCAGGGACACCTTCCACTATCCCAGGTTGCTCCAAGCCCCGTCCAACCTGGCTTTGAACATTTCCAGGGATGGGGCCATAGTTTCTCTGGGCAACCTGTACCAGAGCCTTACCACCCCCACAGAGAAGAATTTCTTCCCAATGTCTGATCTAACCCTGCCCTCTGGCAGCATGAAGCCATCCCCCTTTGTCCTTCCAATATATTCAACATATATTTGAATTTATTCCCATGCAATGTGAAGCCTTTCCAAGGGGAGTTCTCTGTGAGTGGTGGGATCTGAGGTACTGTGTGGGAAGCTTATCTAATGAAGTCCTGAGCTATTCTAGACTAGAGCAGCGTTTTGGAAACTTCATTTCATCATTTCAACAGTAACCATTTGGAATTATATTACAGAAAGTTTCATTTTCTCCCAAGGCAACTTAAGTGAGGGGAAATGCAATGTAAACACAGAAAACCCCAGGTTTTCCCCCCTAGTTTAAAACACAGAGAATAAGCTTTCTAATGATTATTGAGTTTTGTAAGGTTTTCATTTCACTGACACCCTTTTCCAAAATTTTGAATTTTATCGACTAATAGTTGCCTTGATATTAAGGGTGCTGCTACAAACAATTTAATCTATTTCTACCAATTTTTGTCTTTGTGGAAAAAGTTTTATTTCAGCTCTCATTATCTGAAAGTGATTTGCAGAAAAAGTGCTATTAGGAAAATGAGGCTCGTGGCACTTGGGGTGAGCTGAGCGTGCTGTTAAGCAAATCAGAAATTAGTGTAAATTTCTTTCATTTGACTTCATTTGCTGCAGATCAAGTTTGATACTAATGATAAAAACTCGATCAAGCTTTTAAATGTATTGAGGAGTTTCTGTGCAATAAAACTGGAGTGGCAAGAGAAAACTTTGGCTATTTTATTTTTCTGATCTAAATTGGAATAACTTTAATAGTTCTATTATCTATGCAGTCTTGTCTGAGAAGAAATATGTGAAGCTACTGCTGACTAGCACAATAGCAACAAATAAAAAATGCAGAAGGAGGAGAGTAAAAACTTTAGGAAGATATGAGACCCCCGAGAATGTTCCTGAGGAGCTGCTACTTGGAGGTTCCCTCAGAGGGGTTTGGTTGCAGCAGTAACCTCCATCAGAACACTTTTGCCTCAGAAACCAAGGTTTATGTTGGCAAGGTAAATGATCATATTCTATTTTCTCAAAAGCCTTTCAGTTCTGCTGTGTTAAGCCAGGAGTAAGCCCTGATAGATGTGTTGAACAGTGCTGCCCCAGCTGCACTCTCTTCACCCAAAATCAGCCAAAGTGACAGCAGGTTCATATGACATCTGGTTTATCTGATGAGGTCCTAAATATCTTGAATGCTCTGGAAACATACTGGGGGGTTCTGAGGAGCTGCTGAGAAGCCTGGTGATTTCAGCAGGAGGGTGAGTACTTCAGAGATACATGGATGAGTAGTGCTAAAGTCCCAAATCACTCCTACAGCTGGACCTGAGAGAAGGGGAGTCTGTGTGGGAGGTGAGACAGGACATGTGGTTCAGAATGGGCTGAAAGTGAAGCAGAAGACAAAGTTCATGTTCATTATCTCCTCACCCAGGACAGTCTAGTGCTGAAGGCTTGCTTCACCTTAGTTTCCTTCCCATCCTCTCACTGGATGTGATCAAACAGGAATTCTTCCATTTCCTCCCTCAGTGCATAACAAAATGTACTTTGATTTGAGAATGGGATGCAATTTTAACTAGAATAGTGGAAAGCATGTCACTCGTTTAACAGTTGTAAAATTAGAAGGAAAGAAAACCCCTAAGAGACAAGAAAATAGCTGCTATTAAAGTGATAGAATAATCTTACTCCGCAATGGTATTCTGCAGTTGAAGCAGCTCTCTGTAGCCGGTGTCTGTCAAACCCCATCAGGATAGAAGGTGACATTATGAAGTCTCCAGATATATTTTCATGTCATTTAGCTGATTTGTGTCATTTGATAAATTGCATGTTTGTAAAATCAATGTTCCTCACTGCGTGTATTCTTGTGCTTTGGCAGTGTCGCAGTTCTGTGCTGGAGACAACAGCAGTGATTTGTAAGAGCTGTCACTTCATGAGATCTTACCCCCTTCTGGTAAAAGCCCTTGTTCATTGTCCAGCAGACCTGATATAACAATTCATGAGATCCATGAAGGTACATAAGGTGAGTCTTTAATTTTGCTTAATAACATCTCAGTTATTTTTTTAAATGTGAAATAAGAAGGAGAATGAAATCTCAGTGAGGGGTGAAGGCACAGGCTCTTGTTTTCTGGCTTGCAGCACTTGGAACAGGGAAGGTGTATTAGTTCTTGGTGTGATGGGCAGAGCTCAGCCCCAGAGTGCTTCAGCTGAGCAGGTCCCAGGTGAGAGGACCCAGCCCCTGCCCTCCAGCCCAGCCTTCCCACAGTGCTCCCCATGTCCTCCTGAGGCTGAGGATGGGTTGGGTTGAACTAGTAGGTCCAGGGAATATTCAGCAGTGGTGAGATGGACCCACAGCTGTTGGGTGCTGGGATGAGCTCTGGAATTGGGTTTGCAGGAGGGACCCTGTGTTTGTGCCAGGCTCTCCAGTGCAGTGGTAAGTGGGCATTTAGGCATTGGCAGATGAATGCCATAACTAATCCTGTGAAGGTTTAGATAAGCTTGTCAGATAAACTGGCTTGGAGAGGAACTTTTAACAGTTCTTTTTGAGCTCCAAATGCAAAGTTCAATGGCTTTTCTGATGACCCAGCATAATGCCTGACTTGTTTAGTAAAAAAATCCCCATAACAATGAAGCTTAAAAGCAAATTCCTAAAGACTTGTATCAAGTATTGTGGTTTTGATCACAGATAACATGTATTAAGTAATAATAGTGTGCAGCTTTGGGCTGGCTAATTTTCAACACATCAGTGATGGATGAAGGATTTTAACAGCATCACTTGAGCTATGCTGCATAGTCAAGACCACATCTACTGAAGTAAAAACCCATCCATTTAAATAGTCCAAATGAATAGATTTGGTCCCTCATTGTAATTTAACTCAAGTTTTCAAATGTGTCTTTGTTATTCCAAAAAGGGAGAACAGTATGAATAACTCCGAAATGTGACATTGCATAATTAAACATATTTCTGGCTGTATCCATCTATCTAGCTGTCTATCAAACCCCGCAGCTTTCCTTCCCTGGAACAGCAGAAGGCTGGCAGTGCTTTCCACGCCAACGTGTTGGAAACCTTGGCTGGTCCCCTGCGATCGTAAGCTGGTGGGTGGGAGGGAAGGCACAACAAATTTGGTACTGTGGCTTTACTGCCAGAGAACTAAAGAAGATGAAGTTTGTCAGCCCACTTTTGGGGAGAATAACCTAAAGATATTTAGAAAAAGTGAATTAAAATTCATCATCCTGACCTGACTCTTGCAGGGAGGCGTTTCCCATCCCTACAGCCAAGCTCTCCCATCGGCTGTTGGATCTGGAGTATCAAGGGTATAAATCAAATCCATGTGATGAAGGCAAATCACACGGGAAACACAGACTTTCAGAGAGATTTTAATGGTAGGTTAAATTCTGCTTCTGAGACTGAGAGTTGAAAGAAAGTACAATGTAATTCTGGATTACAGGTGTTGAGTGCTGAGCAATTGCAGTTGTCTCTCCATGTTCATCCCTTGTCACTGTCTACTGGGGCCCTGCTCACCACACCAGGTCTGGGGAGATGGCGATAATTCAAGGAGCAGATAAAAATGGGTAAAGCTGGGATAGGATTTATGAGGACATATAAAAGAATTAAGTATGTACTGCCTGGCTAAACAAAAACTTAAAGGGAAGTACAACTCTTTATGAGCATTTCAGGGCTACAAATACCAAGGACTGGAAGGTCCATTCAGCACGTCCCAGGCAGAATTGCTGAGAGTGACACGATGATACTCAGAAAAAGTCAATTTTCAAATGCTGGTGATGTCATGTGATCAGGTTTATTTATAAGGGAAAACTAAACTCTAACAGTATGGAGATGACAGGGATATCTGAGATCTGTGAAGACCATTTTTAGTCTTTGGTTTCTCAATTCCCAGAGTCCTTCAATGGAGACCGTGCACACCGTGCAGAAAGGTGGACAGCTCTCCCTTCCCTGCCAGCACAGGAATTCTGAGTTAGATCCACCTGCACAAGGACTCCAGCAATGGAGACCAGACTGAAAGGTTGTAGTGGATTTAGTCTGATTTTTGTCTGAAGCCAGTCTGATTTTTCATTGAATTCCAAGGCTCTTGAGTTAAACCGCTTGTGAGAACCTCCCTTAACTCAACAGCAGCAGCAGTTTGGATTTTTACCCTCTCTCTTTCCTTAAATCTCTTCCTGCCCACAGAGGAGCCTTGCTGCACTTCTCCCGAGGACCCTTCTCATGTATCCAGGCCATTGCTGGTGCTGAGACCCTACTCTGAGTGCCCAGATATGCTGTAGGATGTGGATAGGTGCCCCAGCATCGCCCTCCCTGTGGGCAGGAGCAGTGTCCTGGCTGCCAGCCTGGGCCTGGGGAATGGCTGGGCAAGAAAAGATCTGTGCTGTGAGAGAAGGGGCTGGGGGGTCAGAATGAGGTTTCTGCTGGAAACAGCTCTACACAGCTGATTTTTTAGGTATTTCTGTTTTCTTTACAAAAAAGAAGCTCCAGGTAGCGATCCTGCATCTGACAATTATCAGTTAAATGACTTCGGTTCCAGGGTTTTGGTGCCATTTTTCCTGAGCTGCCTGTAAAATGGACGGTGAATCTTTTCATGCCCAGCTCGAGGTGCTGAGATCCAAATCTGTTCTGGAAATAGTCTCTCTGACAGCCCTTTTATTGGCGATGGAGCTGTTTAAATGAGAAGCCTGTGCAGGAGATGAACCGGCTGCCACGCGTGATGCCAAGCGGGAGCTGATGGATTCTGCACGGACAACCAGGTGACCCCTCTGCCATCCACCCTCATTATCCTCCTGTCAGATGTTCAATTAGAGTGACAGGGTCCCAAATTCCCAAAGATCTCTGTTTAGTCTTAGAAGATTAAAGGGTGGCAACTATTTTCAATATGATTATCATCATTATCTCTGGGAGATTTTATACTTCAGAAGTCAAAGTCATAATAGCCCAGCTCACTGCAATTATTTGCAAATTGCCTTAATGTATTTTCCAAAAGCTCTTTTGGCACTTTGCAATTTATTTATTTGCTAAGCCAATAACACATTAAAATGCTAAAATGTCTCAGAATCTCTGTGAAGCCTGTCTGGTGGGAACTTGCATGGACTTTGCCAGCATCCCCTTCACCCACCAGTAACCCCATCCTTTTTTTTGTTTGTTAAAATACCACTTGGTTCTCTCTCTGGTAACAAAACTTGAAGGATTCCTTTTTTTTTGTTGTTGTTGAAATTGAAGGGAATTTGTTAATGTTACATTAGCTCCCTATGCTGATGGAAATGCTGGTGAAAACATAGACTTTAACCAACATAAGAAAATATTCAGACACACGCAAAACTGCTCAGTTTCTCAAAAAATGCAATTTTTTTTCTAGGTGTGTGTTTTAAAGTGGAATTCTCCATGTGCCAAGGAATGGAAGTAGCCCACCATCACCAAGCAGTGTAGGGGTGACTCTCCAGTGGGCTCCAGTTTCTCTCTTGCAGAAGCCAAGGATCTCAGGAGAGCGACCTGGGTGGTTTTGGGCAGAGTTGGTGAATGCGGCTGTTTGGATCCCAGCCACATCTATTCCCTTTATTCTCGTTCTTAATGGTGAGTGGAGAGTAAGGGACAATGTGCCCTGTGCATTAAATTGAAACTAACCCAAATAGCTTCTAAAACACGCTCAGCCAATTGTTCAAGAGTAATTTACAGACCAAGAGTTACGGTGCAATAATTGTGAATAATGAGGAAACCACGACAAAAATGGTAAATAGCTTGCAGACATTTTAGGAACAGAAAATGAGGCTAAATTCATTGAATAAATTAATTGCTATGGATTATTCTCTCGGCTTTAATCTGCTGCCTGCTGAAAAAAGTCTGTGCAAATGGCAAAGCTGTTCCACAGCTTTTGTTTAGAAATGGGACTGCTTCATACTGAATAGAAGAGAGGCTGAAAGGGGGTTTGCTGTGTTATAATAGGGTATCTTGCTTGTAACACAATTTTCACCTTCATAGTTTTACCTGCCCTTTGGGATGGGGCAGTTTTATAATCCTGTTTTATTAGTGAGCAGCAGATGGAGAGCCTGCAGGGAGGAGAGGTGGTTTTTCCCCAAGGCCACACATTGACTCTTTGGCAGAATCCAAGTTGGAGCTTGGGATTTAGCAGTCCCTGGCTGATGCTTGTGATATTTTTCTGTTTGAAGACTTCTCCTTCCTGCAAAAACATCCATACTGGGGGAATGAACAAAACAACCCTGAGCAGATTTGAGGCTTCACCAGTGAAAACGTAGAGAAAAGGAAGAAATGAGGAGCCACATCCCCAGCCTATTTTAGAAGATCAGTTCTAGTAAAGAGGAATTATATTTTAAGAACTGGACAGATTGTCTCAGATTTACTATCTTAGAGGACAGCAGTGAAGGTGAACCATTTTTCTGTCAGGATTATGATTATCTGACAGGGTCTTACTGTTCCAGGAGAAATGACCCTGATTTAGAAAAGATCTGTTCATTTGTAAGCAGCTGTTGCTTTTTAATAGCACAGCACTTTCTTACTGCTATTAGTAGTAATAAAAATAAAACTAAGGCCCATGTCTTTACTTGCATGAAATTTGTTATATAAAATGAAACTTGGAGAGCCTTGTAGATCAATCCTGGGATTTTATAAGCTGCTATTGGTGATTTATGTGGATGTGAGGCCACAAAACCCTCCCAGGTTGTGTGCACAAGCTGTTTGTCAGGTCTTAGCTCCTTGCAGCCTTTTCCTCCCGCCTTGAGCTGGCGTGGCCTCATGCCTGAACGGGGCATCCTTGAGCTGGAAGTGTCTGGTGACAGCTTAGGACAAGCTCTTTGCTCTTAATGGGGCTCAGAGTAGTGCGACTTGGCTCAGATTTGTGCACTGTGAAGCCAATCCTTTGAGGAAGCTTTAGTGTTTCTCCCCGTGCTGGGTCTGCCATCCCCTCGTGCTGTGATTTAGAGCCGAGCACTCCCTGCACAGTGGCACTATACAAATCCATAAGTCCTTCCCCGTTTAGCTCCCAGTCCAAAGTGAGCTGTAGTGCAGCTGCTGGCAGAGCTGTGAGGCCAAGCTGCTGCCAGGGAGTTTTGCTGAGCGGAGCACATCTCCCACATCTGGCTTTCAGTTTATCAAAATAGATTTTTCCCCTCCATTTGATAAAGTTTAATAGAGCAGAACAAAACTCCAACTGTTAACATTAACCATAAAGTGAGACGCAGGGAGGTGCAGTTACCCCAGGCACGGGGAGCTCACCAGAGGAACCCGAGCTCTCTCTGTGCCCTGATTTGCTGCCTGGTGACAGGAGGAAGGGGCTCCACACCCCACTGATGCCCAACACACTCTGACCCCGGGGGGTGGGAAGCCTGTCATGCGAGGAGCACATCCCGTGCTCTGCACGTGTGCAGGCGTTGGGGTTGGTTTGCTGTTACCAGAGACTCTTCAGTCTCCTTTGCTTTTTCAAACATGAACTGAGAATCAAAATTTCTGCCTTCCGTTGAAACGACACCAACATAAAGATATCAAAAATACGTGTCTTTTCCGGATGTGCCTGAAGCCATAAAATGGTTTGTATACAAGATCAAAATAAATAAATCAGAATCCTTTTTTCCACATTTGGGAAGGTTAAGGCTCCATCAGCAATGGCAGCGACATTTTTGCTCCATTTTGCAGACATAATGTCACTCTTTTATTTTAATATACAATGTAGTTCTCCCTAAATTACATTTTCTTCTTTTAATTTATTTGCATGCAAACGATGGCATGGCATAAATCATCTTGTGGAGGTTGCTGGGTTATTTGCATTTCAGAGGTTGGTTTTAACATTGTATTAGAAAGGAATTTGCAACTGAGAAGCTCTGGGAGGCATTAACTTGCTGTGAATGGTGGTTCTCCAAAGGTGATGAATGACGTTCATTTGGCTTAGGACAAACAGCCTCAAGTTTGTGTCTTTCTAAAAAAACTTGTCAGAGGCAAAGACTGAAAGCCAGTGAGTGATGCTTTCATCTCAGGAATTAATTTCTCTTGGAAAAGCAGCACATTGGGATGAGCATTTGGTCCCTGAAGCCAGGCTGCTCGGCACTGTTCCTGCAGTGAACATCTGCCCTGGGGAGGTCGGGTCACTCACTCTCTGCCTTGCCAAAAAGGAGGTGGTTGAAGAAGTTCATGGCCTGGAGTGTGGTTTGAGGAGCTGCTCCAGAGAGGAGGACCCTCATGGGGGTCTTGCCAGTGTTGCTGCCTGTGCTTGGTGCTGTTCTTCATTACAGCACTTGTTTAATGGCACCTGACAGAGGGCAACTGGAAGCCTGGAAGGCTTTGATGAGTCTTCAGATGTCTATTTTCTGCTAAGAAATGTGATGAGAGGCTGTATCTTAAATTCAATACAGCATGGAATGCACAGGGAATGAAACAGCGGAGTAAAACACATTTTATTAGCGATGAACTGAGACTGCACATGAAAGAACTCTTTAAATATCTGACATGTTAAATGCATTATGTTCCCTTCAGGAGAGAAGGAGTCAAAGGGACGGGGATGATGAACTGTGCTCATTAACCTGACTTGGTGGAGATGAGAGTGGTATTGACGCCGAGGCTGTGCAGACTCAAACACGTTTACTGCCGGCATGGAATTGGAGCCCTGCTCTGGCAAAATACGGAATTGTTTCCCCCATTAATGCAAGGTCTGCAGGTGAGCATAGGTCAGGAGCTGAAAGCAAAGCAGTGAAACACACCCTCAGCAGTGGGGGCTGGAGAGCATCAAAGCCAGCCTTGCTGCAAGGTACCTGCTGAATTCATGAGTGACAGGGACCTGCTGGGGGAGCAAGTCCATCTGCTGTTGTACAGGCACGTATCCACAGCTCTCTAAAAATGCAGAGAATTTGCTTATTGCTTCATTGTCAGAGAATCCCAGAATGGTTTGGGTTGGAAGGGACCTTAAAGATCAATTTTTTCCATCCCCCTGCCGTGAGCAGGGACACCTTCCTCTAGACCAGGTTGCTCCAAGTCCTGTCCAGCCTGGTCTTGAACATTTCCAGGATAGGGCAGCCACAGCTTCTTTGGGCAACCAGTGACTCATTTGGTTTTATTGTGTATCAAAGGATTTCACGTTGGAGAGGTCTGTTAGAGGGAGTGTCATTGCCCATTCCAAGCAAGACCAGGCATATTACACTCAAAGCTGCAGGAACTCAACAGTGTCTGAATACACCGGATTTTGAAATTGGTTGAAGACAAACCTGAACACAGTGAGTACTAATGTCAAAACCATCTGCCCATATGCTCAGCGAGGTGCAGAACAATATAGCTCACCCTATAAACCAGTGCCCATCTCTGTTCTGCCATAGCCATGTAGTTCATGGGTTATCTTAGAGCATTCACAGAGATGCAGGTGTTATTTTCCTGTTTTTCTAGCTTATTTTCAAGGTAGAATTAATATTCACTGAATTGACGTAGATACATTTTTGTACTTTCTGCTGCCTGGGGCTATTGCACTTCAGTCTTTGATCTGATCAGCTCTTGCAAACTCAGCTGGTTGCAGGTTGGCCAGCAGCTGGATGACAGTTCATAGGAATTTCATGTTGCTGTGAGGAATTGTTTGTGACTGAAGATGGCACTTTCTGCAATGAGTCAATTCTGAACAAATACCCCAGTGTGGAGCCAGGGAATGCCACCAGCTCCATCCGCGGGGGCTGCATAAAACGCAGCCGAAGGATCTGATTTCCGACGGCTGCAGAATGGATGTCCTGGCCAACATCAAATGTGGGGTCAATCCTGCACTCAGATCTCCCAGAGAATCTGTTGTTTTCTCTCTCTCCTGTCCTGTCCCTGGGGTTTGCTGTGTGTGGCTGCAGCATTCCAGAGGGGGACTAAGAAGGAGACGGGAAGCCAACAGTTACTTCTGTGGACGTCCAGTGAGTGTGCATGGTGGAGCAGGTACTCACCAGATAACCATATAAATCTCTGTTTAACTCCCACTGGAAAAGTGGCACAATGAAACTCGACTTTGTAGGAAATAGGAAATTTACAATGATTATTTGAAGTATGAATATGAGTATATTTTAATCTAGTGCAATGACAAAGGGGTTGTCATCCACCTAGTTTCACCTTTTCTATTTGCACTAAACTGTGAAGTTGCTTCAAAGTCATCTGCCTCTAGGTTGTACTTAGAAGTGTATTGAAAGGAAGAACTTACAGCTTACAAGATGCAGTATTTATTAGGGAAGGAATTCTCCCCTGTGAGGGTGGAGAGGCCCTGGCACAGGTTGCCCAGAGAAGCTGTGGTTCCCCCATCCCCGGAAGTGTTCAAGGCCGGCTTGATGGGGCTTGAAGCAACCTGGGATAGGGGAAGATGTCCCTGCCCATGGCAGGGGAGGGTGAAATGGGATGAGCTTTAAGGTCCCCTCCAACCCAAACCATTCTACAGTTCTGTCATTTCAGTCTCCTTCCAGTCAACCCTGAAAGGACTTGGGTTTGGCTTCATGCCTGTTTAGCAACGGTATAGCTAAGGAATTGCCAAACTAGAGTTTAGCTGCTTGGACTGAAAGGAGCTGAACACCATGTTCTGTAGAATCCTCCCTCTCTGGAGAGGGGGTGTTATGCACCTCAGCACAGAGGTGCTGGGGGCTGGATCCCTGAGCAGGTTGGAGAGAGACGTGGGAGTGCCCATCCCAGGGGAGCACCCTCCTGTGCCAGGAGGTGTCCATGTGTTAACGTGGGAAGGAACTGTGTAGAGCTGGCCATGGGTGTTAAAGCTTTGTGGGACTCTTCCTGCAGCGCTCTGCAGGTGTTGTCTCGTTTGCCATTAGCAAGTGACCCGGTAATCACATTGCCTGGCAATCACTCACGTGAGCAATCCATTGGCATCAGTGAGACTAGAGCTGCATCGTTGTAATTTAGCAAATAACTATCGAGTCTTTTAGTGTGGAAATGTTTCTAATTGATGTGGAAATGGAAGGCGTTTCTCCTCATTCATTAAAGGAAACATGGTGTGAATTATCACTTACTTAACATATGCAGAAAAAGGCAGACTTTAAGCAGCATAAGTTCCAGTAAAAAGAAAGAATCTTTGCGTGAGCACACAGATTTTTCCCTATTTTCAGCTTAATGAAATGCCGGGCGCCTGAAATATCTGTGAGGCTTGAAAGTGGTACTGGTTGCCTGAAGAAAACTTGGGGGTTGTTTTTAGAGCTTTTAAAACAGTTTAATACTGCTTTCTGTTTATTTGGCTGTCTTCAATATCAGCTGGCGTAGAGCAGAGTGGGGTGACAGTGAAACCGTGTCCCTCGGTGTCCCCGGGATCGCAGGCGTGCAAGGGGGGCTGAGCCCTGTGGTGGGGACAGAGACCCAGGCTGAGGCTCCCCTGGAGTGGGGGGTGGTCCTGGAGTGAGATGGGGAAGAGCTGAGAGGCTGGTTTGGATTTCTCCTTTCCCCCGGGATGATGAAGAGCCCATCCAGGGAAGGGCAAATCCTGGTGTGGTACCGGCTGAGTTATAAAGTGCTGAGTGGGTTGGGCAAGCAACAAAGGGCTTCTAAGACAGAGAGGAAAGAAAGGGATGAAATGAGCAAAAAACAGACCAAAATGTTTATCAATACACATGGCACAGCTTCTCTGAAGCCCCATGTTTGTTTATTTTGGTAGCAGTGCTGGAATGCTGCTTTTGTCTCTTTCCCCCTTATTCCTGCTGTTAAATACTCAGTAAAGGCTTCCTTAATTAGGGAAACAGAAGTTTCAAAGAGAAGACTGTTTCCTTGTCAAGGCATTCTCCCACACTTGGGAGATGGATGCCTTTTTGGTAAATCTCTGATTTTTTTTGGAAAAATTGTGTTCCAGCTGCAATTCCTGCATAATCTCCTGAGGAGCAAGGGTAGAGAGCTTAAAAAGAAATCTCTGTAGTAACACAGGGAGAAACACAGCCTGATAACTCCTGACAGATTGATGGCTTCTTCCTTCATCTAAATCTTTATAGATTAGTACGTCTGTTTTCTTTTCATGGATGTGTTTGTTAGCACTACATCATCTAACCTAATCTGAATGGGAAGTTATTTATCTAAGAGCTGTGGGGCATTTATACCATTCACTTGTCACCAAGAATAATGGAGAGGACAGGTAAGATAATTCTGACTGTATTAAGGGTTGAGAGACAACTGTATGTGTTTTGATAATGGGACACTCAGAGTGAAGGATCTGAAATGTTTTTGTAACATATTTGCTGAAAACAGACATTTTAAATAGTCAGTTCTTTTTCTCTGTTAAATGAGGGTACCTGGGGTTGCTCTGGGGGAAAGAGACATCAATAGCCACTTTGGGGTCATCCAAGGGACTTGAGGGGTAAAGATGTGAGGGTGCTTGAAGGTTCACAGTGGTTTGCTTCAAGCGATCCCAAATTGTGGGTTCCCAGTTCCCTCCCCTCTTGTAAACAGAAAACATTATTGAGTACAGGGAGGTGTCTTTGGGCACGGTCAGCACTGGGGAGTGATGCAGCATTTCCAGTAGCAAAGGTGGGTGGCAGCTGACCAGGGGCTTACTTGCAGCCCTTCTGAAGCAGCTGGTCTCCAGAGCCCTCTCCTGATCCTTATCCCATGGCAGCCCCCTTTGCAGGTCAGCCTCTGTTAGAAAACTGCTGTTTTGTATTCAGGCACCAAAGGAGCCTTTCCTGCTGTCCTGCTGCTCTGCCAGATGTTCTCCATTTTCTGCCTGCGCACTGATTTCTCCTTTCTAAGCATCGCTGTAACGCCTTCACCGCATTTCATCTCACTGATTTCACAGCACTCCCACCAGCGTCAAGAGCACTTTGAATTCTGGTCCCGTCCTCCAGAGCTCTCACAGTCGCTCCCAGCTTGCTGTCACCCACAAATTATATCAGTGTCTTCTCCGCTCCAGCCCTGAGCGTAAGAAGGAGCAGGAGCATACCGAGGGTCTCCACTTCATCTGGCCTCTCATATTCACAGAGGATGCCAAGAACTGCTCTTGGGCTGGTGATGTACCTTATAATAATTTTATTTTGGTTGTGCTTTTCAAGTTTAACTTGTGACAGTGTTCAAGGACTGGTGTCCAAATCTTGCTTACTGTGACACATCATGTCTCACATGGCCTTGGTGACCGTCCTTCACCCTCCGGTGCCTTCTCTCCCTCCCCATGCCCTCCACTTCCCTGACCAAATCCTCCATAAGTTTAACTTTATTTTTTATTATTTATTCTTGAGAAATTTATAAACTTACGCTGGCTCTGTCTCCTGGGCCACCATCTAATCTTCTAGGTGATGACAACTTGATCGGTGAATAATAGATTCCAGTCTCTTCCCAGCTGCTGAAGGGAGCTATAACTTCTAAATGCATCCCTAAAGATACAACAGAGCTCTGTCCTTCTCCAGGGGTTTGTCTTTAATCAGCCCAGTTGTCTCTTCTGTTTTGAAAACTTCTTTTCATTGTAATATACAAAAAAAGTGAGACAAACAAACAAAAAAAACCCCACCAAACCTGGAAATGAGCCATTTACCTTGTGTTAGTGTGTAGATTAGGGGCCCAATATTTTGGGTGCTGCAGAAATCCTGTAAGTGGTATTTCCTGCTCTGGAAAACTTTAATATTAAGCAGGCAAGGTAGGCAACTGAAAGGACTGAAAATAGACACACAAGGGGATTAACTGAATTGCTGAGGCATAGATCAGTGTCATGATGGAGATTAAAAGTCAGTCTCTCTGAAATCCAGAACAAAACTTTGCTGTTTCTCTGATGGCATTTTTGTTATGCACTGTGGAAAATACAGAAAAATGAAACTGGTCCCTTGAAAACATTCCAAGTTGAAGAATAACATGAAATGTGATTTTATCGTTTCAAAGATGGGGATTTTAAAAAATTCACTAAAATACCAATAAGAACTCTCAGAACAGGTTTTTTTTTTTTTGTTATTCTGTATTTATACTTTCAATGCAGAAAGTAGCTAATGATATACTTATCTCATAATGTTAGCAAAAAAAAATACTTGGAGAAGGCTGAATTTCATCTTCCTCCATTACTGTGGATACAAGCAAAAAGTGGTTATGAATCACTTTTCCTTGATAGAAAGAATTTATTTGTCCATTTATTTTACTGGAGTGTCAGCTTGAATTGAAGTTCTTGATTAATGACCTACAGAAGGTAGTGCTGAAGAAATTGGCTTTTGTAACTGTGGGGAAACTCTGTGGAGCTGCAGGGGGTTGTGTGTAACAGGGACCCCAACAGGGCTGGGGGTACAAGCTGTGCAAACACTCCTGAGCAGGATATCCTGTGGAGACAAGGGTCACTTGCTGCCAAGCAAAAGCGGCTCCTGCCAGGGATGGATGTGGAAATGTGTCAGGTAAAGTTGTTCAACAACCCGGCTGTCAGAAATAATCATTATAGTACTTCTGCTAGAAATATAAACAGATTCAGTTTATGTGGAGGTCGTCACTACCATTATTTCCCAGAAACTCCTCTCTCTTACAAAATAATGGAGCTATTACTGTCCAGACTTTTAGATAAAAATGAAATAGAGGCCAGGAGGATCTGGCAGGTGACAGTGCAGTGGCTTTTGAGCGGGCTCACCCTGGGCTGCTGTGCCTGTCCCCCAGCACTCTCCTGCACTTGGCTGCCACTGTTTTATTTTACCTCCTTCCTCATTTTGTTTTTGTTTTTTCTTGCACAGCTTATCCTTTACCATTCAGGGTATAAATTCTCCCTTCTGCTGTTTCCTGACCTGCCCCTTACACTCGTAGTCACAAAATGCGACAATGCCAGACAGCCACTTCCCTCCCATCCTTCTGCCTACGGAGCCGGGGTACTCCTTAAATAACACTGTTTTCCTGCCTGAGTGGGTTTTCTGACATTAGCAGCCTTTTCAGGAGTGCTGCTACACTTTATAAATCATACATCATCCGACTGTTTGTCGTACACAGATTCTAACACCCTCATTTGTCATCGTGCTGGTGGCTCTTCCTCAGCCCGCCCTGAGCACGTCGCTCCTGGGGCCGAGGGCAGGAGGGGATTTGTTCTCACTTCCTGCCTCACTCCTTCTCTCTCTGCTCTTTATCAGTTACATCATTACCAGTATTACAAGGTGGTAAAAAATTAAGTCTTATCTGCATGGCAGATTTTACTGAAACTGGTGAATGTGTTTTTGTGCAGAAAAGCATCTGGTGAATGGCATCGTTTGAGATCCATGGGCTTATCTGAAAGCTACTTGCACTGGTGCTTCCCAAAAATGTGCCCAGATGAAGACAAGTGCGACCTACCCGCTAGAAGACAAGGCTCCCCCTCAGCACAGAGTGTGTTCCTCAGCCCTGTGCTCCAGCCCACGGCCACTCGCTGCAGCCGGAGGCGAGGGCTGACCCAGAAAGCAGGGACATGGTGGTGGAAAATTTGCATAACGTGCAAAAAAGTGCTGAAATTTCTCCTCTGCAGCCTGAGCTCGTTACTGCACCTGCAGTTTGATGGCCAGCACTTCCTCCTGGGCTCCCAGAGGACATGGCTGGAGACCCAGGGCAAGGTGGGGCCGGGATGGGCTCTCTGGGAGGAACATCCACAGCAGTGTTTCTGGGTATTCCCCTTCTCAGGCTGCCATCCTACAGTAGAGAAGAAAGTGTTTCTCTGCAGAAACCCTTTCTGTGGATAGTATTCACTTGACAAGCCATTTTGCCATTGAAAAAAAGTCTTGACCTTAAAAAATTAATTGGTTCTGCAAGTTTGGTGGAAGTTGTTCCCTAAGTCCTGGGCCAACTGAGTCCATTGGGATCCTTCCTTTGACCTGAGTAGGAGTTCAAGCAAATCTTCCATCACAAAAATAACTGGAATCAATACTCAGACTCCATCCCAGAGAATGGGAAGTGTGATCATGTGGTAACTGCAATTTTCACTCCTGATCTACTTTTTACATCGTCAGAACTGATGAAGCATTTTATGGGAGAAAAGAGAAAAAACAACAAATCAGGGAGTATTCCCCTAGGCTGATGAGTGCATGTGGTGTGATAAACTGCTGTTATTAATCTCAGCTGGGGGCAAATAATGGCGTCGGAGAAGAAAAAAAGGCCCCGAAAACAACCCTCAACCTCTTGGAAAAATTTTTTGAGCATAAAAGCAAAATAATGGCAGTTGTTCCATGAAGCTTTTGTGTGTAATGGTCCGAAATACTGCCAGGCATTGAACGAAGTTTTGGGTGCAATTACTTTTCTATATTAAAAACAGCACAACACACCAAAGCATTAAAATGAAGATATTTACAGTAAGTAACAAGTTGCTCCTTTGCATGTCTGTGCTGGCAGAGCACCGATGGCTGTGGCTGGAGAGTAGCAGAAGGCTGTCCAGGAGAGGTGCTTATGGGAGGCTGCCATGGCTGGACATGTGTAATAAATTTAATCTTAAATCAATTTACAGTATCAATAATGAAGCACCTCTTAATGGAGTTTCGACTGGTCAAGTGTCAAGGCAGATTGCACAGCCTGGAGAGAAAGGAGAAGAACAACTCCTCTCATTGCGTAAGTTTGTTGCAGACCATGAATAAATCATTCTCTCTTGTTGGCAACCGTTTCATACTGCTCTAAGATTTCTGAAGTAACTTCCTTCTAATTTAACTTGTACCTGAAGTTTCAAAGCAGTCTCATCCTCTAAAGAAAAAAAACCCTAATTTATGCACTGCTCTTAGCTTTTAATACAAGAGCAGAATAATAGAATACTAGAACCTAGAACTATAAAACCATTTTAGTCAGAAAGGACCTTTAAGGTCCTCGAGTCCAAGTGTCAACTATTGGGGCCCCTTTGTTTGGTCTGTGCACAAACTGGATGGAGGTTTGTGCTGCTGTCTGGGATCTCTCATTCACCTTCCTAGTTGAGCTGCAATTGCATTTCAAGGCCATGGGAAAATGACTTTTGCTGCTCCTTCCATTTCATATTCATTCATCATTTCCATATGGTAACTACACAACTACGCAGAGTTGTGCCATGTGTTATTCAGTGCAGCCACACAGAAAGCTGCTAAAGTTAAAAATCGATTTATTTTTTTTCTCGGAACCAGAAACTAGGAGCTGTTTCTTGTCACGCCTCAAGAGAGTGAAAAGTAGCACTGGCTCAGACCTGTAGGCTGCAGTTTTCCCTTTCCTCATATGTCCTTGAGATTTCAGAAAGTTTTCTTGCTCATATTGGATTGAAAGTGTGAGATTTTGAAGATTTTCTTGGGAAAACAAACCAAAAATGGTGGTTAATGTAGAGCCAATGGCTCCTATGTGAGGTCATGAGCATGTTTCTGTAAGCTGATTCTTTTTTGGTTTAGTAGCAGCCAGCCTGGGTGTCAGGAGCTGTGTGACACTGGGGCCACATGGTGGAAGTCTGGCCTGGATTTGGCATCTCCCTGCCACGTCTTGGAGTTGAGCAGAACTGGCTGCCAGATTCCAGTACTGTGGAGGATGCTCTGTCTGGCTGAGGGCTGTGCTGGCTGCTGGGTGATGCTGAAGGGCTCGAGCTCACAGTCAGTGAATACCCAGATGTTCAATGATGTATCTCCGCTGTCCTCACCCATGAGCAGGTCTTTTCCTGAGTTATGTGTGCTTCTCCTGCTTAGAGGGAAAGTGATTGTGAATGAAAGCACTTGTGACCCCTAAACATGACAGTTTGGGACATTTCTCTTCAGTTAAGGAGTCTGGTTTTTCCCCAGCTATTAGGCTGTCTGCCAGCTGAGCCTGATCCTGAATCCCTCTCAGTGCTTCAGAGAAGTGAAACCAGGAGTGGAGTTTGGATATGTGTGGAGCAGCACTGTCACCACCCCTGAGTGGTGCTTCCAGCTCTCCATCACACTGGTATGGGGTGCACAGGTGGTGTTCTCCTCATTCCCAGGGTGTCTGCAGGAGCAAGTCTCCATCCAGGTTTCCAGGTGGAAAGTTTATCTGAGCAGGTCGCTGAGTTGCTTGATCAGGGTGATGCTTTGGAGACCTGCAGTAATTTAAACAGTGTCTTTTCAGAGCTGACACTAAAACTATAGAAATAAATTATTTCAGAAAGCCCATTTTTTTTTGCTGCAGGACAACTGAGTGCCCAACTTCCAGCAGTCCCCAGTGAGTGATGGGATCAGGCAGTCAGAGGGAAGTTCTCTTTTGACCTGGAGCAACAGCAGAGTTCAGAGACCACTGAAGTGGGACCAGGGCATCTGCCCAGCACTGGCCACCAGCTCATGCTAGGGGATGGGCACTCAGATGATGCTGGTGTCACCTTAATTCTGATGGCCTTGGTGCTGGGCACCTTCCAGGAAGGAATCTGGTCCAAAACCAGGTTGGGAGTAAGCCCAGGGATGTCTACAGAGGAGACCAGCTGCGGTGGTGTATTTTCCAATCTCAGTAGAGTTTGTAGGCTGACTGGGAGTTTTAAAATAGAGGCACTTTTCTTCTGAAGAAGAAGCAATGGGAACAAAGGTAGGGAGTAGTGACAACAAAACGTGGGTGGTGAGTGTTTGTCGTGAGTTTCCAACACAGCATCTTCTCCCTGCACCACCCTGCTCTGGGATTCCAATCTTGCATGTACAGCTGAGATTCCTGCTGGGGAAGAGGAGAAAGGAGGAGGTGGAAGATGAGGGATGGGCTTGGCAGTGCTGGGTTAACAGTTGGACTCCACCTTCCTAAAGGTCTTTTCCAGCCTAAACCAATTCTATGATTCTCTGGCTGTCCCATGCCCGGAGCACAGTCTGGCAGCACCAGGCACTCACTTTCTAAACCAGAAGGTTTCTCACTCCCACTGTGTGGGAGTTCAGCTCTCCCAGAGCACTCACTGGTGGCAGCTTCTCCTCCAAATTCCTGAGTAGGTTCTGGGGCTGGCACCCCATGAGAACAGGCTGGATTACACTTACAGATCAGCACTGCTATGGGACTCAGCATGGTGACAAATGCTCTGCAAAACACAGAGAAGCAAAGGCAGAAAATGTAGAGGAAAAAAATACATTTACATTTTTTACTTGGAGGAGTAAAATAAACATGGGAATGTTTCCCAGGAGAAGAGCTTGTTGTGGTGTTGATGTAAAGCTGCAGAGGGTTGCCTGTGTGGTATTTGCAGAAACATGCCACTCTCACCTTCTTTGATGCAACTTGTTTGGGCACCCTAGGCTCAGTTGTCCTAAACTGGCCAAGTGCTTAAACATTTTCTAACATTTTAGGGTCAAAAAAGATCAAATGGGGAAAATAGTTTTCAGTTGCTTGATTGTTTTTTTGCTGGTATCTCAACCACAAATATAACATCCTTGAGTCTACTGAAAAAGCAATTTATGATGTTTCCACTGAGCGATTTCAACCAGCTTTGCTGTGCAGGATGGCTCTTCATGGTGTCTGTGTTGCCAAGGCAACATGGTGTGAATGGGATGGAGATCTGGTCCATACATTCCAGGGAGAACTCCTGTGCTGGAGGACTGAGCACTCAAACCTGCCTCCCTGTATTCTACTTTTTATTTTGTTGCGGCTTCAGTGCAGTCATTTAATACAGGTAATTATGAGAAAACTCACTTGGGAAAGGTTAAACTTGATGAACTGGGGAATGGTCGTGACTTTTGGTATTGACTTGATGACTGTGTTCCAGATACTTACTGGTAAGAAACTTGCAGATTCCATACATTTTAATCCAAAGCACATTTCTGTCTCTCACAGCAGTTCTTTGATTAGTGGTGTTCACCTTGGGGTCAGAACGTGGAGAGAAAATCATCAGTCAAACTGGGTTCAGACAGCTGATGGGGATGGGGGTGAGCAAGGTCTAAGAGCAGAAGCAGAGAGGGAGGAGGGGGATGAGGGAGGCAGGAATTCAAGGCTAAGTCAGTATTATGCTTTTGTCACCTCACTTTCCAGGTAATGAAAAAGACTCCATAAAGTGCTGAGGTGCCACAGGTTGCTGAAGGTCCTGATTTGTTTGCTCCATTCTTTGAGGCACAAACATAAAGTTGTTGGGTTTGGCATCCTTTGGTACCCACTTGCATTAGAACTGCTGCGACGAGCTCGTGGAAAATGCAGTTCACATGTGGGATCAGAGCTGAGAAGAGCAGGAATTGTCCCAGTGAGGGGTTCTGTTGTCGTAGCCATTAATGTATGCTCACTGCTGGGAATGAGAGAGACAACCCTGCTATGGTCTGATGATCTCCAAAAGCAATAAAAGATGTTGTTAACATCTGAAAGGTAATGCTCCCCTGTATGCATTCCTGATCTGTTTAATCAGGCAGACACCATAAAGGCAGGAGTTACTGGGAATTGCATCCTTAGGCACATGGTGCCATCGTAGAAATTTACTGTGCATCGTATGTTGTCCCTAGTTAAATTCTAACTTGGTGAAGTGGAGCTGAACTATAGAGGAAAAAGAATTTTATGTTCAGAAGAGATGCCTTTGGTCCCTGATCTGTTCTTGTCCATGCCAGTTCCGTGTGGAATTTGGATTAATTCTTTAATCCGCAATTTGAAAAGGTGGAGTAATAATTCTGACTTTAGTATGATGTAAATTGTAATTAATTTCTATTTCCAAAGCATTTTTGCATCTTCAGAGGGCTCTTCCTTAAAATTGTATATCCTTGCTCGCTTTTATTGCATAAGCAACGCGGAGAATTATACCAAACGTTATTTATTGATGCATTTTAATATCAAAAATGTAAATTTGCTTTCACATTTGCAGTATTTTTCATTCGTTTCCCTTGAACCTTCAGACTGATGTTTTTGATTATAAAAGCTAAAGGCCTAATTTTTTCTGGCCTCAATAGAATTAGTAAATTTATCTGTACCTGGGTGCCAAATAAGTGCTGTGACAGAGGCAGGAATTCAGCCAGCAAGTCCCCAGCACTTCTGAAAATCAGATTATATAGGATGCATTAAGTTACACGGTAAACAACCAGCAATGCTGGGGAAGGCAGCACCTCATGGTGCTGACAGCAGCACATCCTTCCTCGTGGGGCTCCACGTTGGTCCGGGTGGGGTTGTGCATCCGCATCCAGCATCCTGCATTCCATGAGCTGGAGCTCCAGGCAGGCATTGCCCATGCCATCCATGTCACAGCACTTATTGGTACATGATGTGCCTGACTAGGGGTGAGCAGGCAGTAAAATGTTGTGGAGTTCATTAGACAGGCAGTAAAGTAAAACTTAACATCCTCCTCTGGCTAATTAAAAAGCAGAAAAGGTTAAGTGTACTTAACACCTTTGCTTTAACTGATTCCTTCCTATCCATTGAAGAATGCCTGTTATCCAATTGTCCCCTGAACTGCTTGGGAGTAAAGGGGAGAGGACAGAATCCATCATTCTCTATCCATCAATCCATGGGAGTACAGGTGGCTCCATGGTTCTGGTGCCCACTGGGAATATGACACCTTCCCCAGCAGGCACAACTGGACGTGTAAGACAGTCCAGCCCTTCTAAGAGATACACCTGTCCATTCATCTAGAGAGAAGTCTGATGTATTCAGCACAAAATGGGATCTAAGAGGGACAAAAGACTCGTCTCTGATTTTTGACAGGTCTCCTTAACCCACCTTGGGGGACAGAGGTGAGCCCAGCCCTGGGGGAAGAAGCTGTTACAGTGAAAAGTTGCATTAGTGTGACATTTGCAGGACAGGAGAAGAATAGTGATTAAGAGATTTTTATAGAGTAGCACTCAGATAAAGGGATGGGCTCAGAGTATCAAGAGGACACACTCTTCATCTCCCTTCTTTTAGGAAGTCCCACACTGTCAGTCGAGTGCTATCCTGCTTTATTTGTTTATTCATGAAAAGAAAAAAGGTTAATGACCTGATGTGCAAATGATCTAACACAAAAGGTTCCCTCCTCTAGCGATGGTGGTTTGAAAGCCCCGTTAGTATCACCACTTGTGGCATGAGAATATGGCAGGAAACTGACTCCCATCCCATCTTGCTTTACATCTAGGAAATCCAAATGACTGCAGTTGGCATAGAAAAACTCATCAGGTGATTCAGTGCAGGAGTTCCTAAAACCCTTTGTCACACCTGAAAAAGCAACAAGGTCCTGCCATGGGATTGAGGAGCAGGAGCTCATGCCAGGGCCATGAACCTTGAGGATTTGCAGTTAATTACTGACCCCTCATTTGCATTAAATCACACTGTCCTTGTCTGTAACTTGTGAATAGTGTCTTTGTTTGACCAAGTTACAAGGGATTGTCCAAGCTCGTATTCCTGCAGACACAGACACGGTCCTGGATGAAAACTGCCCAGAACTGCCTGACCATGGCTGAAAACATGGGCTGACCATGGAGGGCAGGGCTTGGTGAGTTAACCTGCATTGCTGTCAGCAGGGTCAAGTGTCTGAGTTAAAGACTATGGGTTTGGACAATTTTTATTGCCTTTGACATTCACTTCTGGTCTATCAATTCTCAGGAGCAAAAAACGTGCTTTGGCTCTGAAAATCTCTGTGTTTGGAGCTTTTTCTATTTGCCAAAGGACTTGAGGTCCAACTGAAATGAGATAAAATTGAATCATATTAATGCAGAGGAGCTAAAATCAAAAGGAGATTGTTTGTCACGGAGAAACGTTAAGGAAAACTTGAAAGCCTGAGCAGATACTCAGATAAAGACCCTGTTTCCTGTTCCAGTGCAAGGTGACCCTCTCCACAGTGTGTGTTTTCACAAGCACACAGTGCACTGGGGCATAAGCAAGTCACACACAAATTCCTGCCCAAATTAAACTGAGCCAATCCAATAACCTCTGCCTTCCCACCGTTGCTGCTGTGGCTGGGGGTGGCATGGGGGCCTGGACTGGGGTTTTTGCTGTAATATGATTTCTATTGCTTCTAATTAGGCAGCACAGAGCAGATTGCACATTGGGAGAAAGGATAAACAGCTCCAGGAACTCTCTTCTACCAGCTCAGGCTGTGCCCTGGGATATTGCAAAGCCACAGGGCTTTTGGCTGGAGACCAGTGGGGCTGTGTAAGGTCAGGCTGAAGGTCTCTCCCACAGTAGCCTGTGGGATTAAATGGGCATTAAGGCACATCCAAGGGAGAGGCTGAGGATAAAGTGGTTCTTGCTCAACTTCCACACCCCATATCTACCCCACTGCATCCACTGGCACAATTTTTTCCAGAATTCTGCCTACTTGTTTTCTGAACACACTCATACTTTGTTTCTTTTCAAAGCATTCTGTGGCGAAATCGATTATACCTACTTCCTTTTGTTTGTTTTAGAACTGCTAAGGTAATTTATTGTTATGTTCCTTGTTTTTGTGGTATGTGAAGGATTTGGTTTTTTCCTATTCACATTTGCTCTGCCATTCTTAATTTTACAAACTTTGTTGTTCCCTCCCCTCTCTACACACAAAATGATGATATACAGCTCACACGGCTTTAGCATGTGATAAGCCATCAAATGTTAAAATAAGAAAAACATCCCCATAAGCTATAGCATCAAAAAAATCCCCAGTTGAAAAATGCTGGAGATTTGCACCAACTCCAGCTATTTTGGCCAAACAGCTCAGCCTCTGGGCAGATTTACACCTGCAATTACAGAAATAGATCTCCCCGTGTGCAGGCTGTTTGGAAAAATAAAAAGCAACCCTTGATCTCCCCAGCAGCCAGGCTGTGCCTGTGCTGAGAGGCAGGGGCTGGAAATGCTGGGCACGGGTGTCCTTTGCCACAGACACAGGGCTGTGGAAAGCTGCCACAGGAAGAAATGAGCAGCACTAACCATGATTAATATGAAATAACTAATTGGAGCAAACCTCTGGAGAGAGAGGTAAGGATTAGAGATAAGAGAAGCACAAATCTTTCTGTTTGTTCTTTTTAAATGAAAGACTCCTAGTGATGAAATTCCTCCCTATTGGTATTCCAGGTGGGGACTTTCCTCCTGCATGTTGTTCACAGACGTTTTGAAGGGTCACCTTTCAAGTCACTTAATGGATATGCCAAATACCCAAGTATCAATTGTTTCTTTTAATGAAACATCGATTCTGCTCCATTTTTTCTTATGGGAAGAGGATGTTTCAGCCTGCTTGCTGCCAGCTGTTCCTGCAATGTGCCCCCGAGCAGCACAGCTGGGCTGTGTTTGTGGCACCCCAGTGTTCAGGAGCCGCCACATTCCCAGGAAAAGGGATCAACATGAAAATGTTTTCTTTGAAAATGACGGTTATGGACACCTGAGTGTGTGTTTGTCTGTTCAGATTAGATTCAAAGAGGTGGGAAGCTGCTTGGCTGCCTGAAGAAGACTTTTATCTTCATTTTTTTCCCTACTTCAGTGCAAAACCAAAGACTTTTCAGTGTTTGGAAAGATACAAAAGGCTCAAAAGGAGTTATTTTTCTGGTGAGGAGGATGGTTGAGCCTCTGGTGGGAGGCCTGTTGCCCCACCCCTCGTGGCAGCTGGGCATGGCAGACCTGGGCCCAGGATTGGGTTTCTCTGAGTCTCCTGGGTTTGATCAATACTTTCATCCAGTGGCTGGAAAAAAAACTCCAGTTGAAAATGTACTTGAAACAGCTTTATTTTCACAAGTGTTTCCACTATAATAAATCATCCTTTTGAGGCAGGAACAAATGATCTGCAGTGTCTTTGCTGGCGCCACTGTTAAGTTCCCCAGAGCAGAGGCTGGTTTGTGCCTGCAGTCCCAAGACCCAGCTCTGGTCCCTCGGCTCCTGCCCAGGGATCTACGGGTGAGCTGCTGTGGGGCAAATGAATAAACCAGCAGAAGGTATTTAAATGTGATCTAACTGTATTTTTCCTATTGTTTTTTTTAAATAAGCTTGATAGTGTAAGCTTCATCCAGCAGCACACAGCACAGGTGAGGAGAAGCATCCCCCTTGGAAGCTGATATTTTTAGGTGCAATAAAAATAAAAAAGTACACTCAGAATGCCCAGGTTCAGAGCATTTTGGCCAGTTTCCTGAGTAAGGGGAGGTGGTGGATTCTTAATTACAGATGGGGAGAGAAACAGATTTTTCAACCCACTGGAAATTTGAGAATCCTGGTGTAGGAATGCAGAAGCAGTTTTTGGAGGAGAGTGGTTCAGCAGGTCCTGGCTATCAGGGTCCTGTGGCAGCTCCATGCTTTATTCTGAGCCAGAGGAGATGGGAAGAGCTGGAAGCATCCTGCTTCAGATGCAGCACTTTAATTAATCCTTCCAGTCCTGCCAGGGCTGGTCTCAGGACTATCCTGTCGTGGGTATGATACAGGCACATGAACACACCACCAGTACACTGTAAATGAAGATAATTTTCTACAGCGTGGAGCAAATGCAGTTTGACAGAAAAAGAGAGATTTGTTGCAGGGTCCAGACAGTCATGCCCCGAATTACAGCTTGTGCCAAATGTGAAATGCAGAAATGCCCTGATGCTCATTGGCAGTGCTGGCTCCCCCCAGCTCCTGTTGTGAGGAATATTCAGGGATTGCTGAAGCACTTCAGCTTCAGAGGATAAAATGGTTGAGCCTCCCTGATCACAGAGAACATCTCTAGTTACCAACCAGAGAAATATACTTCAAACAAAAATGTGTGTTTACTCCGAAGGGAAAGAAGCCCGGGTGGTGGGGGAGTGAGAACTATTCTTTACTTTTTTCTGAAAAATAAAATAGCCCATTTGTACATTGATTTATCAGGCTTATCCCAACTGTCTTCCAGCCAGGATTCACAATCCTCACTTTTTGTTTCTCTACATGCTCCAGCACACAGATGTGGCTTTCAGAGTGGAAATCAATACATCTGCAGGACGCCTCCGGTGCTAGCAGAGTCCACGGCTTCTTTGATTAAACTCTACTAAAGCATAATTATCTGGAACGCCTTGCCATTTCCTTGGCACTGCTCACACAGCTTTCCAACCAGGAAGCATTTTTTCAGGGCATTAGAGCCCCACACAACACATGCTGGAGAGAGAAAATTACCATCCTTGGGACAAGAAAACATTTATGTAACATCCAGCTTCAGCAGCCAAGAGGAAAGTAGCCCTGTATTTGAAACTTGCCCCTAGTTCTGGGGGCAGACCCAGCTTCCTCTGGGTGTTCCTGCTAGAGACCATGATTATGGGCTTTGCTGGAGGTTCTACACAGCCCTGTGAGGGTGAAGGCAAAGGGAGGACTTGAACTGCTGCAACATCCCAGGTTCTGCTCGGGAAGAGATCTTCTGGTATGTGCAGAGACAGTTGCCCCAGCCTCTGTTGGGGTTGCTGTGGTCCTGTCCTGGGGCTGAGCACTCCCTCCTCAGCCCAGCTCAGGTTCCTGGGTGCCAGCAGGTGCTCCTGCCCTGAGTACCCCATGCCTGCTCTGCTCTGTCCCTCCCATTCACACAACATGGTCCCAGTAACAAAACAATTGTCAATGTGACATTATCCTCTGGCAATCCAGGCTCAGGCTTGCTCCAACAGGGAACAGAAGGAGAACTGTCATGTTAACATTTCAGCTGACTCCAACCTTCCCCTTTCCTCTTCTTTTCCAAGGCTGTGTGTAAAATCCGCCTCTTCTCCCTTGCACTGCCAGATGAAGCTGCAGCACAACACTCCTCTGGTATGTGCAAACCCCTGCGCTTCTCAGAGGGCTTGAGTCACCCAACGGCAGCGTAAAACCCGCGGCAGCGGGTGAGTCAGGATGGTTGCCGTGGGCTTCAAAGGAGGTGGTTCAGTCCTACGGGGCTGTGCCAGATCAAAATCGTTATTTTGAAAGATTTCTATCTCTGCAGAGTGGGTCGGTGCTGGCCAGGTGCCAACAGCCTTGTTTCGGCCCCTTCCTTCCTTTTTGGATGACAGGTACGATCAGAGCTTGAGACGTGACTTGTTCTGTGACAAAGGGATGAAGGATGACTAGTGGATACAGGAGGGAAAATTTCCATACAAGCAAATTTCCACGGTTTCAGAGCACAGCGCGTGTTGTTTCTGCTGCTCCACTCCAGATCACTCGTATCCAGGTGTAATGTTTTGTCCTCTGCTCTCAAATACAGCAAGGAAAGGGCTGTCAGAGACCCACCCTGTGGGTGCCATCCTCGCCCCCTCTCTCAGCAGTGGTGCCACACACTCAGCTGGGTGTCTGGGGGTTCACACAGAGCAATGCCAAGTGCTTCCCATGTCTATGTTGCCTGTGCCAGTAAGTGATTCTCCAGAGATCAGGGTTTGTTTGTTTGTTTGTTTGTTTGTTTTTCGTGGGTGAACAACCCAACCATTGCCACCTGAGGAGTGCCTGAAAGTCCTGGTGTCACTTGGGACCACCTGGGAGAAAGGGAAGATTGCTGCCAGCACCCTCCAGGGGCTCTCAATGCCTCATGGAACATGACATGGGAAGATAACACAAATCACTCTGTTTCCAAGCAATGAAGATATTCTTAGGCTCCCTCATATTGCCAGTTAGAGAAGAAAATGAGAGAGCTTGTCCCTTGTACCAGCTATGAGCCAGCTCAGGTCTGGTGCAGACAACCCTCAGCAGCTTCCAGCAGAAGATGAGGCTCAGCACCCAGCCAGGGAAGGCAGGAGCTGTAGTTCCCCAGCCCAGGAACTGGGGACATGCTCTGACCCACATTCCTGCTCCCTCCAGGGAGCCTGCAGTGTTTTTTTCTGATTTTTGGGAAATCATATTACTCTACTTTTATTCTGCAAGGCTTTAAAGCAATTCTGCACTATAGCTCAGTACATCCACTGCATCTTCTGGAGTCTGGACTCCCCCGAATATGCTTAATGAGAAATCTTAATGGTCAGACACTCCTGCCTGCTGGGGGTTTATGCTTTATTGAAAAGGGATATAAACAATTCTATAATCAGCAAAATGGACTAATGGCCTTTTGCATCTGTATTTCACTGCACAAGGTGCACAGAGGCCTCTTTCCTGCCCGTGGTTCACTCAGTCCCTGTGGACGCTCACTAAGTGAGGCTTCAAAACCTGAGTGTCCTGGGGAGAGAGAGGAGTACAGCCTAAAGAAGAACTCAGGGCCCACTTCAGAATGCTGAAAGAAAATTTGTAATGCTGATTTTGCCTTTGTGGGTTTTTCCAAATGACCAACACTGACAGAAATAATAAGTAATTCATGTATAATGCAATAATGGCTTGCTCAGGACCTGGCTT
This sequence comes from Lepidothrix coronata, assembly GCF_001604755.1. Taxonomy (NCBI): domain Eukaryota; kingdom Metazoa; phylum Chordata; class Aves; order Passeriformes; family Pipridae; genus Lepidothrix; species Lepidothrix coronata. Next base: position 665,544 of record NW_016690280.1, read on the forward strand.
TCGTAACCTGCAATGCAGCAATAGTCAAGCTGCTGACAACAGCTCGCAGAGTCTGAGGTTTGCTCAAGTTGCTTATCTTTCTTTCCGATCACACAAGCAATTGCACATGGACAGCTTGGCCAACACAGATATATTGTCTACCACGGCCACAATGACCCAGGGCCAAGTGTCTCCTCCTGCAATGGATTAAACACTCTATTTTCCTGCCCAGGTCAGTTCACGTGTGGCATCTTCTTTGTGTCCTTGCAACTGCAGAGAGCAGAGCCAGCCAGGAAAGCTCAGGGAGTGCTCTGCATCCCAGCTCCTCCACTGCAGCCCTGCCTGTCGTCTTCACTTGTGTTTGCAAACATTTCCCAGGGTTGGCTTGTTGGTTTCCTAAAGTTTTTCTCACATGAGTGCTTGGGAAGTTGTTTTCTTTGTACCGGGAGCTGCGTCTGTATACAAATGCTGGAATTGTACCCAAATAAGGCTGTCTCTAACCCCTCTGTTACAAAACATACCATAAAAACAACAAACAGGGAACACCATGGGGGCTGTATTGTGGGCACATCTCTGGCTGCAGCTGTGCTGGGGGAGCTCCCTGCCCTTGCCCAGCTGTGGATCTTTGCTCAATTTGCAGAGCTGTGGGTCAGCAGTCTCTAATCTCTGTCATCCAGTAGGAACCTACTTAGCCATGAGCTTCAAATGGCCTGAGGCAAGGCAGGTTTGTTTTTTTGCTCTGCCGACTACATCCAGTGTCTGGGGCAGCTCTGTGGGTAAATTTGGACAAGCAACAAAGATGAGCAGGTCGAGCGCATTAGGGCTGCTCATCTCAGCTGGTGTGAGCCCGGCTATAAAGAAAGCTGGTCTATGTGCTGGGTGATTCTTGTAAATATAGAACAGCCAGAGAGAAACCTCAGCGATCTGAGGACAAACTCTTCAGCAAACTCTAGTGAAGGTATGTGAAGCCAGCCAAGATAAGAACTCTGTAACAACTGCTTATGGAAAGGGAGAATTTAATCTAGTGTGTGATGCTGTGAGATACATCTGGTCCGGTTCAATAATCCATAAATCTTGTTTTGGAGGATATTTGTATGCTGTAGGAGATAACTCAGCAAGATCTGAATAGGAGCTGTAGTTAATCAGCCAAGACCAAGTGAGCCATTGTAGGGTCTCTGTGCTGATCCCGTGGGTCAGGGATCCCACTTGTCCAGCTGAGGTGGGAGAGCATTCTGTGTGTGTCACCCCACAGCGTGGCTGACCAGAGCCTCGTGGGGATGCTGATGGTAACACCTGATGGCATTGCCAGCAGCCTGGGCCCTCAGGAACCCTTCTCTCCACCACAACCCCAAACCCCTGGAGATGGTTCCTGCCTTTGTTCAGAATGTGCATTTTAGAAACTGTTTCTTATCTCTTCCCTTGACCTCAGTGCTCGGCCAAGCATCATTTTAGGAAACATCATGTTGTGTTCGGGGGTATTCAATGCTTTAGTAGTTTGCTTCTTGACCTTTTCTCGACCCTTTTCTCTTGGGTGGGTGTTATGCGGGGAGAAATTGCCATTCCCTTTTCCCCAATTTTTCTATCTATAAACACAGTAAATGGCGACAAGCTCCGGTAATTCTCCTTAAAAGCCTTTGAGTACTGAAGTGAGCCCCCGATAACAGATTGAAAAGGCAACAATTAGGGGAGAAGAGAGAGGAACAAAGGGGATGTAAACAAGTCCCTGCTGTGAGAGCCAGAGCAGCCAGTGAAAGCATCAGGCAGAGAGAGCACTGATGCAAGAGGCTGGAGGTTTTTGAAAGTTTTTGAAATATAAGCTCAATAAACATTAGAAATCATCTTTAGCCACAAGCCAGGTTTCTCCACTCTCAATGTTATTTTTTGGCATTGGAGCCTGGCCCAGATCCTTCATTCAGAGCAAGACAAACTCTCCTAATCCTTGTTTATGGCTTGGGAGAGGCAGTACTTTGAGGTGGTTATATTTGTGAGAGATTATTGGTTTGGTCTATGTGCTTTCAGATGCTGTACTTTGCTCATTACGGACAGCCAGGGACGATTATAGCAATGAGAATATTCACAACAACTAATTCTAATGTCTTTCCAGTTACCAGTGGTGAACTTTCTCATGGCCAAGTAAAAATCTTTGAAGTAGCACTGAGAGGTGTTTTACAGCTCCATATCGTGGGCAAAGCTCTCTGTAGCTAAAGCTACAGAGGAATTTTAAACAGAAATGTAGATTTTATTAGGACGTGCCCCTTCAGCATCTGCTGACATCTGTGGGTGTCCCTGGCTCTGCTGTTGCTGGGGGGTGGTGGAATCGTGGGGGTGTTGCTGAGCAGCAGCTGTTCCCAGTGGCCCAGTGCCCTGGGTGTTGTGCTTGCCCTGTTTCAAATACTGAGCATCCTTCCACTTCCTTAGACAGTTAATATCCATATACTATTAACAAATTTTGGTTAAATATGGTCCTTGTGAGCAAACGGGGGGGGGACGACCCACGTGACTGATCCACTCTTTCCCTCGGTGTTTGTAAAGCTCTGCTTGTGCCGCTGAAGCTCAACACAGGAATATTGCAAAATAATTCTGCAGGTCTGGAAGCAAAGGAAAACCCGTTCTGTTCTTAGAGCCTCTTTTTTCTGGCAGTGTTCAAGTTCATGAACTCTGACCACTAGGCCAAATCTGGAGAAGGAAGGGACAGAGCCTGGTGTATTATGGCAAAAATATGCTCTTTTTAAGCACTAAAATTCTACAATCCTGAAAGTCTTGGACGTCTGTTTTTGCCACTTGTTTTGGCAGAGATTTTGGACATTTAAATGGCTTTTGTGGCAGTTTTCCAGAGGATGCCACAAAATGTCACATGTGGTTCTGGATACAAGCCTTGTAAACCCAGCATTTTTTTCAGCAAGATTGAGAGACTGGGCATCCTGGTGGACATCAAGCTGGACACAAGCCTGCAGAGTGCTCTTGGTGCAAAAGACTGGTTAACCAGTGTCATCCAGCTGAGAGCAGAGAGAGAGAGCTGAGTCCAGTGAAAAGCCTTTTATACAAGGACTGTGCTTTTTTATTGATTTTGTAAAGCATCAGTTAATATATGAATAATAGGCGGGTGTTTATTCTTAAAAGGGCCAGACTGTTCTGCCAGGAAACCCAGGATTCGTAACAGCCTTGAGATATTTTTCTCATTTTGTTCACAATATAAATGGTACTTGAATTAATATTCATGTTGGAATAAAATCAGAGGGGGCCTTAGTGGTAAACCAGTAAACAATGCAAGGAAAAATGGCTTTTTATGGTTGCATAAAGATGGAAAATGACAGGGGGATTGGGAGCTTGTTTTCTTCTGTCACATCTCCCAAGAAACCAGAGTGAGTGTTCTGCGCTTGTGTTTTATTTTGCCTTTGCCCAGGGACATTAATTATCCTCAAAGAGCGTGCTGGGTGACAGAGCTGTGGGTTCCCATGCGGAACAGGGACGGTTACGGTGCCATGAAACCCATCACAGGGAGAGCCAGTTGTGAAGTGATCAAAGGACAGGGCTGGCTGTGTGAGTGCCTCGCCACGTGCCAGAGCATGGCTGGCCTTCTGACATGTGGGACCAACAGAGCTGGATGAGGCTGGAAAGTGTCAAATGATTCGTTTACTGAAATGGGGAATATTCATTGTACTGTCTGGGGATGGTTGGTGCTGAAGAATAATGGCCTGACCTTTTCTCCAATGTGTTTGATGTCTTCCCCTCCTTTTCCTCCTCTATTAGCAATATCATGCCAGGAAGCAAAGATTCCTTGTGCAGGAAGTGTTGGTGCTTTATTTGAGCAACCTGGAGAATCCCTGGGAAGTTACCCCAACTGGCTCTCACACCAGCTATGAACTAAGCTGATGAGTGCCACCCCTGCCCTTCCTTTGTGTGAAAATAAGGGATGTTCCCAGATTAATTACGATTGAGCTCTGTTTGTGCAGAGCAAACAGCTCTGAGCAGCTCTGCATCTGCTGTAAAAGCAATAATCCTTAACAAGAAAGGCATTTTACAGCAGTTAATGCAAAGTGAACAAGGATTGTTCTTCCAACTGGTCAGTAACTATCACAAAGTACTACTTGAAAGGTCATTATCGCTATTAGGAACCTGGATTTTATGGTTTATTGTGTCATCTGTCCTTGGACTTTAATGATCAGTGCAGCAACTTGTTGTTGCAGCTTGTTTATCCCATTTTCTTGAGGCAGTTATGATGCACTTATAGAAACCCAGACTGGTTTGGGTTGGAAGGGACCTCACAGACCATCCGGTTCTACCCCCAGTCATTGGCAGGGACACCTTCCACTAGCCCAGGTTGCTCCAAGCCCCGTCCAACCTGGCCTTGAACACTTCCAGGGATGGGGCAGCCACAGGTTCTCTGGGCAACCTGTTAACCTGTTATCCCTCCTTTCAGTAACACATGACCACGCTCTGGGTGTGCAGTAAGTCAACAACTGGCCCATGGCCATCTGTTCTTTCAGTTGTCCAGAGGAGAAATTAAATCATGAATTCCAGTATTACTGTTTGTGTTCTGAGGATGTACCAATGGAAACAAGGACAGGACATGAAAATGTGATGGAGGAGGTTTGTTCTGCAGGAGTTTTACCTTGTTTATCCTGTACACTTCATTGGTTTATTGAAGATGACCATATGCATTTTTAGATTGGGAAAGATGATCTGGAGGACTGGGAGGAAAAGGCAATTCCCTGTTTTCCCATCTCTACCTTGTTCACCCTTAAAGATCCCTTTATGATGGGGGACTGGGCCAGGAACAAGTGTCCAGGGTGCCATCTGTGCACAGCTCTTGTGGGGATTCAGGTTATTTTGTTCATTCAGAAAGTTGAGGATCACCCAAAAACCTGCCTTTTCTTGCTTCTGCTTTGAGGTATCATCCCAGTGCCTTGTTCTTTTTTCCCTCCACTTGGGAGCCAATTAACACCACCTAGGGAAAAAAATGAAAGTAAAAATTGTAGTACAGATGAATCTACCCATACATCTAATAAAAGATCTGATTGCTGCTTCTTAACTTGGATGTAAAAAAAGAAAAAAAAAAAAGAAGAAATTGATGGATGCTGAAGGAGTTTATGTGGCCACACAAGAAACCTGCTGAGCCCTTTCAGAGGAGAAGCAAATGAAGACACTGGTACTGGTGCTGTGCACTAATAGACACTCGACTGGGGGCAAGGCATAGGACAGAGCCATTTCTGCTCCACAGAAATCCGATGATGGGTTTCACGGGTGCACTAAGCAGCATAAGCCACACTTACCATTAATTCCAGCTCATAAACTCCAGTGTTGCAGAAGACTGTGCTGGAGACACACAGCGATGAAACAAAACTGCTTTGGGGTTTGCAAGAAAAGTAGCAATGGCAAGAAAAGCAGAAGACAGCTGTGACTGCCAGGAAATGATAAAGCATCAACATCAAGATGCATCAAAGCACAAAAGTCAGTTACTCAATAATTTTTTGGCACGTGCAGCGAGTGGCTGAATAGCTGGAGAGGTGCCACTTCCAACACTCTGTGTGTGAGTAGCTGTCAGCAGTTCAGTGAACATCAATCTACTCATTTATCATAATTTGAAATACTTTGGCACGCTCATGGGCACTGCTGGAGTGGCAGCTATTCAACACTGTGCTTTTGGGCTAGGGGCAGTGGGAGCCCAGGGCACTCTGTGGCACTGCTGGTACCACTGCCACTGGAGCACTGGGATCCTGAGCCCATTTGGTCTCTGCACCAGCAAATTGGGTCTTCAGCTGCACAGAGATGGGGGGGACCTGCAGGTTAGTGTTTGAGAGACATTTCCCGCTGGCTTTAATTCAGAATATCTGTGGTTCAAAAGTTCCTGAGCTTTTGGGATGTTATGATCATCTCTGCTGCAATGTCTTGCTGAGTCAGCACAAGTGGGATTAATTTCATGTTCTAGTAGGGCTATAGTGCATTGGGATGCTCTCCATAACCTGGGTCTTGGTTGCTGGGTCTTGGCTTTCAGACCAGAAGGCAGGAGCTCTGCTCCTCAGGGGTGATGTTGACAGACTTCTGCAGTACATGAGCTTAAGCTTCCAAACAAAACTGTGCCATAACTGACAGTGAGAGGGACTCCAAAATCCAGGTGCCTCATTCCCACCTCGAGGGACATGGCCTCTGGTAGTTGGCTTTAGCAGTAATTCTTTGGTTGATTCTGGCAGAATATTCTCACTGATACCAGGTGGGCAGGGAGGGCAACACCTTTTCTTGCTGCTCTTGGTGTAATGTTACTGTAGCTAAACTGGGTAAAGAAAAGATTCCTTCAGGAAGCTTGGAGAAATAATCCCTGGTGCTTGGGCGGGGGCAACCAAAGCCAATATTTCCTTCGTAGCAGATGTCCCTTTAACTGCTCTGAAATTTACTTAATTTTCATCTTATAGGATTTATACTTTGGAATTAATTCCCCAGTGTGCACTCTCACTGTCAGAAACTGAGGTGGAAAAGAAAAAAACTGATAGGAGAGCTGAGAGGGGGGAAAAAAACACTGACTACTGAAGAACTGACTGCCAGTTCTGCCAGTGATGTCTAGTCTGCTCAGAGTTAATATTTTTTCACCTTATTTTCTTAAAAATATGACTGTTATTTTTTCCCCCTGGCTTCATGAAACCAATTTGCATCTGAGATGTATTTTCTGGGACCTCGGCAGTGATGGGACTTGCATTGCCTCTCCAAACAGAGCACCATATGCTTCCTTCTGTGTGTGTTTGCTGCCTCTAAAACCCTCCCAGATAATCTCCCTGGCTGAGTACATGACAAAGTACCAGAAAGGCGTTAGCACACAAATGCTGACACTCCTACAAAAGGGAAGAAGTGATAAATGCTTTACTGTGTAAAGAAAAAGATAAGGATGTATTTTGGGAACCAAGCTGACGCTTGCAATACCTGTGAGTATTTTTATCTTGAGATCAGGAATGTAAGGAAAGGTAGATAGAAACTATCATTAAATCTGCATTGGTTTATTTGAAAAACAAACACTGTATCTGACTTTCAAAGTGCCTCTTATCTGAGGTGCAAAGGAATTGCAGTGGGGTTTTCAAATGCATCCGAATATGAAGGGCCTTATTTCCTTTCGCACATAGTTACCAAGAGTTAGTCCCAGATCAAACCTGCAGCTCTTCACTTTAGAAGTGGGTATTTTTGTTTTTCAGCCAAGCAAGTAATAAAAATTTCAGAGAATAGACATTATTCAGCCATGCCGGGAAAACGCTACTACACCTGAGAAATGGCTTAGTAACAAAAATGTTTTTCAGAAAACCCGCCTGAGTGCACTGATCCCAGTTCTGTGGCTTTAGGGCTGTCTGTGCTGTTTGGGGGTGCTATGTGGATTTGGTGATGTTTGTCTGGATCTCCTGCCTGCCAACACCGGCTGGAAACATGATGTAGGTAAACATTTTGATCAGCTTTGGTTTAAATGGAGCAGCTGCTGCGGGGACAGTTCTCCCCATGGTCCCTGGTCATGCTGCGCTCCGGCCAGGACAGGGACAGCTGGTCCATCTGACACTGAGGGCTCTGCTCTTGGCCCACGGACTCAGGCACACTTTTCCCAGACTCCTAGGAAGTGCTTATTGTGGATACACACATAAGTGCAAACAGTGTGCTTGGAGGGGATCCTGCAGTTGCTTTGCCCATCTCCTGCACCACACAGCTCCACCTGCCCGGGAAGGTTTGGGGGACCGCTGAACAATGGGAACATCGCTCAATGCATCAACATTACAGAAGCAAATTATGATAAATTGCCTTTTATGCCCCCACTGGGAAGGTTTCACAATGATCATTAACCCTCAGAAAGACTTCTGCTTCCCGCGGAGGTCTAATGATTGCACTCCAAGCTCCCAGATAAATCACAGGCTGGGTGGCAGGAGGGCCCTGTCGCTGGCAGCAGGGGGAAGGATTCCTCACAGGTGGTGGTATTACTTTGTTAAATCCTGCAAAAGGAATAAACATCACCTGAAGTCTGGCAAGCTACCACTAAGAACACTTGGGTGTTAATCTCTGTTGACAGCAGGTGGGGCTGCGCAGCGCGGTGCTGCTTCTCTTCTGGCTGGTTGGTCCTTCCCTAATTATCAAAGCATAGAGATTTCTCTCCCTCGTTCATTCTGCTCAGCTTCTCCTCATCAGGATCGTTTATCTCTTCCAGGGACACTTCCTGTGCCTGTTAAGAGCAAGGGCCATAGTTGTACATTTGTAATCTGTGGGCTCTCGTTTCCAATTTGCCTCCTACTGTTGTTCGTTACTGCCGTTGTGTTTATATGAGTGATACAAGGTAAAGCCGCCCTCCAGCTCTTCCCTTGGAGCCAGCAGCCTTTTCCTAATAACTTGATTCTGTGGTGTCCATCACCCCTCTTCCAAGCTGCCCCTGCTTCTGCCTTGCTGTGTATTATCTGTGGATAGATGTGTCATAGAATCATGGAATTGTTAAACTGGGAAAAGCCCTTTGTCAAGTCCAACCGTTCACTCAGCACTGCCAAGGCCACCACTAAAACATATCCCAGAGTGCCACGCCTACATGTCACTTAAATCTCTCCAGGGATGGTGACTCCATCACTGCTCTGGGCAGCCTGTGGCAGGACTTGACAGTTCTTTCCATGAAGGAAATTATCCTAATATCCCACTGAAGCTGTCCATCTGTACAGGCACAGGGGCAGTGATGGGATCACCCTGGTAACCAGAGCATCTTTACCCAGCACAGAGCTGCCTCCAGCCTGGTAGCTAAAATAGCCAGGAAGGCAAACTGTGCTGCGCTCAGAGTTCTGGTGGGCAGAGGAAACAGCTGCCTGTGTGAGAACCGAAAACAAAACCTGGGGAACGTGTCATTTAGAAGTGCTCTTATGGCTCCTCTGCCTTGACAACAGTGCGTTTCATCCCTCACTCCTGACAGAGCCCTGCACAGGCAAAGCTTCCCGGCAGCTGCTTCCCTGGCTCTTTGCAGAGCTGCTTGTAGCAACAAGGACATTAATGGGTTTTGTGTTTCTGTAATAGGAACATCATAGCTGTGAGGAGAGGAACAGCGATGCAAGAATAGTCATGTTCTTAGAAGTAGACAATTATATTGGATGCTCCTGTTTCCATAAAAAAAAACAGCGGCAACTTAGCCAGGAGCTGTAAAACTTCTTGAGTTCAGAAGTTTGCTTCATTAACGAGTAGCCCTAAAACCTTCCTGAGAAGGAAGTAATTCAGACTTCAGACGAATTTGAAATAGTTTCATTTTCAAATTAATTTTATTGTTTTTTTGGAAGGGTCAAGATGCACAGAACTACCCAAGTGCAATTTTCTCAAAACTAAACGCTTTGGTATTCCAGAGTGCTTTAACAGAGGGTTTGCAAACATTCACAACAATCTCGTCTTTAAGCACTAGGCATGCTAATGAGGTGAAAATTCCCTGAAACAATAGCTCAGTCTAACTATTAACTATTTTAAATGCTGAGGACGTGAAGCATAATCTGCCTTGAGTGCAAAGGGTGCTCCCGGGAAATCCCTGGATTCCTCCCGGGGGTTTAAGTGCGATGTTTTTTTCTGTGACATTCGGTGACTGAAAGTTAACGATCTGTTTTCTGTTTGTGCAGCTGGATACCATTAAATAAAAGGGGTAGTTCTGTAACTGGGATGTGTCGTTGCTCTTGCTGAGTTGTTCAAACCAACTCCACATGATCAGATCTCCTTTTGGTTGACTTCCATGCATGTATTTAAATCTTTTTATGCAGAGATTTGGGATGCACGTTTCAGTACTTCTGTTACCCAGAAGCCAAAGAGCTGGGAAGAGAAAGGGAGTTTTCTACTGCCTTAAACCTTTGCAGAGCTTTTCGCCCTTACTTATGTGCCGCAGGGTGATGGTGAGTAAATAGCCCTACAAAGCCGTAAGTGCTGTGTAATGCACTGGCTGCCCAAATGGATCTGTGTCCCCTCTGACAGTCCCTTCCCTGCAGGGAACTGCTGAGTGCTTGGGGAAGGGATCATAGATTATTGCTGGGAGCTGATGGCCCTGGCTCTGCTTTCCTGAGGACAGCAGTTCTGTGAGCCCAGGAGGATCCTGCCTGCTCTAAGTCAGTTCCTAACTAAGAAGGTAAGAGGGCTAAGAGTAAGGGGTGGGTGAAAAACAGTGCAAAACAAGATAAAACACATACTTTTCTCCCGTGTGACAGTTTAGCACCTGCTCTCCAATGCTGCCACAAACACCTGCACTCCTTGCCCTGTCCTGGGTAAGTGCCACTTGGTGGAGTGCTGAGATGTCCTGCTAATTACAGCAATGAGGACCTCACTGATGGCATTTTCTCTTCAAGTTTTGAGTTTCTTACAGCTGTTTTCAGGCTTGACTCTTACTTAAAGCTGACCTTTCTACTCCAGGCTCCTCCATCCTTTTTATCGATGGTGCTCCTCTGATTGAGTTGTTGCTGACTAATGTCAGTGGGAAAAGGGAAAACTATTGGAGCCCTTCAGTGTTTTGCCTGCTTGAAGCTCCTGGAAGCCCTGCTCAGTGCAGCCATTTTGTTATGATGTGACATCAAGGGTTGGGTTTTTTCCCAGGGATATATTTTACTCAGTGTCCTCAATTTTACTAATGAATTAAATGCTTTCGCTGGGTTGTTGTGCTCCTGTTGGGATGCGGTCAGAAGCACAGGGAGGTGTCTTTGGGAGCGTTCAGGGCTCCACTGGAATGTGCTTGGGGTGTCACATCTGCCCCTCAGTGCAGCCTCTGCAGGGCTGCAGCCCCTCGGTCCTCAGAGCGTTTATCCAAGGGCAGACATGAGTCACGGTCACTTCCTCTCAGCACAAGGACATTTAGGAAGATAATAGGTGGGAAAAATAACAGTTGATCCTGAGGCTGAAACTGGAAGCCGTTTCTGAATATAAATTAGCATGTGACCTCAAACTGTCCTGGTTCCTGTCTGCTTGGCAGCATCTCTCCTTGCCTGAGTCCAGCCTTTGTTTTTCCTTTGTCCCTCTGTCACTTCCACATTGAGACCCTCTTATTTGTCCTGTTACTGGCACAAACCTGTGCAAGACAATGCAGCCTGTCTGAAAATGGTTGCTCTTCATCCCACTCTGTAGTGACAGGAAAATCCCATGTTAATTCTGCAGGGGTTGGCTCTGGGCTTCCCTCCTTTTTCACTGGGCATGGACAGTGTTTCTGTAATGGAGTCCCTGTTTTGAGCTTATTCCCTGAAATCTCTTCCAAAGCCAGAGAAAAATGAACTTTTCATGTTCAAATACTGTCAGAGTTGGAGAGCTTGTAGTATCCATAGCAGCTCCCTCAGCTGCTGGTGCAGCAGTTTCTCGGTGCTGCCAGCTGGTCCAAGGGGGATGGGGACCAGGTCATCCAACTGGAGCTTTGGCTGAGCAGTCAGGGTGGGATGAGTGTGAGGGCCGGCAGCACTCATACTTGTGTCACTGAGTCCTTCACCTGCACACAAGCAGGAGAGTTTTATTTTATACTCACAAATTATCTGGGGAGGTACTATAAAAATACAGTAAAACTGCCTGGCTGGCTGAGACTACCTGCCAAGGCCTGGGATTCTCTCTGTTTGCTGGAATGCAGCTGAGGGGTGATGCAAAAAACTCCACTGCAGGAGAGTCTGGACTTTTGTTGTCAATTCCTACTGTTGCTGAGTGTTTAATAGCGGGAGCCCAGCTCCCCCCTCTCCTGTCACTGGGGATCAGGAGGAATTTCAGTGAGGCCGTTGTGCTGGTGCGGTACAAGCAGAGTGTCAGTGCAATCAAACAGTCACAACGGCCCTGCTTAATCAGAGTGTACAGTTTATTTTTTACATAGTAAATTTGCTGTGATCTAGGTCAGTGCTTGCAATACCAAATTCCCCTTCCAGAGCTGTTTGTTACACTGCCACAAATCCAAAACTCACAAGGGCTCTCACACTTCCAGGTTGTAGGGTGTCCCTGGCCACCCTGAGTTTTAGAAGTCTGCTCTCCAAGAGAAAAAAGCTTGGATTTATTTTTTCTGGCTTACGCTTGCTGTCCTTTGCTTTGCAAAACTCAGAGTTCCAAGTTTGCTTTTTTTCCCCACAAATTTCATTAATCATGAACTGCCTTTTGCTCCAAATAAGAAGGTCACAAGGAGAGCTGTGGTCAATAAGCACAGGCCAAAGGAGTAACTAGGAATATTGATTGGAAATGAAGGCCTGGTATAATAAACTGCTGTCTGGAAGGAAGGCTAAATGCACAGGGAGGGCCCTGGTCTGCTATTCCTGGGCTTTCAGAACTGAATAAGAAATTATTTTTTTTCTTATTTTTTAACTTTATTGAATCACCTGGTGGCAATAAATTACCGAATTTCCTGTCATTGCAATGCTCCAGCCTCTAAAAGTAGGACTTGACAGTTTGTTTTTTTTCCCAGCCTCAGGCTTGGTTCAGAGCACCAGCCTGGTGTGCTCATGTGCTGCCATTTGTCCTCACCTACTTTCATATTAATTTGATGTGTCATGATAAAAATGGTGTGACTGAACAGCTTCAATTCTTGGCAAACTGGGTTTAATGGAGTTGGTGAGGAAAGCAAGCAGTAAAATTTGTTTCCTCCAGCAAGAGTTGGTGTGGCCCTGGTTTGTCAGGTTGGATTCCTCAGTGCCAGGTCACATTAAGAGATGCTTCAGGACAGGGCTGAGCTGTGACTGCATGACATCAGAGCTGCAGAGAGTCCTGCAAGGTACTGCTGCTGAAATTCGGTGTGGTGAAAGCCTCTGTGGTAACACTCACTGTGAGACTGGTGGCTATGGCTGTAAATACATATCTAGATTTCCTGGGCAGTGCAGTAACAGGTAGTGGCAGTTCACCAGTGTGGTCCCCAGACCCACAGCCCATCCTGAAACAGCTCATGGCCAATACTGATGGGATTGTTGCTTACTATTATTATTTAATTTTATGCATATTTGCTCAATGTTTCCAAAAAGGTGTCATGGCAGTGAGTTATGGGCTCTTATTCTTATGGCTTCTCTATTTTTCTGAAAAACCATATGGCACCTTATTTACTAATGAGTGTTGTGAATAATTAAAACTAAATTGCAACTCTCAAAAAGGTGACCAGAGCAGAGGGAGTTGAGTTCCTGACCTTGCTTCCTTGAAATGGGAGTGTTGGAGCTTCACTGTCCATCTCCCCACTCTTCTACATGGAAAGATTTTAAAGGCTCATGAGCAGATTTTTGGGAGCCACTGCAGCCAGGCCACTGAGGGCCTCCATTACTGCTGTGCTCTCACGGCTGATCTATTATTACAGCCTCTTGCACTTTGTGCAAGCCAATTAAAATGAATAAGTGTACTCTGATCTAATATTCAAGTCACTTTTTGGCATGCAATCATTCATCATAAATGCACATAAAACTAGAATTCAATTAATCAGCTCATACAAAGAGCCTGTCTCTTGCTATTTTTTCCTAGTACATTTTTTTTCTCTGAATAAAAATGTAATTGTCAGTGCAAAATATCAAACCAGAGCCACATAACAAATAACTATGGATTTGTAATTAAACCCAATAAAGCCTAAGATGGAGTATAAAAGGCAGAGAGCTAAAATCCAATTAAAACTTATTATAAGAAATACAATGCCAGGATTTTTTTTCAGGCAGAGAGCAGCATGCTCTGGTTGGTAACAAAACACCGGTATTGGATTTGATAATGAAGCCCGAGGAATGATTCTGGGAGTGTGGAGCAAACAGCTAATGGCAAGAGGAGACAGTGACATACGAGGGAGGTGCAGGAACGGCCCCGTTATCTGCTGCTGTAATCAGAGGCCGGTTATGGCTATTTCCCCTCCTGTCTGTGGGAGCACTTGACTCGGAAGAAACAAGTTATTAATTCTTGTTTCCCAGGATGGCAGATGGTATTACTTGTGTTTGTGTTTAGGTGAGGAGAGAGATTCATTTTCGAAGAGCTTTGGCCATTAGTGCAGGACACTGGAGCGGTGGGTGCCCGCCCTCGGGTGAGGGGTGCGGGGGCTCTCTGAGCTGGGTGGGCAGGACACACTGGAGAGGGGAGAAGGCAGTGTCTCCTCATGATCAGGGTCATGTTTCCAGCTCCATCAAAGCCCATCCTGCTGCCCTCGTGTCCTGCCACAGCAGGTAAGGAGGGAGCAGTGTCAGGTGAGTGATGCCAGCTCTGCTGTGCTTGCAGCCCAGAGAGGGAGGAGTGACAGCTGGGCACTGCCCAGGAACCTGAGCTCTCTCTCCAAACCCAGGGCTCAGCCTTCTTTGGGGAGCACAGGAGAGCCTGGACTGAGCCCTACTTCCTTTGGAGCAGACACACCCTGCTGCTGCTCCAGCCTCCTTCCCAGTGTAAGTGCTGTGCCTGGGAATTTTACCTTTTCTTCTCCCAGCTCTCCAGTTTTTAGTGCAATAAACATTCACCCAAGAAGAAGGAGGGAGAGTTTTTCTGGTGGCTAGAACTGATGAGAGAGGGGAAAGCCCCTTGTTTTGGGTGGTACCTCAAAGAATATTGTGAGTTTTTGAGAAGGACCTTCGTCCCTCCTCATGAAGCAGGTCAGTGCTCTGGTGTTCAACCTGCAGTTTATACTCACTTCTCCTGAGCCCAAGAAGTGCTTGACGGACCAAATCCATTTGACTGGGTCACTGCCAGGGAGAGGCGAGCAGAAGATTCACTCTTGAGCACCTCAAGGGCTGGTGCATCCTGCTGGCAATGCCAAGGCTCCTCCAGGAGCAGCCGGTGCTCTGTGGGCTCACTGCTGCCCTGTGAACTGCATCCGTCAGTGCCCTGTGTATCCACTGATTGATCCTGAGTGCTGTTTGCCTCTTGAGGTTGTTTACCATGCCTGGAAACATCACAGAGGTTTGATCTCCCAGCCCTCACTGTCAGCATCCTTCATCCTCCTCTGCATGCCTGGCTGGGGACATCGGGGCTGGAAAGGGATCAGCACTGTTGGCCAAGGAAGGACCTTCACCATGGTGAGCAGCCTGAGGGGGAGAGATGTCACTGGTGCCTCTGGGAAGGAGGAAAAGTAAGAAACCTTCAACCTTGTCTAACACTGAGCTCACCCACTGGCCTGACTGTAATCGCTATTTCTCAAACAGAAATGGTTACAAATATAAATTGTGTTGTTGGATTTTTTTCTTTCATTTTGTTCCCGGTCAGAAACCTTCTTAGACATGGAAAATAAACGCTTGAAGTTAACCTACTCTGAAAACATCTGGACTTTGGCTTAAAATGGAGAAAAAATAGAAATAGGCTAGATTTTTCTTCCCAGATTTCTCATTGTTGCAAAATAACTGTAATTATTCCCTTTTTTTTTTTTGTTATTGAGTTCTTCCATTGTGCAACATATAATTCTCTTAACTAGCAGAGTATGCCTGGCCTTTCATTTCATCCTGACCCTACTCTTTTGTAAAAATTTGATTATAGGCACAACTCCCATGTGCCTATTTTTCGTCTTTGTAGCATTAATGGTCTATTGAATAATTCCCAACAGATTTGTTTATCCCTTTTCTTTTGCTAATGGTTGTCACTAGTTTTGCAGCTTGGTGTTTCTTCACCTCCATGTGACTCTCGTGTGGATCAGCCTGAGCAAAGCTGAGAACATCAGCCAGGCTTGCTGATGTATCAAACAGCATGTGCTGCTGCCCTTGACTTCCCTGGCTCTCATCTGTGTCTTAGCACCCAACATCCCCCCCCAGACCTCACCCTTTGTTCCTCGTGGTGGTGAGGGCTCCCTGGAGAGAGAACCCCTGGTTTGTGCACTTCATGGGGAAGCTGCATAAGGCAAAAGGCATTAATGGGTTAAATACTGAAATCTTCTGCAGCCAAAATTTGAGACATTTTTTCAAAACAGCTCTTCTGTGACTGTAAGTGTTTGAAGTGGTTTTGAGCTCTTCGGGAAGCGCAGGCACTCACAGTGTGACCTTGGAGCAAGAATGAAAGGATGAACAGTCACGGACACCACAGACAACTCCAGCTGGTCCCAGTTACCACCAGCTCTTAGGAAATCCTTCCTTAGGATTCAGATATAATATAGTCTTTCTTTTTCAAGAAAGATGTTGTTATTAACAACATCTGTAAAAAAACAATAGGGGAATGAAGTGGTTCTTCTCATCAGCTGGAGTCAGAGACAGTCACCTGAAATGAGAGAGGGAACAAGATTCCAATTTGTGTGGCTGTATTCAGGATGGGAAGAATACACTGTCTTTGGCATTTTATTATTGAAACAAAATACTGAGCACTCAGCCTAGCACTCTTATAATAACTGTCAAACACAGTTATTTAACATAAATTAAGTGGTAAATAAAAAGTATTAAAGTTGTGTGCTGCAAACAGCAGCAAGCAGTAATTTTGGGTAGAGATTGAGTCCCAGTGTTCAGCTGTTTGTGTCTTACAGCCACATCCATCCTGAGACGTCTTCTGCTGTCTATTAATTCACTTACCACACAACTCCTGTCTCAGAACTCTGACCCTCATTTAGCAGCTTTAACCCCAGCCCGTTTCCCTGGTAGTTAATAACATCCCTGCCCAGGTGCTCGTGACGTGTGATCCATCCTCGCTCTGCAGGCTCTTCTTTAAAAATTAACAGCATTAACAACACTCTCAGTATCGTGTCAGTGGCTCAGTCATAACTGAGGCTCTGTGCTGGGGCTGTAATTGAAACCATCTGTTTGAAGGTTTCTGTTCTCTGCGTCTTGCTGGTGGACTTTCCATCTTCTGCTCCTGGTGTCAAACAGAGCTCATGGAGAATTTCTTCCCTATATCCCATCTAACTCTGCTCTCTGTCAGTGGGAAGCCATTCCCCCTTGTCCTGTCCCTCCAGGCTCTTGTCCAAAGTCCCTCTCCAGCTCTCTTGGATCCCTTTGAGCCACTGGATCCCTTTGAGCCACTGGAAGGGACTCTAAGGTCTCCCTGGAGCCTTCTCTTCTCTAGGCTGAACAGACCCATCTCTCCCAGCCTGTCTCCATAGGACAAGTATTTGGGTGCTTAGCAGGGACTCTGTTGTGCTGAAATCTGATGGCTCCCATGCTGGGAAGAATGGATTCTCCACAGCCAGGTTAGGAGGTGATGGGCTAAGGGGTTATTATGAAGTTGCACTCAACACCACACAGGTGACTTTTCCTTCAACTGGTTGCACCATTGAAAATAAAAAGTTTTAGAGGGAATCCATTTCTCAGCTGTCTTCAGGATGGAGGGGAGTGCCCGCCTCCTTCCTCACAGGTACCAAAGGCTTTCTCAGGGAAGTCTACAGCTGGCTGTGGAGTCGGGAATGACTGTTTGGAAGCAGTGGCCAGCCTGGCCTTGGCACCTTGTGCTGGACACCGGGGGGTGCCCTTTGTGTGAGGGACTGATGTTCTGCCCTCCCTTGGGAGATTCATTTTGGCTTCACCCCCAGCCAGCACCCACTGCCGGCATCACTGCACAGGCTCCCTAGACCCTGCAGAATTATGCATACGAGCTGCTTCTGAAATTAGCTGCACATGTTTATATTAACATGCAAATAAAGCAGCTTCAAATAAACCAAAATCTGAAAATGTCTCTTCATTAAGTTCGGGTTTATGGCATAATTGATTCGGGGGGGCTGTGCGTGGCTGGCGCCGGCTCTGATTACCTTCCTGACACAGAAGGGATCCACAACAATCACACTGATAACAACCCATTAAACATATTCAATTAAATTACTGGTAATTCTGAAATGGCTCAATATTGCACATGGGTTCGTTTAATTTTTATGTAAATTCTATGCCTGATTTTGCGAAGTCTTAATAGTTTAACAGCAGATTAGGCTAAATTATTTTAATTGAATTTTATGTGAATTTTTTCCTTCTGCCTTTAAGGAACACATTCATAAAGATTTTTCTTTTGCATGTTGTGCATAGAGAGAAATGGATGTTGGTGCTGGCTCTTCCAGCTTCGCTTTAGGCCACCATACATTTGAAATCCAGGTAAATCAAAATGTTGCTCTTTTCGCATGGGATGTTCAAATCAGGAAGATAAATGCTGGCTTTGGAAATGGAACTAGGGGAGAGCAAAGGAGGGATTAAATTTGGGGACACTTATTCTCAAGGGTGAATAGTCTGAGGGTTTGGGCTATTTCTTATCTTAGGTGGATTTTTGCATTGTTGAGATTTAGATCAGAATTCTTTATTTATTATTATTTTTTATTCCGTATTTATTAGTTAGGTGGCATGTTGGAACCATTTCTCGCTGACCCCTTGCTTAGAAATAGCATCTAAATGGCACCTAAAGACTGGCATTACCAGTATCCATCTCCATGGGCTCCACTTTATGTTCCCACGTGGACACCAAATCTGTGCCTTGTGTGGCAGCACTGGTTGGTGCAGCCCATGCTGTGACACTCATGTGGAGCCACCAGGACAGGGACATGTGGCATTCAGGGGTGACGATGTGATTTATTCTCTTTGGTTCTATAAGCTTTGCTTTCTGTTTGTGTCTCTCTTTTCCTGTAATTATTCTATTAGTACAATATTTTAAATGTCTTAACAAAAAAAAATGTCAAAGGATTTCTCCTTGGGTAAGTGTGCCAACAGTAATCACTGCTACGTCTGGAACAATTGGAATAAAAGAAGTGTCTTGCTGCTAATGATCCCTCATTTGTATTAAAGTCATTTCTGCAGTTATTTCAACTAATTCTTGTCTGCTATGTTGGATTCTTGAATCCAAGTATGTGTGGAAAAGGTTGAGCTGTTCTGCTCTGCTCCCCATGGCTCTGTCAGTCCAGAGCCTGAGAGCACTGTGTGCTTACAGAGGTCATTTCAAGAGGCTGGGGACAACCTGTAGTGGAAATGAATAGTGGGAATTACACAGATCCAAGATCCGAATCCACCTGACCCCAGAGAAGGCACCTGAACCCCTGGCCATGCAAATCTCTATTTTTTTGCCTTTTTCCTTTTTTCCTTTCCAAGAAGAGGCAGCCTCAAGTTGCACTAGAGAAAGTTTACATTAGGTATTAGGAAAAGAAATTTCACAGAAAGGGTTGTTAAGCATTGGAACGAGCTGCCCAGGGAAGTGGTAGAGTTACCATCCCTGGACATGTTCAAAAAATGTGTGGATGTGACACACATTTTAATTTAATGGTGAACATGTGGTGGTGCTGGGCTGACAGTTGGTAGTTGAACTTGATGGAGCAGATGCAGAAGGTGGTGGGACATCCCTTCCTGCCCTTTAGTCCCACCTCTCCTGCACAGTTTACCCTTACCCAGTGACAGCTGCACATTTCTGTGGTCGGTTTCTGTCCAAAAGGCAGCTGGGATGTCTCTTGGCTGCAGTTGGGGTTTTGGAACTGTGATGTTAAATGATCTCGCTTATCAACCACTTTTACTGTGAAATCAGAGGTTTGTGTGGGGCCACAACTCTAACAGGGTTTAAGCCACAACTTTGAAATGGTTTTATAAATGCTCCTGAATTATTCAATGTAGAAAGGGCCCAATTAGCTTAATTGACAAATGAATCAGTCCATTGATGGCACCTGGCATTGTGAGTGAACCAATGAGGGCAGGGGAGGGCCTGGCAGTGCCAGGAAGGGTATAAAGGGGCTACGTGGGCTGAGGGAGTTCCTGCAGCTTGTGAGTGTCTGGGGAGATGCACAACTTTTTAAAGCCCTTGGCTCAAGAAAAACTTTGCTGTTTGAGGTTTGTTTCTTTTAAGCATTTCTATTTTCAAGAGACGTTTAGATACCAGAACACAGTTATTTTTAGATCCATTTAGGAGCATGTTTTTGTGAGGCTACTGTTTTCCAGCTCCATTAACGAGCTTTCTGGGGAAGCCGCTGCGTCCCAGCGCTCCCTGAAGACGTTCCTGAGAGCCTGCTAGCGTAAAGCTCTGGAAATGAGCAGATGAGACTGTGAGTCATGACTGTTGTCCTAATGCACTGCAAAGTGATCAGTGGTGATGGGTAATTGGGGTGTATTTCAGTGAAGAGCCTCAGGAATATTCGTGAGCTTGGGGCTGAGCGATCTGTGCAATCCCGGGTACCAAAGATCTACTAATTCATTCAACCCAGTGATTTGTACTTCTGGTGGCTGGTTGCAAGAAACCAGCTGAGGAAAAATAGGTTTGAAGCATATGCAGATAATATTTTGAGTGTGAAATATGTCCCAATACAATTCTTGTTTTAAAAAGAGAAAAACATGACTTTTAAAATCAGACAAATGGACTCACATTAAGCAGTTCTTTGGGAATGGTACAAAACCACATCTGATTTTTTTCTTTAAACACAAGTTACAGCCATGTGGGGGCCTTGTGAAGGATGTTGATGGGTCATTGGGAGAATTCACTTGAGTCATTGTGAAAGGCAACTGCAGCCCTCAAACCAAGGCTTCCATCTTAAAGCCAAAGGCACCGTGTAGCTTATGTGTATCTGAATGTCTTTAAGGCTCTCCTGTGACCTTTAGGGCTTGGCCAGTCCTAATTGCTCCTTAATTTCGTTATCCATCATCATGGGCACAGAGCTGCCCTGGTAATGGGTGGCTGGAGCTGTGGCCAAGCCCCAGGTGCTTTGTGTTACCTGATAAATGGTCAATCCTGCTCCTGGCACAGGGGCTGGGAGGGGGCTGGAGGCTCTTAATTCACCTTGGCATTTTCGAAGGGAATTTTGAGCAAACCTTTGGAGACCTGACCTGAGTCTCCTGCTTTGCAGTCTTTGGTCCCGTGCAGGGCAGGAGATCAGGGGGATGAGCCCCTGAGGTCTCTGGCTGTGAACATCCCCCTCCAGCTGGGCAAGGCTGGGGCACCAGCAGATATCAATATTTCATACCCTGGCAGAGAGGAGGTGGCAAACTCAGGGCAGAAATGAAAATGTGTGCAAACACAGGCGCTTCAGGAGGAATTTTTGGAAGTTACATTCTTAAAAATAAATGTGAAAATATGTAAACTAACTTGGCAAAACTCAACAAGCTGCAAAGGTTATCTGCTGGATGGGAGGAAAACTGACTTACTCCAACAATGATTAAAAAGTAAAATGTGAGCACCAAAAGAAATGGGAATTTGGGAACATGATGAATGTGGAAATTAATGGGGTTTTGGTTATGTCTTCCCTTTTCCTGTTAGAGAAGCACATCAGTATGGAAAGCTGTTAGACTGCGGAAGCTTATGCTGAATTCTAAGTCCCTGATACCTGAGGTGATTGGCAGGGGCTGGATGTGTCCCCAGAATGAAGAGAGGTCATGAAAGCATGTTGGGAGGGAGTTCAGCTCTTTGTTGGTTTGAGTGTGATATTTAGATGGCTCTTGCATTTGCTGGGCTTTTTGTTGCAATCTTCTTTTGTTGTTTGTTTGTTTTTTTTTTCCCTTTGTTTTTTTTTTTTTTTGGCTTTTCAGTTATTTTTTCAAGGACTAATTAGAGAATTAGGAACACTCACCTCCCACGCATCAATTTGTCATGTTCTGCTTTGCCACAGTAATTTCAATAACGGATTTGGTAACCTCCCTGTGATGCAGAGTCAGTTTAACACAGACACACCTGAAGCAGAAATGTGTTATTTTATTACAAATTCTCAACTGGAAAGGGGGAAAACACAGCAAAGTCGTGCACATGAACTTGTTTACAAATAGAAACACCTTTCCTACGCCTGTAATGGAGTGGGAGTGTTTCTTGGAAAGAGTTCATTTTGGTACCTTGCTATTTCTGACTGGGTGGGATGAGCAGGGGGGAGCAGTGAGGGGTGTCCCCCAGGCTGAGGCTGTGCTCTCTCAACGAGAGAGGTTTTCTAGTTTCTAAATCTGTATCCATTAACTTTGAAAGTATTTTCAGCAGCTCAATGTAAAGGGATCTTCGCTGACAATTCTTTATTAAATTATACATACAGATACCAACGTGCAGAATAGGCTCAGTGTGAGGGGTAAGAGTGATGCACAGCCAAATGTGGTTCACCACTTGCTTAGTCTTTATGTTTTATGTCAGAGCCTTTTAATATAATTTAATTTTGCCATTAGTTTCTAAAAGCTGCAATGTTTGAAATCCCACATATTAAGAAGGCCTGTTTAATGATGATATATCCAATCTTTTCTCCCTTTGTGATATTAATTCTCGAAAATGAAAATTAAAAAGAGGCAATGAATGTTATTTCAGTGAATTTACTGGAAGCAATTAAACTACAAACACATTTTTTATGACTGCAGAGTGTAGCCGGTATTAGGAAACATAATTTTTTCCCTCTGCTGCCTATATTTTTCCCTTCAAGCAAAAGTTGAAATTATCTATAGAAATTATGGTCTTTTTCAGAGATTTTTCCTTATCTAATTCAACATTGCTTTTGTACTTGCATCTTGCACAGTGTTAAATCCCATCCTCTGAGCCTGAAAATCTTCTGTAGGTGTGGAGGTCATTAATTTTAATTCAATGGAACTTTTTTACACTTTCTAGAAAATGAGGATTAGTCTCAATGAGTTTCATTAAATAAACAGAGCAAATTAAAATTTATAATACAGATCTGTAACGGATGAGAATCGTCTCATCAAATGCCATTTAGCTGGAAGCAGGAGTGGCCTTGGCTGCATGGAGTGAGGGGTGCTCAGTGCAGAGGTATGGAAAATTCTGGGTAATGCAGCAGCATTTTGGGAAGGATGAAGACCTGTTGGAATGAGTCTAGAGGAGGCCACAAAAATGATCTGAGGGCTGGAGCCCCTCTGCTCTGGAGACAGGCTGAGAGACCTGAGATTGTTCAGCCTGGAGGAGAGAAGGTTGTGGGGAGATCTTAGAGCCCCTTCCAGCACCTAAGGGGGCTCCAAAAGAGGCGGAGAGGGACTTTGGGCAAGGACTTGGAGGGACAGGACAAGGGGGAATGGCTTCCCACTGACAGAGGACAGCGGTAGATGGGATACTGGGGAGAAATTCTTCCCTGGGAGGTTGTTAAGGCTCTGGCACAGGTTGCCTAGAGAAGCTAAAAAGTGGCTGAAAAGCTCTGGTGCAAATTTATTCATGTGTTTTGAATCGTTCCTCTTTAGACTTGCACATGCTGCTTTCTTTCCAGTTGCTGGGATGTGTTTTATGGATCAGCAACTCATTTCCAGTGCCGCTGTTCCAAAGGTGCAGGGGATGCTGGCAGGGGATGCTGGCAGGGCTTGTGCACAGCGTTAAATTCGGTCCATCGGCCCAGAGCTGACAAGCCCCACGTCGCTCAGTTCAGGATAAACTAGATGGTCCTTCCGCTCCTGTTGTTGTTTCGAATCCCTTCAGCCATTCTAAGGCTGATTTCTCTGCCTAATGGATCCTCTTACACCTCCTTTGTCCGCTGAGGTTTTTGATGGCTGTGAAAAATCAAAGCATTTAAATATCCGGGATTGGATTAGCACTTCAGAGGCTGCCTTCCAGTAAAGTCTGCATCTCCATTGCCAACGATCCTTTTACTCCAGACTGACAGGGAATAGCTCCTCTAAGTAGTTCCTCTGCACTTTGTCTTTGGCATGCCTGGTTTATTTGATTAATAATACACTGGACTACACGCAAATTCTTTCCCACTGGGAATTCTTAAATATCCTTGATGTGGAAAGGTCTTTCAGCACAGTGTTTGGGAAGCGGGTCAGTCTTGCTGCTCAGTGTGGGGACAGGCAGCAAATGCTTTGCCAAAATGAAAAGATAAAGTCTGCTGGTCCCTTTACTTCGGCCTGTTTAGGTTTGAAAAATATCTGTAGTTCAGCCTGTTTCTGAGTGAACTCTGAAATTCCCCATAAAAGAAACAACCTGGTACAACTGAAACAGCTCAATGTCATCATGGAATTTTTTAGTAATGACGTTGCTATTCCTGGAAAATAAATGGACCCCTCAGCACCTTTGCTGTGGGTGACATCGGAGGCAACATCTGTAATTCTGCACCTCCTTTGGCGTCGTTTCGAAATTGCTGAACCAGCTCCCAGCAAAAGCAGCCTTGTATCAGCAGCTTGATATTTATATCTTGGCAGAGAGCATGTGTTTGCCAGGATCATTTGTCTCTGAAGAACAATAGCTGTAGTACATGAAAATACATTTTCTACCCTTCTCCTTCGCCCCCGTTACTGATGTCACCTGAGCCGGCTGTCTCGCTGCCGCCTTCCTTTCCGTGGCAGTGCCTATTTTTACAATTTTTTTTCATTAAGATGGACAAAAAAAAAAAAATGTTTTTTCAGCCAAGCAAAAGGCAAACCAGTCCTTTGCAGCCTTAGGGCAAGCCTGTGTGGGTTCCTCTTTGGGTCGAGGGGACTGAACTCCATAACGGGGGCAGTGGGCACTGCTCAGCTCTGAGGGGCACAACGAGGTGTTGGGAAATACCCATTTCTCAATCTCCCACTATCCCCTGAGCCCAGACCTCCTGTGCCAGCCACTGTTCTGGGGATGGGTGAGTCCCACATGGCAGGAGATCACAGAATCATTAAGTTAAGAAAAAACCTCCAAGATCATAGAGTCCATGCTTTGACTGATCACCACCTTGTCAACTTGCACCGGAGCCTAACCCTTGACTTCCAGCTGGATTAGAAGAGTTCGATTCACTTTTTTCAGTAGAACAAAATTTGAAAATAATTAAACTGTGATTTTGGTGAATCAAAATTATAATTTGAAAGTGCCAAAACAAACTGGCTTGAGTTTGTGAAAGATTTTTAATGTTAATTTAGCAAATATTTTGATCAACTCGAATTTGATTGATTTGATTTATTGGTTCTGGGGTTTTTTTGATGTGGGAAGAGACAGAAAGTTTCAGGTCAGTTATTCACTGAGTTTCAATTAGAATTTCACATTTTAATGCTAGTGATCTCTAAGCATGTCCAAATGTTTCACTTGAAACAGGTAAATTTTAGGATTTATTCTCCTAGACAAAAAATAGTTGGTTGACTAGAATCCAATTATATTGTGTTCAGTTTATTTTTTGTCTGGCTTTAGTTTGACTCACCTAACAGCTGATTTGCTCTGTAAAGTCTTGCTTTGTCTGCCGTGAGAACAACAATTGCTCCACAGCAGAAATGGTTAATGAGAAACAGTCAACTGTCAATAATCAGTAATCACAACATTTTAGAAATGCAGATTCATTTCTCTACAACTGAAATAATTTTAGCTAGAGCAGTTTAAAATACATCAGAAAGGAAAATAGAAAAGTTACAAAATTGGGAGAAAATTAATTTTTCCCAGGTGACCCCTGAGTTTTGGCTGAGGTGGCTGAGGGTCTGCCTGGACCTTTGATTAAACAGCTTCAGCTTCAGGGAAAGTGAATCTTGAGGAGCAAAATGAGTTCATGTAATAAATAAGAGTGTTCTCTGTAAAAGTGGAATAGTCAAAGTCATCAAACAAAAGGTGAAAACAAGAGTTCCCACTGAACCAAGCAAGGTGAAGGTGTGCCTGGAGCTCGGGGAAGGGGATGGAACGTGCATGCCCCTTGAGGGTCCATCCAGCTGAGTATGGGGTCTGTCACTGGTGTTATCCCCAGTCTGAACTGAATCCCACTGGACAGTAGGAGTAAAATCACCACAAGCTTGTCTGTACAATTGCTGGGTGTAACTTAGCAGCGATGCCTCAATGCCTTTCAAAGTGGCATTTCACTTAGGAAAAAAATGGAATAGAAAGCAAGCCAGAGGTCTGCTGCAGTGTGTCAAAGTGTTTTATATCACCAAAGGAAACGATAAAACAACCCTGAAACAGCCTGACAGCTGGGAGAAATGGGCAGCCAGGAGCAGCTTGTGCTCGGCTGGAGTGATGCACTGTGATGCCTTGGAAAACACATCAGTTCTGGTGTCCAAAGGGGCTCTGTAGGGCACGGTTGGGCTTGCAGCTGGGACAGCTGAGAAGGTTTTTTTCCCCCTCTAAGTTTACGTGGTTTGGGGTTTTGGGCTGGGTTTTCTGAGAGAGCAGTTGCTTCAGGTGGCATCTGGATGTCCTCCCTCCAGGGCACTTCTCGCTGCTTGCAGCACAAAGTTGTTGAATGGGTTTGGAAATCATGGGAAGGTGAAATAATTTTGGAAAGGGATCACCAGAAAGGTTAAAAAGTTGGTGTTATGCAAAATGAGACTCTCTGTCTTGTTTCAACTTGTATGTAGAAAATAAGCTGCCCTGTGCTCTACCTGGGGAGAAGAAGGTTTCCTCACTGGGGTGGTCTGTCCAAGGTGTGGTGTGTCTCTCAGGAGCTGTGTGCATCAGGCAGGAGCTGAGACCTGGAAAGCTGTTGGAAAAGCAGGTTTTCTGCAGGAAAAGCATGGGACAGGTGCGGAGCAAAGAACTCTGCATCTGAGGTTGTGGACTCCCCATCCCTGGAAGCGTTCAAGGCCAGGTTGGACGGGGCTTGGAGGAACCTGGTCTAGTGGAAGATGTCCCTGCCCATGTTAGGGGATGGAATGAGATGAGCTTTAAGGTCTCTTCCAACCCAAACCACTCTGTGGAGAAAAGCCAGTCTGGCCCAGCCTGTAGTGTACCGTGCTGGCAATAGTGGGGAAGACAATCCATCTTTTTATTTTGAGAAAATTAAGTCAATAATTTTGCTTAGTTTTAGTATTTAGATATGCAGAATGCAATGCAGAAACCCAGGGGCAGTCTTCCTCATGTTGTTTGAGGAGGAATTACGGGTTTTTGGCCTTTTAAAAATGCTTCTGTAGATTTGGGCAGATTCATTCTTGGCTTGACTCTATTAACTTACAAGTGTTATTATCAAGAGTACCAAAGTGCCAGCAAGCTGTGTGTGACAACGAGCCAGGGACATACAACAGAAGTGATTAAGGAGCTCAAAGAACTTAGAGGGAAAGATTAAAAGAACAAAACGCTTAAATTGGATAAACAGCGACTGAGAGCGGCTGTGATAATCAGCTGCTGGTGTCTGAGGGGTGCAAGTGCCAAGAACGTAATTTTAAAATGGATTTAGCCAGAAGTAGTGGGATAAACTGCAAGAGGTGAATGAGACTTTTTTTTGTCTTTCAATATTTAGTGCTATTAGAGAACAGTCATGGCCAGTAAGGACCCCTGCATGAAGGTGGGTGCACAGATTGAGGCACAACTGAGGTGCACGGGTACTTTATTCTTCATGCAATGCCCTGAGCCTGCTCATGACACAGTAAATTCTGTGGTGGCTGCTATTAAGGAATGTTCCTTTACCTGAATGTTTTCCCAGTACAACCTCAGAGGCTGCAGCTCTGCACAGACACCTGTTGAGGCAAATGGAGCTTTGAGTCCCTGCAGCTGCTGTTCATGTGCTGTTGTTATGCTGTTTTATGTTAAAGCACAAAAATCCTGCACCAAAAAAGCATTGTGATATTCATAGGAGGATGGTGATTCATGGAAAATTGCCAAGTTGGACTAAAATATCAGTTTCTACTGATCTGATATACAGTAGTCACCATAAAACAGCAGTGTAGAGGGCAGAGGGATGTTTTATGGCACCTGAGAAATGACATGAATGCTCTGGTGAAAAGCTATTAAACTGGGGGTGCGGGGAATATCCACACTGCCCATAAATACTGATTGGTCTGACTTCATGGGTTACCCAATAACATCAGCAAAAGATATATTCTGTACATATAATGTGGCCAGAACATACTTCCTGTAGATTGGCTGAAGCAGCAGCAGTTGGCTCTTACTTCCTTGGCACCTGCTCTGGCATAGGGAGAGGCTGCTGGTATTTTAACCAGTGTTTTTAATAAAGGGGGACATTCCTGACCTGAGATCAACCTGGTTCCTCTGCAGAGTGTAGGGTAACAGCTATTTGTCTGTGTGTGACAACAAAGCGCTTTTATAATTCCAGCAGGCAGAGAGGTAACACCATTTGGCAAATAAACATTTATTGCTTAGTGTGTGTTCAGAGCACTCTAGAAAAATGTCTTCGACAGGTTGGTAGTGGAGCAGAGAGGCTTCAAAGTGTTGCTTTGAGGCAAGGTGGGGAGGGGAGAATTTTTATGGATTTATAGCTCCTAGGGAGGGCTTTTTCGAAGACCTGGGTCTATCCATGGGCACACAGGCTCTTTCAGAAACATTTTTCAGCCAGAACAATTCTGTCATGAATGGTGTGGGGGAGCCTCCAAGTAAGCAACAGACTACCAGAGGCTTTGCTAATTGAAATGTATTGATGGCATTTATCCATTCAGGTGCTTTCCCAAGGCATTCCCATGCTGGGAGCCGGGCTCCATCAAACCTGTGCAGCAGCTTCGAGTGGGATCTGGGAGCTCTGAGATGATGTAGGCAGGTGATGTGTTAAGCTCTCAGACACATCAGTGCAGTTCCACTCTGCTACCAAAGAGTCCTTTTTGTTGGGCCAGTTTGGTGCTTTTTCTCCACCCCTGGTGTGGTTTGAATCTTAGCACTGAGCAGTACCCTGAGCTGTTCCTTTCTGTAGCCACTTGCTCTCCCTGGCCTTGGGGTTGTCTCTTTGGGGTTAACAATTATGGGGTACCCTCCCACTCATATACATAAGCCCAATTACATGGCCTAGTGCTTGGGAAGGGGGCTGGGATGCTGGGAATGGGCTTCGTGGGGTGAAGGCTGTGCCTCAGTGTCTGTGGAGTGCATATCTAATTACTAATCGAATTACTATGCCTGCTGCAAAGTTTATGGAATTCTGTCCTGTGGGGTCATGGAGCTCAAACAAATAAAATCTACCCAGAGGGATCAGTGTATTCCATAATGTCATAATCAATTTGGAGAATGACTTTTTGCTGCAGCTCCAATTTGGGTCTTCAAACGGTGGTGTGGTTAATAGGATTTCCCATGTGCTGTGCAATTCCTGAGCCCGTCCGTGCTGTTGTTTGACATGCAAAGTGCGATGTTGTCTTTTTATTAGCAAGGCTGCCTGACTGACATAGCTCTGTACGAGTGCTGGGGAGAGACAACTTAAAAGCAAATTGTAATCGGAATTCTGAGCAGGGCGAGATGAGAATTAGCTGCCTGTCTAGTGCTTTTCTGTTTATCTCCAAATGTCAGCACTCTGCACTGCAAGTTTTGATAGGAAGGCATCTGCTGTTCCCGCCTGGAGAATTAGTGAAGGAGAGAACGAGGATGTGGGGGGAGAGGGCTAACTGAATCAGGCTGCAGCCTCAATGGCTCTGGAATATGCTCATGGCAAGTCCAAAGAAATAATGGCATTTAAGGCCAGTAGGAATCACAGAATTGCAGAATATACTCAGTTGGATGGGACCCAGAAGGATCATAGAGTCCAATACTCAGCCCTGCACAGGACCATCCCCATATGCCTTTGAGAGTATCATCCAAATGCTTCTTGAACTCTGCCAGGCTTGGTGCTGTGACCACTGCCCTGGGGAGCCTGTTCCAGTGCCCAACCACCCCCTGGGGGAAGAACCTTTTTCTCATATCTATCCTAAACCTCCCCTGACACAACCTCAGGCCATTCCCTTAGGTGCTGTCACTGGTCACCACAGAGAAGAGATCAGTGCCTGTCCCTCTTCTTCCCCTCACAAAGAAGTTGTAGAATGACTCCTGTTGATTTGCAAAGCCACCCCTCATAGGAAGTCCTGTATTGCCAAATGCCTGGGACAGGCTGAAGATAGGGATTTCTGTACTTTAACTCAGAACAGGGGAGGCAGCTGGCTGATGGAGCTGAGTGGACAACCTTACATCCATCTTCTGGCCTTGAGCTCAAAGCTGCCTTCTGGAATGATCAGCCACCAGCGGGTGTTGGAGCAGGAGGCGATGGCATTGCTGTTCATCACTGATTCTTCCTGTGGTGATCACTATGCCTTACATCAGAAATGATGTGTTTGTACATGTTCTGTGTGAGATTTAATGTGATGTCAGAAGCCTCACAAGCTTTCAAACACGTGAAGTCACAATTTCACAGCTGTTACTCTGGGAAAACTTTCGGTTCAGCATATTTGCTCTTCCCTGGCAGATGCGCTGTCGGAAGTGGGTGTTGAGTCTCCAGTCTTTTAACCCAAAGCCAGGAATTTGTGTTGAACACAGTCATTGGATGTGGTGTAGGAAGCTGTGACTCTCACCCTGCTGCAGACCCCGCAGTGGTCCCATGGTTTGGCCACACGTGGGACCTGGACACGGCTGTTGTCACTCATATGTCCCAGCAAGGGCAGGACAAGCAGCTCCAGATCTGCTCACCGAGCACTTTTCACAGCATTTTGCTGCTGTTTTCACACACACAAACCTCATTCTTCTCCCTGTGGCTTTTCAATCCCCGCTCCCAGTGGGCTGTTTTATTTTTAATGCCTGTTCAATGCCGGAATTTTCTCCCAGGCTTTGCCATCCCTGGTCCCACACCAGTGGTGCTATTTTTACTAGGAGCTGAGAAATGCCAGCACAGCACTGAAAATTTTATCATGCCAACTGTGCAGCTGTATCTGCTCAGATCTTTATTGCGTCACTGAGCTTCAGCCTGGACTGTTCTTTGCTGGCTTTGTATTTCATTATTTACAACACACGTTTTCTGACCCCAAATCATCATCTCTCTCACTTCTCTCAAGTCAGAAAACTGCTCTGAGCCCTGCTGGAGCAGGTGGCAGGTGATGCCCAGACTGGGGGATGTGTTACCCACCTCTCCTGTCCCTGTGCTGGTGAATCCTGCAGTGAGTGGGACATTTGTGTGGTTACATTTCTGTGCTGAGCAGCTCATGTAAAAACTACCAGTATCACCTCTGGTGTGCTCCCTACACATCCCTCTGTACCCAAGGCCCCTGTGACCCATTGTCACAGCAGTGGGGTGTCTCTCCCTGTCGCCCTGTGGCTGTGCCAGTTGTGGTGCTGCACAGCTCCACACAGAGCCCACCAGTGGCTGTCCCTGTCCTGTCTCCCACCATCTGTTCCAGAACTATCTGTTCTCTCCTTGTTTTCCCGTTGCTCTTGCTGCTGGTGTACAGCACTGTGATCAGCACTCCCTGGGGAGTGCTTGCTGCTCTCTCCACCTTCCTCTCACCTTCTTTAGTACCAATATTTCCGTCTTGGCAGCCAAAAAAGGAAAGACCACATAGAAAGAAACTTTTTCCTCTAAAGTCTCTTCAAGAACCTGTGACGTGAGCTGAAAATATAACAGCAAGAAGGTTGAGTGATTGTGTAACTGGGTGAGGGAAGTATCAGGTGAGAAGCAGAAAGGACTGTGTTGGGGCTGCTTGGGAGGTGAAAGCTGATGATAAATTTGAGTAGTGTCCCACTGCAAATTCACAGAATCCCAGAACAACTTGGATTGGAAGAAACCTTGAAACTCACCTTGCTCCACACCCTGCCATGGGCAGGGACACCTTCCACTAGACCAGGTTGCTCCAAGCCCCATCCAACTTGGACTTGAACACTTCCAGGGATGGGGCAGCCACAGCTTCTCTGGGCAACCTGTACCAGTTTGGAAGAATTTCTTCCAAATATCCAATATAACCTACTCTCTTTCAGTCTGAAGCCATTCCCCCTTGTTCTCTCACCACAGTTCCTGATGCAGAGTCCCCCTCTGGCTTCCTTGTAGGCCCCTTCAGATACTGGAAGGGGCTGTGAGGTCTCCACTCAACCTTCTCCAAATTGAAGCTGAGAACTTTCCTGGGACATTTTCCATGCCTGGAGCACAGCGTGGGCTTGTCCCAGGCAGAAAGGGGCCATGCTGATCTGCTCTTTTTAAGGTTATCTATACAAAAGTTATTTTTACCATCATTTTTAAGGATATCTGTACAAAAGATATTTTTATCATTTTTTAACTCATTTACATTCTGTTCCCACTACAAGCACTATGCAAAATGAAGGCTCAGACAGTCCTCACTTCTCAGAGCTTTCAGTCTAAATGGAGAAGAAATATTAGGCCTTTCTCCCACAAATGGGTTTGTAAGATAACTATAATACCAGAAAACAGCTGCCTATAAAATCAGTATTAACCTGTTCTCTTGCCAGGGCAGCTACTTGTAATTTTTCCAAGTTCAGTTCATTGGAATGTTAATGGCAGCGAAGGAGGGAGAGGGAACTATGGACATTTTTATTCCATTATTTACATTATTTATATATTTTGTTACTTATGTATCATCCTGTGGCAGAGCTGCTTTCCAGGAAGCATTACCTGAGTGCTGACAAAAGCTGCCATCACTTTGCTGTGGCTCCAGGACCTGTGGAGTCTCTGTGGATCTTCCTGGAGGAGTGCTGAGCTCTAGAGAATGCAATGGAGACACTCCCTAAGTAAAGGGAGTTATTTAATCAGGTGATCGAGTGTAAATGTGATGAAAAGGTTGGTGAGGAATTAAATTTTGGTGCACATGTGCAATGTGCAGAGCGTAGTTGTTGTGAGATTGATTTATTACAAAGCTGTCATGGAAATAAGGTACAAACACAAGGGATGAGGGGCTGCTATGTTCTCCTCGTGTATCACAGACAAGCATCCACCTACAGTGATTAATTAATGGCAGTAAAAACTGCAGGAGAAGGAAGAGTTTGGGAATTGTTTGGGTTTTGTTTTTGTGGTTTTTGGATTTTTTTAAGAGGTAAGACTAAAAGAGTTCTTTGCCAAAATTAAGAGGAATAAATTAAAAGGTCAGGATTAAAAGCTGTGTTTTGGAAATGTTTATAGCAAGAATTTCTCATCCAGGAGGTAAAAAAACCAACCTCCCAAAACAAACTCTGTTGGTGTTCTCATCTCACTGCAAGGAGTGGGAGAGCCATGGCCTCATCCAGCATGAGGGAAGAGCAGCTCACAGCTACCAGTGGTTGTAAAACCACAGGATCCTTTGCATAGAAGTGCTGGGTGATGTTGGAGGTCTTGGGTCTGTCCCTGCCCTCAGCATAGATGGGTTTGGTTCATCATCTCACCCAGTGGGAGCTGTGCTGACCTTCACCTGTCCATGGTGTCACCTGTGTGTGCCTCCCTCCTGCCTGTACTGATCCCCTCCTTCTGGAGGGGGGGCAATTAAACATCAGCTTCCTGAGGGGCTTTTATCTTCTTGAGATTTGAATAATGGGGTTTGATCTTGCTCTGTGGGGCCTGACCTCCTCATGAACTAAACATCTGGGATAGAGCACAGGCTGGGGAGAGAATTAATTGCATCTCTGTGAGGACTGTGGGCTCTCAGGAGCAATGGGAGGAGCAGTAGTTCCTATCTACCAGGAGCATCAGCTCCTTGCTGCACCACAAGTTCATATCCCCCCTTTTTTTTCTTTTTTTTTTCCCCACCCCCTGGCAGCAGCATGGAAGGATGAGAGAACAGGAAAAACCTGAATGTTAATCTCCTCCCCCCTTGCCCTTAGATACATGTTTCAGAAATGATTTGTTTCTGTACAAATCCTGGGTTTTATACCTTTTTATTAAACAAAACCTCCAAATAAATTTCAGCTGCTTTCCTGCCTGCCTAATCCTCGTGTTTTAGTACAGATAAATCCTGTATAATTAGCTGCAGCTTGGGAAACCTGTAGTGCCTGACAGGAATGAAATGAAATATCTCCTCCAGCAGCAGTGAGTGTGAGGTGGGGGTCCAGCACCCTTTGGGTCTGGGGGTCCAGCACCCTTTGTCCCACAAGGTGACAGTGCCAGCCCTGGTTGACGTGGCTCCCACCAGCTCCTTTTAACTGCTCCAGCCCTGCAGCAGAACCTTTGCTTCTGACTTTTTGGGAGGAGCATTGTGTTGAAACCAATGGGATTTGAAAACATTTGAAACCTTGAATTTCCATGTGGGTAGAAAAGTACTCACTGCTTGCCCCCTTCTATTTGAATCCCTCAGGGGATTCACCGGGACAAACACACGCAGGAAAAACTGAATCCCACCAGCTTGGATGTGATGATAAAACAGACATTTTAGCTCATGAGAGTTAAAATACAGTTCTTGTTTTCTGTAAAATTTGAAAGCAATATTTGAAATAGGAGAATTGAGTATTTCATTTCTGTAAAATTAAGAAATCCCACAAAAACACGTTAGATTGGTTTTGCGTGGCAGGATGTGGAGAGCTGGGGCAGGGATTCTCATTGGACAAAGCCTGAACAGTGAAATACCTTTTTAACAGATTTTTGAAATTAAATGTGTGGTTATTCATGTTCCATGTTGCATTATCTTCTTTTTATTTTAAATAATTAATGCTTAAATTGATATTTCATCTCTCAACTGAATACTTAGCAGAGAGTTTATGGGTTTTCATTGCAAATCACAGAGTTAAGATGTCAATCACTCAAATTCGTTCAACTGTGGATCTTATGAAACAATGACAGGGACTTTGCTGATGCAGGAAAAGCAGTCTGAGTTTTTTGTGTTTCATGTAGACAGGGATTTGTTTTACTTTTGGTAAATATGTGCATTATTTTTCAGACATTTCACAGATGTTTCTAAACTCTTGGAGGGCAGGGAGAGGAGAGTTCCTGCTGGGTAAGTGACTGAACTCATGGTGTTAACAGCAATAGCACTGGCAAGGAGTTATATTTTTAAAGGGGAACTTTATGTTGAATTATGTTGTATGCTAAACCAGGATGTTGAGTCAGCCTGTTTCACCTCATAGCTTTGCCCTCTCTTGTCTCCATGGATGAGTACATTGGCACAGGGGCAGCAGCACTGCAGAATGGATGAGCAAGGAGTATTATCCATCAGCCCACTTGGGGTTTTACTGCTGGCACCATATCCTGGGTCTGGAAAAGCAGTTTAAAACGAGCAACCTTGTGCTCTGTTCATGGTCTAAGCCCTGTGCAGTGGCTTCACAGAATCACAGAATGGTTTGGGTTTGAAGGGACCTTAGGGACCACCTTGTTCCACCCCCCTGCCATCTGCCATTGGAAGGGACACGTTCCACTAGACCAGGTTGTTAATGCCTCATCCAACCTGGCCTTCTGTCTCACTAATGGACACAGCTGAATTCTCCCATCAGTTGGAGCTCTGCATGGGATGGTCACTGGCATTTAAATGTTTGTTTCTCTTGCTGGTTTCTGCCATGGCTGGACAGTCCTTCTCCCTTTCTTCAATAGTGGGAGACTTGCTGTTTATATAAAGAAAGTAAAAGAAAAGAGAAATGGGTAGGACTTTTTAAACTGCAGAACTACCCTGATCCAAGCACACATCAAAGCTTTCAGGCATCAAACCAGCCCCATCCAGGGTTCATCAGAACATTTCCACTTCAAACTATGCAAGCTTAATCTTTTTCAAGGAAATTCTGTCTCATCTAGATATACACATGTATATAAAA